>NC_069508.1:9535540-9720540 GCF_027579735.1 Bombina bombina
TGTACTGAACTCCCAAGCCAGTCTGTTCCCTTACAGAACTAATACTGTAGCAAAGTAAACTTCTTACATAGACTAAAGTATGTGATGTACAGTGTACTGAACCCCAAGCCAGTCTGCTCCATTACAGAACTAATAATGTAGCAAAGTAAACTTCTTACTCAGACTAAAGGATGTGTTGTAAAATGAACTGAACCCCCAAGCCAGTCTGCTCCATTACAGAACTAATACTGTAGCAAAGTAAACTTCTTACTCAGACTAAAGGATGTGTTGTAAAATGTACTGAACCTCACAAGTCAGTCTGTTCCATTACAGAACTAATACTGTAGCAAAGTAAACTTCTTACTCAGACTAAAGGATGTGTTGTAAAATGAACTGAACCCCCAAGCCAGTCTGCTCCATTACAGAACTAATGCTGTAGCAAAGTAAACTTCTTACACAGACTAAAGGATGTGTTGTAAAATGTACTGAACCTCACAAGTCAGTCTGTTCCATTACAGAACTAATACTGTAGCAAAGTAAACTTCTTACACAGACTAAAGTATGTGATGTACAGTGTACTGAACCCCAAGCCAGTCTGCTCCATTACAGAACTAATAATGTAGCAAAGTAAACTTCTTACACAGACTAAAGGATGTGTTGTAAAATGTACTGAACCCCACAACCCAGTCTGCTCCATTACATAACTAATACTGTAGCAAAGTAAACTTCTTACTCAGACTAAAGGATGTGTTGTAAAATGAACTGAACCCCCAAGCCAGTCTGCTCCATTACAGAACTAATACTGTAGCAAAGTAAACTTCTTACATAGACTAAAGTATGTGATGTAAAATGTACTGAACCCCAAGCCAGTCTGCTCCATTACAGAACTAATAATGTAGCAAAGTAAACTTCTTACATAGACTAAATGATGTGTTGTAAATCGCTGGACAATAGAGATGCAAACACATGAAAAGTACATCTATGTACAAATGTAAATAGGATATAGTAGGAAACAAGTGAATATATAACATTTCAAAGTTATAAAAGTTTTCCCCAAAGGATACAGTGAATATATTAGGAATCCACAGCTGAACTACCACATAAGAAAGTAGTGTTTAATTGAACAATAACGCCCCCCGCACAAACTGTCCATGCAGGGGTTGACAATGTGATATCAAATTTAGGAGCCAACAAGAATTTTGGGTTGCCGGAGATCTTCAAGAGCCAGCACAGGGTATGTTTGCAGACGTGCTGCTGTTTCTTAACATTACATTTAGTTTGTTGCACATTACAGTATATTTTTTGAAGCCATAGATTACCAAATACAAAGCCCTACCTAAACGACATATAATGAATTTTGGTGTCTTTGTGTCGAGTTTTGATATATTGCACTGGGGCTTTGAATTTGTCTCACATTTTTAAGACCTATTTAACCTTCACCATTATTCTGTAAGCAAAGACGAAGAATACATTTCAGAAATCCTGGTTAAACTGACCCTTCAGAGAAAGAGATTATAATATAATATTCTCTGAAGGGTCAGTTTAACCAGGATTTCTGAAATGTATTCTTCTTCTTTACTTACAGAATAATGGTGAAGGTTAAATGGGTCTTAAAATTGGAGACAAATTCAAAGCCCTAGTGCGATATGCAATATATCAAAACTCGACACGAAGACACCAAACTAGCAGCACACAGCCTCTGCATTCTTTCGATCTATCTTGGCTTCAGCTGCGCTATCAACACTAATATCCTTGCTATGGAGATATCTCACCCTCTCCTATCAAAACGCTGGGAAGATATCAGCGTGTCTGTAGCACAAAATGGCCACCGCTCGAGTAAGAAAGGAGACTGCTGAAGAGCACATGCCAAAAACTGAAATGGGTGGGAAAAGTTTAAACAACCGCCGTTATGACTTAAAGGGACACTGAACCCAATTTTTTTTCTTTAGTGATTCAGATAGAGCATGACATTTTAAGCAACTTTCTAATTTACTCCTATTATCACCTTTTCTTCATTCTCTTAGTATCTTTATTTGAAATGCAAGAATGTAAGTTTAGATGCCGGCCCATTTTTGGTAAACAACCTGGGTTGTTCTTGCTGATTGGTGGATAAATTCCTCAACCAAAAAAAAAGTGCTGTCCACAGGTCTGAACCAAAAAAGAACCTTAGATGCCTTCTTTTGCAAATAAAGATAGCAAGTGAACGAAGAAAAATTGATAATAGGAGTAAATTAGAAAGTTGCTTAAAATTGCACGCTCTATCTGAATCACAAAACAAACAAATTGGGTTCAGTGTCCCTTTAACCCCCGTGCTCTGTATAGCCCATGTGAGGTGCATAGAATACTAACAGACCCCTACCACCTGCGTTAAATTAGACATTTTTAGAGCCGTTTAGTGTATCAGAGAGCTGTTCACCCCCACTGGCCGCTTTTAAAATGGCAAATAAAAAGGCTTTACCCCTGCTGCGGTCTGCTTGCCCAATTTATAATCTGGCTACGTAAATTAGCATTCTGTAAAATTTACAGAAAACTAATTTATGTAGCCGTTGATAACGTTATTACTGCACATCCCTGGCCCTGGATTAAAGTTTCAGATGTCCCCTGGCAGTGATCTTTAATCCAGGACTGACTGTCATGGTCTCAGTTACTTACCGGAAAAGTAGGGCAGGGGCGAGGCAGCAGCTGATCTCGATGATGATCGCAAATCGATGATCGCAAGCCAATATAAACGGATGACAGCAGTGAAGGAGGACAGCGGTCACAGGAGGCAGCAGTCTCTCCTTCCTGCTAGTACCGCACTGTCAATGCTGCTCCCCTGTGCATGTGCAGGGAGCCAATCTACATCGATCATGTTCGTCTGGTGCTGTCAATCACCAGGAGAACATGACCATCTCTGATAGGCTCCCTCGCTAGGAGGCATGAAGAGGGCTGCCTCCTATTGGTCCCACTTTCCTGTGCTGATAATTAGACAGCAAACAGGTGGCGCTTCAGCATGGGTTTTCCTTTTACCCATGTAGTGCAATGGATAGAAGCGGTCCTGTACACTGCCTCTCCAAAGCGTTACATGGGGGGAATTTTTTTATTTATTTACATTAAATTAGACTTTGGCCCCATATGGCTGAGAGCACGCCCCTGAATATATATATATATATATATGTAAATGTGTGTATATGTTACGGGTAAAGTCAGAAATTGGGTAAAACCCAGTGGCTCTGGGTAAAGCCTAAAATAAGATCACTTTGGAAATTACCTGGGTAATCCTAGAATTACCCAAGTGCTTCTGGATAAAGCTAATAAAATCATTAATTGTGCTTTACCCGGGTAATGCTAGGAAAACACCAACAGTAAATGAAACATTTTTATTTTTGATTATACAAACACTTATGTTTCTGACAATGTTTTTGTTACAACAACAGGAGCTTTACCATGGGTCCCACCCCACACAACGTGCTTTTAAAGGTTTTCGGACAGACCGGACTCTTATCTGACGGACATTTATTTGTCACATTATTATCTGTCGCACACACATTCTGTCCAAGAACCTTTAAAAGCACGTTGTGGTGGGTGGGACCCATGGTTAGGTTCCCAGAGGTGGTTGCAGCGCCCGAGGTTCTGATTAGAACAGAACTATTTGGAGCGAATCTGCCCTCGGCCATTAATGCATGATCTTAAAGGGTCTGTGTCTCTGTGAGGTCACTGGATGCACAACCAATCATATAAGATCATGCATTAACGGCCGAGGGCAGATTCGCTGCAACCACCTCTGGGAACCTAACCATGGGTCCAACCCCCCCATAATGTGCTTTTAAAGTTTCTCGGACAGAATGCATGTGCGACAGACAGTTCGGTCTATCCAAGAACACAATATCACAAAAATGTTTAATCTGTTGTTGTAAAAAAACATGGTAGAAAACATAGTGTTGGTGTAATCAAAAATAAAAATGTTTCATTTGCTGGTATTTTCCTAGCATAATTAATGATTTTATTAGCTTTATCCAGAAGCATTTGAGTAATTATAGGATTACCCGGGTAATGTCCAAAGTATGAGCTTATTTTGGGCTTATATATATATATATATATATATATATATATATATATATATACATACATACACTGTATATGTAAATGTATGTATATATACAGTATATGAATATGTGCATATGTGTGTGTCTATCATCTATCTATCTATCTATACAGTATCTACCTATACAGTATCTATCTATCTATCTATTTGTCTGAGCACAGAACATCAGTAAAAAAAAGTTCTTAACCGCAACAATTGAAAAAGGAAATACTTTGTTTGTTTGACCTGTTAAGGATAAGGCCAGACTGAATACAAACGTGTTCTGGTGACGGTTCTGCGCACAGGATAATAACTTACTGTTTTGCGGCTTCCACTAGATTACGAAATGTTGCGTAATCAGCCCGGCTGGGCGCAGGAGCCGCTTCTCATCAGAGCAGAATAATGACAGACACTGCGCTCCTCATATCTTACAGAAGGGAGAGATGGGAGCTGTGCGAATTATCGCACACGGCAGCTCGTTACCCATCACATGTTATACACCAACAGAACAGCGAGAAATTAAAAAGGCCCTAAGCTAGGAAAGATTTGTCAGAAGTGCAAATTTATTTTAAAAAGATTCAGAAGCAAATGAAATAATTTATAATGCACTGGGAAAAGTTAAAATGTTGAATAATTATTTTGCAAAGGGAACAGAATTCTATTCTTGTATTTATCAGAGAACCGTGAGAAGTTTGTGGCTCATTTGTTCTCGTGTGGGTAAATATACACACAATAATGAGATTTTTGTCCTTCGCTTTGTTCTTAGCTATTTGGCACCTTCCAAAATGACTCTGTGGTTTGGGCTTTGATTTTTAATAAGGTTGGTGCAGAAATTCATTTAAATTTGTTCTGCAAATCTGCATATCACAAAGATTATTTTTTTAATGATTTCAGCACATGATCCTTCAATAAAATGGAAACTTTTTTTGTTATTTGGGATGTTCCAACTGCTAAATATTATTAACATTTAACCACAGAGACGCCAGAGTATCTGAGCATGCACATTCCTTTATGTTATGCACACATTACCCTGGTCTGTGATATACTTATTGTTTTGTTTTTCACACACACATATACACTCAGTCACATATACATACAGACACAGACATACACACTCACATAAACAGATATTTACATGCACACACACACAGACACACACACACATAAAAAACACAGACATACACACTCACATAAACAGATATTTACATACACACGCACACAGACACACACACACACATAAAAAACACAGACATACACACTCACATAAACAGATATTTACATACACACACATAAAAAACACAGACATACACACTGACTCACATACACACATACACACACACATAAAAACACAGACATACATACACACACACACACACAGTCACATTTACTCACATACGCACACACTCACTCACATACACACTGACTCACAGATACACACACACTCACATACACAGACACACACACACTCACATACACAGACACACACACACATAAAAACACAGACATACACACTGACTCACATGCACATACACATATAAACTCACACACACACACAGTCACATTCACTCACATACACACACACATAAACACACATAAAAACACAGACATACACACACTCACACATACAAACACATATACACTCACTCACATACAAAGACACACACTCACACACACATAACACAGACATACTCACAGACACGCATACACACACAGATCTACACACACACACAGACCTACACACACGTCATACAAAAACACAGATATCCACACACAAACACACACACTGATACACATATGATACACATATGCACATTACACACATGCATTACTACACATACTGACTCACATACACACACACATAAACACACAAACACACATAAAAACACAGACATACACACACTCACACATAGAAACACATATACACTCACTAACATACAAAGACACACACTCACACACACATAACACAGACATAATCACAGACACACATACACACACAGATCTGCACACACTTCATACAAAAACACAGATACCCACACACAAACACACACTGATACACATATGATACACATATGCACATTACACACACACATTACTACACATACTGACTCACATATATACACATAGCTCCATGGTACAAAAGACAAACACACATACCAATGCACCAACACACACTAATACACATACAACACATATATAAACTTTGCACACACATCAATGCACATAGGATCTGACTCACACACTCAAACACAGATATTCATACACACACAAACACAGATATTCATACACACACAAACACAGAAACATACACATGCACGCACACACACAGATATACACACACAAACACAGAAACATACACATGCACGCACACACACAGATATACACACACAAACACAGAAACATACACATGCACGCACACACACAGATATACACACACAAACACAGAAACATACACATGCACGCACACACACAGATATACACACACAAACCTCATTATCTAGTATGGTAGAGGATCTACAAATATTCTTTTTCTCATTGCACAGTTTCAGTTTCAGGCTCAGTGTGCTAGATTATTAGTTATGTGCAGGGAATCTTGGCAATTTCAGGGCCATTTTGATGGATGTTGCATTATTCCAAAATTTTTATGTATAAGATCGTTTGCCAATAAAGAATTGAATTAAATGACAGGTTCCTATAAAAATACAACTATATATTTCTTATATGGTTATTTTATATTACATCAGATAAGAGACAGCTGGGAATACATTATGAGATATGCAGTCACTTGTGCACACAGACCACAGTGTATTTCCTCCTTGTATAGAAGGACACCCTACAGACCCAACAGAAATGTAATAGTAAATGCTGATCCCTCAGATTTGAACAGTTAATAGGATTTCAGAATCAGCCAATAGGAATGCAAGGTACCCCATATTTAAACCTTGAATTCAATCCTCAGTTGGTGGCGGTGATCATACAAAGAGGATCTCCATGCTCAATGGCTCTGCGGTCGCCGGTCTTCTTTTCCACGCTCATCTCCGCTCCGTGTCGTCTTGGTCCTGGATGAAGATAGAAGACGTCGCCGCAATGGAAGATGATATCGTCGCTTGGAAGACTTCACCACTTGGAAGAAGTCTTTCTCCGCCGGACTTCAGGAACGTGAGTACCTATTTGCGGGTTAAAGTTTTTGGGTTTTTTTTTTTTTAGAATAGGGATTTTGGGCACTAAAAAAGAGCTGAATGCCCTTTTAATGGTGATGTCCATAAAAATGCCCATGTAGAGGCAATGGATAGCTTAAGTTTTTTTTAGTGTTAGGTATTTTTATTTTTGGGGGTTTGGTGTGTGTGGGGGGTTTACTGTTGGGGGGGACTTAGATTTTTTTAATGCAAAAGAGCTGTTTAACTTAGGGCAATGCCATACAAAAAGCCAGTTTAAGGGCTATTGGTAGTTTAGTATTAGATTGGGGGGTGTTTTTATTTTGGGAGGGCTTTTTTATTTTCATAGGGATTATGTTTCAGATAATTTGGTTTATTATTTTCTGTAATGTTAGACTTTTTAATTTTTTGTCATTTTAGATTAATTTAAACAGTTTTTTTATTTTTAAAGTAATGTTAGGTTTTTAATTTATTTATCCGTCAATATACATATCATATCACAAAAAAGAAAAAGTGACCACTGATCAACACTGATAAAAAACATAAAAAGAAACATTAGACAGATAGCAGTAATAAGATACCATCTCAAGACTAATTTGTCATAACTTCGTAATCCATACACTTTGTGAGACATGTATCAGCTAACTTAAACAAGTATACATTCTTAGGCCTCTATTTATCAAGGTCTGGCAGACCTGATCCAACAGTGCGGATCAGGTCCGCCAGACCTCGCTGAATACGGAGAGCAATACGCTCTCCGTATTCAGCATTGCACCAGCACTCACAAGAGCTGCTGGTGCAACGCAGCCCCCTGCTGACTCGAGGACAATCGGCCACCAGCAGGGGGGTGTCAATCAACCCGATCCTACTCGATCGGGTTGATTTCCGGTGATGTCTGTCTGCCTGCTCAGAGCAGGCGGACAGGTTATGGAGCAGCGGTCTTTGTGACCGCTGCTTCATAACTTGTGTTTCTGGCGAGTCTGAAGACTCGCCAGAAACACGGCCCTTCAAGCTCCGTACGGAGCTCCATACGGAGCTTGATAAATATGAGCCCATGTGTCTGTCTATAATAACAAAAATTCTGTTATATATGCAATTATTAATTGTTAATAGATGGCCGACAGATCTTACCCCTGTCTTCGTATATTGACATTTTTACATTATATTGAGAAAAACATACATACAAACAAAAAGGAAAACACCCAAGAGGGGAGAGAGGGAAAAAAAAAAGGGGGGGAGCCCCGCCCCAAAACTCCACCATCCAATAGGCGGGAAGGGAACCACTCTGTATTGCTATGCGGAATACTTCAGCCTTTCGTGGTGGGCGTACAATTTGAATTTGTACTAGGTAAGGAAGTAACAGAATTACTTGTAGCCATTTCTTAAAATAACTAGTGGCATCAACCTCGAGTTGCTCTATAATTAACTGTGTATTGACTGTCTGAACAAATACTTCTATACTAGGGCACTTAGGCGACTTCCAGTGCTGCAATATTAAATTCCTTGCTATGAGTATAGTAGTGTAAATGAGTTGGCGTTGTTCTAAAATAATCTGGTTTGTAGGGAGAAGAAGAAAAAAGATATTTTGGGGGAGAAACGTTAATTTTTGTGATATCAATTTGTTAAGCCAATAATTGACTTTATTCCAGAATTGGCGAATCTTAGGGCATATCCAAAAGCAATGCAATAAGTCTGCTCTGCCAGCACTACAGTGAAAACATTGCCCTCATCTTTTTTCCATTTAGCTAGTCTTTGAGGTGTGGTATATGAGAAATTAATCAGTTTACTGTGTGATTCTCTCCAGGTCGAAGTGCTAAATCCAACCCTCAGAAAACTGCTTTTGATATCCTGCGTTTCCAGGTGTGGAAAGGACCTTTCCCATTTATCAGTAATTTCTTCTAAGTATGCAAGGCCTTGCTTTCTTATGAGCATTTTGTACCATGAGGAGATAGAGTGGGCACCTGCTTCATAAGCCTGAATATTTTTCTCAATTATGCCCAAGTCCCATGATGGTCCAACATCTCTTATAGCTTGAGTAAAAAATTGTCTTAATTGTAAGAATCCAAAAAAGTGTTGTTTAGGAATATTATAGTCACTTTAAATTATGCCAAACAATTTATGAAACTGCAGGCCAGTTTCTGCCAGCTGAATTAAGAATTCAAGTCCCTTCCCTTTCCAGATCTGGAATACTCCTGAATCTAGCCTTGGCAGAAATTCGGGGTTACCAACAATAGGAAGATAGCGCAATACTCTACAATTAATTTGTTATTCACCAGAAAATTTCTGCCAGGCGATGACTATATTTCTAATACGAGTTAGTTCAAAAACAGCTAAAGGTAACTTATTTTTAGGGAGATGGAGAATAGTTTTTAATGAATAGGGTCTAATCAGCTTTTCTTCTATATCCACTGAAGAGTAATAATTCTTCCCTGTACGCCAATCTGCTGCAATTTGAATCATAGTTACCCAGCTATAATACTTAATATTTGGGAGACCGAACCCCCCAAATTCCTTTTCAAGAGACAAAATGCATAAGGAGAGGCATGGCTTCGCCCCTCCCCACAAGCATCGTAAGCACAATTTGTTGAATAGTCTAATATCAAAATTCTTAAGGGGTATTGGTACATTTTGCATTATATGTAAAATTTGTGGGAACAAAAAGGATTTTATTAAGGTAATTTTAGCAGAGAGAGAAATAGGGAGTGCTGACCAGTGTTCGACCAGAGACTTACTTCCCTGAAAGAATTTTAGGTAGTTAACCTTATGTGGAGTTGACACCTTATACCATAGATATTACTTATTACTTATCAGGATCCCTAAATATTTGATTTGATCAACAATTTGAAATGGATGGTCTAAACAACTATTTTTGGTATAGTTAATCCACAACAGTTCTGATTTCTTTTGATTGATTTTATATCCTGAAAATTGACTGAACTCTTTAATAATATCTACCAGGCACGGGATACTCAAATTTGTATTAGAGAGGAATACCAATAAATCATCGGCACACAATTGGTATCCCCCAACCTTATTCCCTCTAGTTCTTGTCTTAACCGGACAGCAAGAGGCTCTAGCGACAGGTTGTATAGAAGCGGCGAAAGGTTAGGTTAGGGGGCTTAGTAATTTAAATAGTTTTTTGCGTTGTGGGGGATTGGCGGTTTAGGAGTTATTAGCTTAATTAGGTTAATTGCGTTGTGGGGGATTGGCGGTTTAGGAGTTATTAGCTTAATTAGGTTAATTGCGTTGTGGGGTTTGGTGGTTTAGGGGTTAATAGATTTGTTAGTTTTATTACAATGTGGGTAAATGGTGGATTAGGGGTTAATACATTTATTAGGTTTATTGCGATGTCGGTGAATGTCAGATTGGGGTTAATACATTTATTAGGTTTATTGCGATGTCGGTGAATGTCAGATTGGGGTTAATACATTTATTAGGTTTTTTGCAATGTGGTTTAATGACGGATTAGGGGTTAATCCATTTATTAAGTTTATTGCGATGTGGGTTAATGACGGATTAGGGGTTAATACATTTATTAGTTTTTTTGCGATGTCGGTGAATGTCGGATTAGGGGTTAATATACTTTATTAGTTATTGCGGTGGGGGTTGGTGGTTTCTAGGTAGATAGATATTGTGCATGCGTTCGGTGTTATTTTCAGGCAGTTACAGTGCTCACATTTTCAGCGTAAGGCTTGCTGCGCCTGCCTATGTGTGGCGAGGTGAAAATGCAGTAAAATGTCTCCATTTTTGCAACGTAAGTCCTTGCACTGAATATGTGATACCCATTTGCGACGCGGTTCTATGTTAGCTTATGGGAGTAAAAATTGCGGGTGACGGGTGAAATATATACGCGCTGCATTTATATGCTGAGCCGTATATGTGATAGTAAAACCGCATATGTAATCTTGCCCTTGGTGTCTGTGTACTAGGATAACTAGTAACTAATTCTGGGTACATTATTGCCCCTTTATCCTTATTGTATGTGATACAGATGTTGCATCACATTACAGTGATGTCTATTAAATAATCTAAACCATAGAATTGAGCAGATGCAGTTTTGCAACACTGGTTTTAAAATGCAGCTTTAATTTCTTAGTAGGAAAACAGATTTGTTAATTGTTTCTCCCTGATATTAGATTAAGGTGAAAGGTACTGAGACATTTGTTAAGATTTCTGTCCGAATCGTTTCTTAATCCTTGTGTTGTTTTAGAATTGACAGACCTAAATGTAATACTAGTTAGTTCTCCAGGTCTGACGTGTCAGTAGCTATTGGCATTTCCTCAACATTCTGAAACATTGTTACTAGGTTTCGTTTCATGTCAGTGTATCCATTGGTGGAAGGTTTAGAACCAAAGGATTGATTTATAAATTGATACAATGTGAGATGCACAACTGTAAGTGGCTCTTCATTGCCCTTGTGCTGGGACAGAGAATATCGGGGGTGACTAAATACTGACTCTATGGCAGGGTGAGACTAAATACTGACTCTATGGCAGGGTGAGACTAAATACTGACTCTATGGCAGGGTGAGACTAAATACTGACTCTATGGCAGGGTGTGACTAAATACTGACTCTATGGCAGGGCAAGACTTAAATACTGACTCTATGGCAGGGTGTGACTAAATACTGACTCTATGGCAGGGCAAGACTTAAATACTGACTCTATGGCAGGGTGTGACTAAATACTGACTCTATGGCAGGGCAAGACTTAAATACTGACTCTATGGCAGGGTGTGACTAAATACTGACTCTATGGCAGGGCAAGACTTAAATACTGACTCTATGGCAGGGTGTGACTAAATACTGACTCTATGGCAGGGCAAGACTTAAATACTGACTCTATGGCAGGGTGAGACTAAATACTGACTCTATGGCAGGGCAAGACTTAAATACTGACTCTATTGCAGGGTGAGACTAAATACTGACTCTATGGCAGGGTGAGACTAAATACTGACTCTATGGCAGGGTGAGACTAAATACTGACTCTATTGCAGGGTGAGACTAAATACTGACTCTATGGCAGGGTGAGACTAAATACTGACTCTATGGCAGGGTGAGACTATATACTGACTCTATGGCAGGGTGAGACTATATACTGACTCTATGGCAGGGTGAGACTATATACTGACTCTATGGCAGGGTGAGACTATATACTGACTCTATGGCAGGGTGAGACTAAATACTGACTCTATGGCAGGGTGAGACTAAATACTGACACTATGGCAGGGTGAGACTAAATACTGACACTATGGCAGGGTGAGACTAAATACTGACTCTATGGCAGGGTGACACTAAATACTGACTATATGGCAGGGTGAGACTAAATACTGACTCTATGGCAGGGTGAGACTAAATACTGACTCTATGGCAGGGTGAGACTAAATACTGACACTATGGCAGGGTGAGACTAAATACTGACTCTATGGCAGGGTGAGACTAAATACTGACTCTATGGCAGGGTGAGACTAAATACTGACTCTATGGCAGGGTGAGACTAAATACTGACTCTATGGCAGGGTGAGACTAAATACTGACACTATGGTAGGGCGAGACTATATACTGACTCTATGGCAGGGTGAGACTATATACTGACTCTATGGCAGGGTGAAACTAAATACTGACTCTATGGCAGGGTGAGACTAAATACTGACTCTATGGCAGGGTGAGACTAAATACTGACTCTATGGCAGGGTGAGACTAAATACTGACACTATGGTAGGGCGAGACTATATACTGACTCTATGGCAGGGTGAGACTAAATACTGACCCTATGGCAGGGTGAGACTAAATACTGACTCTATGGCAGGGTGAGACTAAATACTGACCCTATGGCAGGGTGAGACTAAATACTGACCCTATGGCAGGGTGAGACTAAATACTGACTCTATGGCAGGGTGAGACTAAATACTGACTCTATGGCAGGGTGAGACTAAATACTGACTCTATGGCAGGGTGAGACTAAATACTGACCCTATGGCAGGGTGAGACTAAATACTGACTCTATGGCAGGGTGAGACTAAATACTGACACTATGGCAGGGTGAGACTAAATACTGACACTATGGCAGGGTGAGACTATATACTGACTCTATGGCAGGCGAGACTAAATACTGACTCTATGGCAGGGTGAGACTAAATACTGACTCTATGGCAGGGTGAGACTAAATACTGACCCTATGGCAGGATGAGACTAAATACTGACCCTATGGCAGGGTGAGACTAAATACTGACACTATGGCAGGGTGAGACTAAATACTGACACTATGGCAGGCGAGACTAAATACTGACTCTATGGCAGGGTGAGACTAAATACTGACTCTATGGCAGGGTGAGACTAAATACTGACTCTATGGCAGGCGAGACTAAATACTGACCCTATGGCAGGGTGAGACTAAATACTGACTCTATGGCAGGGTGAGACAAAATACTGACTCTATGGCAGGGTGAGACTAAATACTGACTCTATGGCAGGGTGAGACTAAATACTGACTCTATGGCAGGGCGAGACTAAATACTGACTCTATGGCAGGGTGAGACTAAATACTAACTCTATGGTAGGGAGAGACTATATACTGACTCTATGGCAGGGCGAGACTAAATACTGACACTATGGCAGGGTGAGACTAAATACTGACTCTATGGCAGGGCGAGACTAAATACTGACACTATGGCAGGGTGAGACTAAATACTGACACTATGGTAGGGAGAGACTATATACTGACTCTATGGCAGGGCGGGACTAAATACTGACACTATGGCAGGGTGAGACTAAATACTGACTCTATGGCAGGGCGAGACTAAATACTGACACTATGGCAGGGTGAGACTAAATACTGACACTATGGCAGGGTGAGACTAAATACTGACTCTATGGCAGGGTGAGACTAAATACTGACTCTATGGCAGGGTGAGACTAAATACTGACACTATGGTAGGGTGAGACTAAATACTGACACTATGGCAGGGTGAGACTGAAATACTGACACTATGGTAGGGTGAGACTAAATACTGACACTATGGCAGGGTGAGACTTAAATACTGACACTATGGCAGGGTGAGACTAAATACTGACTCTATGGCAGGGTGAGACTAAATACTGACTCTATGGCAGGGTGAGACTAAATACTGACACTATGGTAGGGTGAGACTAAATACTGACACTATGGCAGGGTGAGACTTAAATACTGACACTATGGCAGGGCGAGACTAAATACTGACTCTATGGCAGGGTGAGACTAAATACTGACACTATGGCAGGGTGAGACTAAATACTGACCCTATGGCAGGGTGAGACTAAATACTGACACTATGGTAGGGTGAGACTAAATACTGACTCTATGGCAGGGTGAGACTAAATACTGACTCTATGGCAGGGTGAGACTAAATACTGACTCTATGGCAGGGTGAGACTAAATACTGACTCTATGGCAGGGTGAGACTAAATACTGACACTATGGCAGGGTGAGACTAAATACTGACTCTATGGCAGGGCGAGACTAAATACTGACTCTATGGCAGGGTGAGACTAAATACTGAAACTATGGCAGGGTGAGACTAAATACTGACTCTATGGCAGGGTGAGACTAAATACTGACTCTATGGCAGGGTGAGACTAAATACTGACACTATGGCAGGGTGAGACTTAAATACTGACACTATGGTAGGGTGAGACTAAATACTGACACTGTGGCAGGGTGAGACTTAAATACTGACACTATGGTAGGGTGAGACTAAATACTGACACTATGGCAGGGTGAGACTAAATACTGAAACTATGGCAGGGTGAGACTAAATACTGACCCTATGGCAGGGTGAGACTAAATACTGACTCTATGGCAGGGTGAGACTATATACTGACTCTATGGCAGGGTGAGACTAAATACTGACTCTATGGCAGGGTGAGACTATATACTGACACTATGGCAGGCGAGACTAAATACTGACCCTATGGCAGGGTGAGACTAAATACTGACCCTATGGCAGGGTGAGACTAAATACTGACTCTATGGCAGGGTGAGACTAAATACTGACACTATGGCAGGGTGAGACTAAATACTGACACTATGGCAGGGTGAGACTATATACTGACTCTATAGCAGGCGAGACTAAATACTGACTCTATGGCAGGGTGAGACTAAATACTGACTCTATGGCAGGGTGAGACTAAATACTGACCCTATGGCAGGATGAGACTAAATACTGACCCTATGGCAGGGTGAGACTAAATACTGACACTATGGCAGGGTGAGACTAAATACTGACACTATGGCAGGCGAGACTAAATACTGACTCTATGGCAGGGTGAGACTAAATACTGACTCTATGGCAGGCAAGACTAAATACTGACCCTATGGCAGGGTGAGACTAAATACTGACTCTATGGCAGGGTGAGACTAAATACTGACTCTATGGCAGGGTGAGACTAAATACTGACTCTATGGCAGGGTGAGACTAAATACTGACTCTATGGCAGGGCGAGACTAAATACTGACTCTATGGCAGGGTGAGACTAAATACTGACTCTATGGTAGGGAGAGACTATATACTGACTCTATGGCAGGGCGAGACTAAATACTGACACTATGGCAGGGTGAGACTAAATACTGACTCTATGGCAGGGCGAGACTAAATACTGACACTATGGCAGGGTGAGACTAAATACTGACACTATGGTAGGGAGAGACTATATACTGACTCTATGGCAGGGCGAGACTAAATACTGACACTATGGCAGGGTGAGACTAAATACTGACTCTATGGCAGGGCGAGACTAAATACTGACACTATGGCAGGGTGAGACTAAATACTGACACGATGGCAGGGTGAGACTAAATACTGACTCTATGGCAGGGTGAGACTAAATACTGACTCTATGGCAGGGTGAGACTAAATACTGACACTATGGTAGGGTGAGAATAAATACTGACACTATGGCAGGGTGAGACTGAAATACTGACACTATGGTAGGGTGAGACTAAATACTGACACTATGGCAGGGTGAGACTTAAATACTGACACTATGGCAGGGTGAGACTTAAATACTGACACTATGGCAGGGCGAGACTAAATACTGACTCTATGGCAGGGTGAGACTAAATACTGACACTATGGCAGGGTGAGACTAAATACTGACCCTATGGCAGGGTGAGACTAAATACTGACACTATGGTAGGGTGAGACTAAATACTGACTCTATGGCAGGGTGAGACTAAATACTGACTCTATGGCAGGGTGAGACTAAATACTGACTCTATGGCAGGGTGAGACTAAATACTGACTCTATGGCAGGGTGAGACTAAATACTGACACTATGGCAGGGTGAGACTAAATACTGACTCTATGGCAGGGCGAGACTAAATACTGACTCTATGGCAGGGTGAGACTAAATACTGAAACTATGGCAGGGTGAGACTAAATACTGACTCTATGGCAGGGTGAGACTAAATACTGACTCTATGGCAGGGTGAGACTAAATACTGACACTATGGCAGGGTGAGACTTAAATACTGACACTATGGTAGGGTGAGACTAAATACTGACACTATGGCAGGGTGAGACTTAAATACTGACACTATGGTAGGGTGAGACTAAATACTGACACTATGGTAGGGTGAGACTAAATACTGAAACTATGGCAGGGTGAGACTAAATATTGACCCTATGGCAGGGTGAGACTTAAATACTGACACTATGGTAGGGTGAGACTAAATACTGACACTATGGTAGGGTGAGACTAAATACTGAAACTATGGCAGGGTGAGACTAAATACTGACCCTATGGCAGGGTGAGACTAAATACTGACTCTATGGCAGGGTGAGACTATATACTGACTCTATGGCAGGGTGAGACTAAATACTGACTCTATGGCAGGGTGAGACTAAATACTGACTCTATGGCAGGGTGAGACTATATACTGACTCTATGGCAGGGCAAGACTAAATACTGAAACTATGGCAGGCGAGACTAAATACTGACCCTATGGCAGGGTGAGACTAAATACTGACTCTATGGCAGGGTGAGACTATATACTGACTCTATGGCAGGGTGAGACTAAATACTGACACTATGGCAGGGCAAGACTAAATACTGAAACTATGGCAGGCGAGACTAAATACTGACCCTATGGCAGGGTGAGACTAAATACTGACTCTATGGCAGGGTGAGACTATATACTGACTCTATGGCAGGGTGAGACTAAATACTGACTCTATGGCAGGGTGAGACTATATACTGACACTATGGCAGGCGAGACTAAATACTGACCCTATGGCAGGGTGAGACTAAATACTGACTCTATGGCAGGGTGAAACTAAATACTGACTCTATGGCAGGGTGAGACTATATACTGACACTATGGCAGGGCAAGAATTAAATACTGACACTATGGCAGGGCAGACTAAATACTGACTCTATGGCAGGGCGGACTAAATACTGACACTATGACAGGGCAAGACTAAATACTGACTCTATGGCAGGGCGAGACTAAATACTGACTCTATGGCAGGGTGAGACTATATACTGACTCTATGGCAGGGTGAGACTAAATACTGACCCTATGGCAGGGTGAGACTAAATACTGACTCTATGGCAGGGTGAGACTAAATACTGAAACTATGGCAGGCGAGACTAAATACTGACCCTATGGCAGGGTGAGACTAAATACTGACCCTATGGCAGGGTGAGACTATATACTGACTCTATGGCAGGGCGAGACTAAATACTGACTCTATGGCAGGGTGAGACTAAATACTGACTCTATGGCAGGGTGAGACTATATACTGACCCTATGGCAGGGCGAGCCTAAATACTGACACTATGGCAGGGTGAGACTAAATACTGACTCTATGGCAGGGTGAGACTATATACTGACCTTATGGCAGGGCGAGCCTAAATACTGACACTATGGCAGGGCGAGACTATATACTGACCCTATGGCAGGGTGAGACTAAATACTGACTCTATGGCAGGGTGAGACTAAATACTGACACTATGGCAGGGCGAGACTAAATACTGACACTATGGCAGGGTGAGACTATATACTGACACTATGGCAGGGCAAGACTAAATACTGACTCTATGGCAGGGCAGACTAAATACTGACACTATGGCAGGGCAGACTAAATACTGACTCTATGGCAGGGTGAGACTATATACTGACACTATGGCAGGGTGGAACTAAATACTGACTCTATGGCAGGGCGGACTAAATACTGACACTATGACAGGGCAAGACTAAATACTGACTCTATGGCAGGGCGAGACTAAATACTGACTCTATGGCAGGGTGAGACTATATACTGACTCTATGGCAGGGTGCGACTAAATACTGACCCTATGGCAGGGTGAGACTAAATACTGACTCTATGGCAGGGTGAGACTAAATACTGACCCTATGGCAGGGTGTGACTAAATACTGAAACTATGGCAGGCGAGACTAAATACTCACCCTATGGCAGGGTGAGACTAAATACTGACCCTATGGCAGGGTGAGACTATATACTGACTCTATGGCAGGGCGAGACTAAATACTGACTTTATGGCAGGGTGAGACTAAATACTGACTCTATGGCAGGGTGAGACTATATACTGACCCTATGGCAGGGCGAGCCTAAATACTGACACTATGGCAGGGTGAGACTAAATACTGACTCTATGGCAGGGTGAGACTATATACTGACCCTATGGCAGGGCGAGCCTAAATACTGACACTATGGCAGGGCGAGACTATATACTGACCCTATGGCAGGGTGAGACTAAATACTGACTCTATGGCAGGGTGAGACTAAATACTGACACTATGGCAGGGCGAGACTAAATACTGACACTATGGCAGGGTGAGACTAAATACTGACTCTATGGCAGGGTGAGACTAAATACTGACTCTATGGCAGGGTGAGACTAAATACTGACTCTATGGCAGGGTGAGACTAAATACTGACTCTATGGCAGGGTGAGACTATATACTGACACTATGGCAGGGTGAGAATAAATACTGACTCTATGGCAGGGTGAGACTATATACTGACTCTATGGCAGGGTGAGACTATATACTGACTCTATGGCAGGGTGAGACTATATACTGACTCTATGGCAGGGTGAGACTAAATACTGACTCTATGGCAGGGCAAGACTTAAATACTGACTCTATGGCAGGGTGTGACTAAATACTGACTCTATGGCAGGGCAAGACTTAAATACTGACTCTATGGCAGGGTGTTACTAAATACTGACTCTATGGCAGGGCAAGACTTAAATACTGACTCTATGGCAGGGTGAGACTAAATACTGACTCTATGGCAGGGCAAGACTTAAATACTGACTCTATTGCAGGGTGAGACTAAATACTGACTCTATGGCAGGGTGAGACTAAATACTGACTCTATGGCAGGGTGAGACTAAATACTGACTCTATTGCAGGGTGAGACTAAATACTGACTCTATTGCAGGGTGAGACTAAATACTGACTCTATGGCAGGGTGAGACTATATACTGACTCTATGGCAGGGTGAGACTATATACTGACTCTATGGCAGGGTGAGACTAAATACTGACTCTATGGCAGGGTGAGACTAAATACTGACTCTATGGCAGGGTGAGACTAAATACTGACTCTATGGCAGGGTGAGACTAAATACTGACACTATGGTAGGGTGAGACTAAATACTGACACTATGGCAGGGTGAGACTTAAATACTGACACTATGGCAGGGCGAGACTAAATACTGACTCTATGGCAGGGTGAGACTAAATACTGACACTATGGCAGGGTGAGACTAAATACTGACCCTATGGCAGGGTGAGACTAAATACTGACACTATGGTAGGGTGAGACTAAATACTGACTCTATGGCAGGGTGAGACTAAATACTGACTCTATGGCAGGGTGAGACTAAATACTGACTCTATGGCAGGGTGAGACTAAATACTGACACTATGGCAGGGTGAGACTAAATACTGACTCTATGGCAGGGCGAGACTAAATACTGACTCTATGGCAGGGTGAGACTAAATACTGAAACTATGGCAGGGTGAGACTAAATACTGACTCTATGGCAGGGTGAGACTAAATACTGACTCTATGGCAGGGTGAGACTAAATACTGACACTATGGCAGGGTGAGACTTAAATACTGACACTATGGTAGGGTGAGACTAAACACTGACACTATGGCAGGGTGAGACTTAAATACTGACACTATGGTAGGGTGAGACTAAATACTGACACTATGGTAGGGTGAGACTAAATACTGAAACTATGGCAGGGTGAGACTAAATACTGACCCTATGGCAGGGTGAGACTAAATACTGACTCTATTGCAGGGTGAGACTAAATACTGACTCTATGGCAGGGTGAGACTAAATACTGACTCTATGGCAGGGTGAGACTATATACTGACTCTATGGCAGGGTGAGACTATATACTGACTCTATGGCAGGGTGAGACTAAATACTGACTCTATGGCAGGGTGAGACTATATACTGACTCTATGGCAGGGTGAGACTAAATACTGACTCTATGGCAGGGTGAGACTATATACTGACACTATGGCAGGCGAGACTAAATACTGACCCTATGGCAGGGTGAGACTAAATACTGACTCTATGGCAGGGTGAAACTAAATACTGACTCTATGGCAGGGTGAGACTATATACTGACACTATGGCAGGGCAAGACTTAAATACTGACAATATGGCAGGGCAGACTAAATACTGACTCTATGGCAGGGCGGACTAAATACTGACACTATGACAGGGCAAGACTAAATACTGACTCTATGGCAGGGCGAGACTAAATACTGACTCTATGGCAGGGTGAGACTATATACTGACTCTATGGCAGGGTGAGACTAAATACTGACCCTATGGCAGGGTGAGACTAAATACTGACTCTATGGCAGGGTGAGACTAAATACTGAAACTATGGCAGGCGAGACTAAATACTGACCCTATGGCAGTGTGAGACTAAATACTGACCCTATGGCAGGGTGAGACTATATACTGACTCTATTGCAGGGCGAGACTAAATACTGACTCTATGGCAGGGTGAGACTAAATACTGACTCTATGGCAGGGTGAGACTATATACTGACCCTATGGCAGGGCGAGCCTAAATACTGACACTATGGCAGGGTGAGACTAAATACTGACTCTATGGCAGGGTGAGACTATATACTGACCTTATGGCAGGGCGAGCCTAAATACTGACACTATGGCAGGGCGAGACTATATACTGACCCTATGGCAGGGTGAGACTAAATACTGACTCTATGGCAGGGTGAGACTAAATACTGACACTATGGCAGGGCGAGACTAAATACTGACACTATGGCAGGGTGAGACTATATACTGACACTATGGCAGGGCAAGACTAAATACTGACTCTATGGCAGGGCAGACTAAATACTGACACTATGGCAGGGCAGATTAAATACTGACTCTATGGCAGGGTGAGACTATATACTGACACTATGGCAGGGTGAGACTAAATACTGACTCTATGGCAGGGCGGACTAAATACTGACACTATGACAGGGCAAGACTAAATACTGACTCTATGGCAGGGCGAGACTAAATACTGACTCTATGGCAGGGTGAGACTATATACTGACTCGATGGCAGGGTGAGACTAAATACTGACCCTATGGCAGGGTGAGACTAAATACTGACTCTATGGCAGGGTGAGACTAAATACTGACCCTATGGCAGGGTGTGACTAAATACTGAAACTATGGCAGGCGAGACTAAATACTCACCCTATGGCAGGGTGAGACTAAATACTGACCCTATGGCAGGGTGAGACTATATACTGACTCTATGGCAGGGCGAGACTAAATACTGACTTTATGGCAGGGTGAGACTAAATACTGACTCTATGGCAGGGTGAGACTATATACTGACCCTATGGCAGGGCGAGCCTAAATACTGACACTATGGCAGGGTGAGACTAAATACAGACTCTATGGCAGGGTGAGACTATATACTGACCCTATGGCAGGGCGAGCCTAAATACTGACACTATGGCAGGGCGAGACTATATACTGACCCTATGGCAGGGTGAGACTAAATACTGACTCTATGGCAGGGTGAGACTAAATACTGACACTATGGCAGGGCGAGACTAAATACTGACACTATGGCAGGGCGAGACTAAATACTGACTCTATGGCAGGGTGAGACTAAATACTGACTCTATGGCAGGGTGAGACTAAATACTGACTCTATGGCAGGGTGAGACTAAATACTGACTCTATGGCAGGGTGAGACTATATACTGACACTATGGCAGGGTGAGACTATATACTGACTCTATGGCAGGGTGAGACTATATACTGACTCTATGGCAGGGTGAGACTAAATACTGACTCTATGGCAGGGCAAGACTTAAATACTGACTCTATGGCAGGGTGTGACTAAATACTGACTCTATGGCAGGGCAAGACTTAAATACTGACTCTATGGCAGGGTGTGACTAAATACTGACTCTATGGCAGGGCAAGACTTAAATACTGACTCTATTGCAGGGTGAGACTAAATACTGACTCTATGGCAGGGCAAGACTTAAATACTGACTCTATTGCAGGGTGAGACTAAATACTGACTCTATGGCAGGGTGAGACTAAATACTGACTCTATGGCAGGGTGAGACTAAATACTGACTCTATTGCAGGGTGAGACTAAATACTGACTCTATGGCAGGGTGAGACTAAATACTGACTCTATGGCAGGGTGAGACTATATACTGACTCTATGGCAGGGTGAGACTATATACTGACTCTATGGCAGGGTGAGACTAAATACTGACTCTATGGCAGGGTGAGACTAAATACTGACTCTATGGCAGGGTGAGACTATATACTGACCCTATGGCAGGGTGAGACTAAATACTGACTCTATGGCAGGGTGAGACTAAATACTGACACTATGGCAGGGCGAGACTAAATACTGACACTATGGCAGGGTGAGACTATATACTGACACTATGGCAGGGCAAGACTAAATACTGACTCTATGGCAGGGCAGACTAAATACTGACACTATGGCAGGGCAGACTAAATACTGACTCTATGGCAGGGTGAGACTATATACTGACACTATGGCAGGGTGAGACTAAATACTGACTCTATGGCAGGGCGGACTAAATACTGACACTATGACAGGGCAAGACTAAATACTGACTCTATGGCAGGGCGAGACTAAATACTGACTCTATGGCAGGGTGAGACTATATACTGACTCTATGGCAGGGTGAGACTAAATACTGACCCTATGGCAGGGTGAGACTAAATACTGACTCTATGGCAGGGTGAGACTAAATACTGACCCTATGGCAGGGTGTGACTAAATACTGAAACTATGGCAGGCGAGACTAAATACTCACCCTATGGCAGGGTGAGACTAAATACTGACCCTATGGCAGGGTGAGACTATATACTGACTCTATGGCAGGGCGAGACTAAATACTGACTTTATGGCAGGGTGAGACTAAATACTGACTCTATGGCAGGGTGAGACTATATACTGACCCTATGGCAGGGCGAGCCTAAATACTGACACTATGGCAGGGTGAGACTAAATACTGACTCTATGGCAGGGTGAGACTATATACTGACCCTATGGCAGGGCGAGCCTAAATACTGACACTATGGCAGGGCGAGACTATATACTGACCCTATGGCAGGGTGAGACTAAATACTGACTCTATGGCAGGGTGAGACTAAATACTGACACTATGGCAGGGCGAGACTAAATACTGACACTATGGCAGGGCGAGACTAAATACTGACTCTATGGCAGGGTGAGACTAAATACTGACTCTATGGCAGGGTGAGACTAAATACTGACTCTATGGCAGGGTGAGACTAAATACTGACTCTATGGCAGGGTGAGACTATATACTGACACTATGGCAGGGTGAGACTATATACTGACTCTATGGCAGGGTGAGACTATATACTGACTCTATGGCAGGGTGAGACTAAATACTGACTCTATGGCAGGGCAAGACTTAAATACTGACTCTATGGCAGGGTGTGACTAAATACTGACTCTATGGCAGGGCAAGACTTAAATACTGACTCTATGGCAGGGTGTGACTAAATACTGACTCTATGGCAGGGCAAGACTTAAATACTGACTCTATGGCAGGGTGAGACTAAATACTGACTCTATGGCAGGGCAAGACTTAAATACTGACTCTATTGCAGGGTGAGACTAAATACTGACTCTATGGCAGGGTGAGACTAAATACTGACTCTATGGCAGGGTGAGACTAAATACTGACTCTATTGCAGGGTGAGACTAAATACTGACTCTATGGCAGGGTGAGACTAAATACTGACTCTATGGCAGGGTGAGACTATATACTGACTCTATGGCAGGGTGAGACTATATACTGACTCTATGGCAGGGTGAGACTATATACTGACTCTATGGCAGGGTGAGACTAAATACTGACTCTATGGCAGGGTGAGACTAAATACTGACTCTATGGCAGGGTGAGACTAAATACTGACACTATGGCAGGGTGAGACTAAATACTGACTCTATGGCAGGGTGAGACTAAATACTGACTATATGGCAGGGTGAGACTAAATACTGACTCTATGGCAGGGTGAGACTAAATACTGACTCTATGGCAGGGTGAGACTAAATACTGACACTATGGCAGGGTGAGACTAAATACTGACTCTATGGCAGGGTGAGACTAAATACTGACACTATGGCAGGGTGAGACTAAATACTGACTCTATGGCAGGGCGAGACTAAATACTGACTCTATGGCAGGGTGAGACTAAATACTGAAACTATGTCAGGGTGAGACTAAATACTGACTCTATGGCAGGGTGAGACTAAATACTGACTCTATGGCAGGGTGAGACTAAATACTGACACTATGGCAGGGTGAGACTTAAATACTGACACTATGGTAGGGTGAGACTAAATACTGACACTATGGCAGGGTGAGACTTAAATACTGACACTATGGTAGGGTGAGACTAAATACTGACACTATGGCAGGGTGACACTATATACTGACCCTATGGCAGGGCGAGCCTAAATACTGACACTATGGCAGGGCGAGACTATATACTGACCCTATGGCAGGGTGAGACTAAATACTGACTCTATGGCAGGGTGAGACTAAATACTGACACTATGGCAGGGCGAGACTAAATACTGACACTATGGCAGGGTGAGACTATATACTGACACTATGGCAGGGCAAGACTAAATACTGACTCTATGGCAGGGCAGACTAAATACTGACTCTATGGCAGGGTGAGACTAAATACTGACTCTATGGCAGGGTGAGACTAAATACTGACTCTATGGCAGGGTGAGACTAAATACTGACTCTATGGCAGGGTGAGACTAAATACTGACCCTATGGCAGGGTGTGACTAAATACTGAAACTATGGCAGACGAGACTAAATACTGACCCTATGGCAGGGTGTGACTAAATACTGAAACTATGGCAGGCGAGACTAAAAACTGACCCTATGGCAGGGTGAGACTAAATACTGACCCTATGGCAGGGTGAGACTATATACTGACTCTATGGCAGGGCGAGACTAAATACTGACTCTATGGCAGGGTGAGACTAAATACTGACTCTATGGCAGGGTGAGACTATATACTGACCCTATGGCAGGGCGAGCCTAAATACTGACACTATGGCAGGGTGAGACTAAATACTGACACTATGGCAGGGCGAGACTAAATACTGACACTATGGCAGGGTGAGACTAAATACTGACTCTATGGCAGGGTGAGACTAAATACTGACTCTATGGCAGGGTGAGACTAAATACTGACTCTATGGCAGGGTGAGACTAAATACTGACTCTATGGCAGGGTGAGACTAAATACTGACTCTATGGCAGGGTGAGACTATATACTGACACTATGGCAGGGTGAGACTAAATACTGACTCTATGGCAGGGTGAGACTATATACTGACTCTATGGCAGGGTGAGACTATATACTGACTCTATGGCAGGGTGAGACTATATACTGACTCTATGGCAGGGTGAGACTAAATACTGACTCTATGGCAGGGTGAGACTAAATACTGACTCTATGGCAGGGTGAGATTAAATACTGACACTATGGCAGGGTGAGACTAAATACTGACACTATGGCAGGGTGAGACTAAATACTGACTCTATGGCAGGGTGAGACTAAATACTGACTCTATGGCAGGGTGAGACTAAATACTGACTCTATGGCAGGGTGAGACTAAATACTGACTCTATGGCAGGGTGAGACTAAATACTGACACTATGGCAGGGTGAGACTAAATACTGACTCTATGGCAGGGTGAGACTAAATACTGACTCTATGGCAGGGTGAGACTAAATACTGACTCTATGGCAGGGTGAGACTAAATACTGACTCTATGGCAGGGTGAGACTAAATACTGACTCTATGGCAGGGTGAGACTAAATACTGACACTATGGTAGGGCGAGACTATATACTGACTCTATGGCAGGGTGAGACTATATACTGACTCTATGGCAGGGTGAGACTAAATACTGACTCTATGGCAGGGTGAGACTAAATACTGACTCTATGGCAGGTTGAGACTAAATACTGACTCTATGGCAGGGTGAGACTAAATACTGACACTATGGTAGGGCGAGACTATATACTGACTCTATGGCAGGGTGAGACTAAATACTGACCCTATGGCAGGGTGAGACTAAATACTGACTCTATGGCAGGGTGAGACTAAATACTGACCCTATGGCAGGGTGAGACTAAATACTGACCCTATGGCAGGGTGAGACTAAATACTGACTCTATGGCAGGGTGAGACTAAATACTGACCCTATGGCAGGGTGAGACTAAATACTGACTCTATGGCAGGGTGAGACTAAATACTGACACTATGGCAGGGTGAGACTAAATACTGACACTATGGCAGGGTGAGACTATATACTGACTCTATGGCAGGGTGAGACTAAATACTGACCCTATGGCAGGGTGAGACTAAATACTGACTCTATGGCAGGGTGAGACTAAATACTGACACTATGGCAGGGTGAGACTTAAATACTGACACTATGGTAGGGCGAGACTAAATACTGAAACTATGGCAGGCGAGACTAAATACTGACCCTATGGCAGGGTGAGACTAAATACTGACCCTATGGCAGGGTGAGACTAAATACTGACTCTATGGCAGGGTGAGACTATATACTGACTCTATGGCAGGGTGAGACTAAATACTGACTCTATAGCAGGGTGAGACTAAATACTGACTCTATGGCAGGGTGAGACTAAATACTGACACTATGGCAGGCGAGACTAAATACTGACCCTATGGCAGGGTGAGACTAAATACTGACTCTATGGCAGGGTGAGACTAAATACTGACTCTATGGCAGGGTGAGACTATATACTGACACTATGGCAGGGCAAGACTTAAATACTGACACTATGGCAGGGCGGACTAAATACTGACTCTATGGCAGGGCGGACTAAATACTGACACTATGACAGGGCAAGACTAAATACTGACTCTATGGCAGGGCGAGACTAAATACTGACTCTATGGCAGGGTGAGACTATATACTGACTCTATGGCAGGGTGAGACTAAATACTGACCCTATGGCAGGGTGAGACTAAATACTGACTCTATGGCAGGGTGAGACTAAATACTGACACTATGGCAGGGTGAGACTTAAATACTGACACTATGGTAGGGCGAGACTAAATACTGAAACTATGGCAGGCGAGACTAAATACTGACCCTATGGCAGGGTGAGACTAAATACTGACTCTATGGCAGGGTGAGACTATATACTGACTCTATGGCAGGGTGAGACTAAATACTGACTCTATGGCAGGGTGAGACTATATACTGACACTATGGCAGGCGAGACTAAATACTGACCCTATGGCAGGGTGAGACTAAATACTGACTCTATGGCAGGGTGAGACTAAATACTGACTCTATGGCAGGGTAAGACTATATACTGACACTATGGCAGGGCAAGACTTAAATACTGACACTATGGCAGGGCGGACTAAATACTGACTCTATGGCAAGGCGGACTAAATACTGACCCTATGGCAGGGTGAGACTAAATACTGACTCTATGGCAGGGTGAGACTAAATACTGACCCTATGGCAGGGTGAGACTAAATACTGACCCTATGGCAGGGTGAGACTAAATACTGACACTATGGCAGGGTGAGACTTAAATACTGACACTATGGTAGGGCGAGACTAAATACTGACTCTATGGCAGGGTGAGACTAAATACTGACCCTATGGCAGGGTGAGACTAAATACTGACTCTATGGCAGGGTGAGACTAAATACTGAAACTATGGCAGGCGAGACTAAATACTGACCCTATGGCAGGGTGAGACTAAATACTGACTCTATGGCAGGGTGAGACTATATACTGACTCTATGGCAGGGTGAGACTATATACTGACTCTATGGCAGGCGAGACTAAATACTGACCCTATGGCAGAGTGAGACTAAATACTGACTCTATGGCAGGGTGAGACTATATACTGACTCTATGGCAGGGTGAGACTAAATACTGACTCTATGGCAGGGTGAGACTATATACTGACTCTATGGCAGGGTGAGACTATATACTGACTCTATGGCAGGGTGAGACTATATACTGACTCTATGGCAGGGTGAGACTATATACTGACTCTATGGCAGGGTGAGACTAAATACTGACTCTATGGCAGGGTGAGACTATATACTGACACTATGGCAGGGTGAGACTATATACTGACTCTATGGCAGGGTGAGACTATATACTGACTCTATGGCAGGGTGAGACTATATACTGACTCTATGACAGGGCGATACTAAATACTGACTCTATGGCAGGGTGTGACTATATACTGACACTATGGCAGGGCGAGACTAAATACTGACACTATGGCAGGGTGAGACTAAATACTGACTCTATGGCAGGGTGTGACTATATACTGACACTATGGCAGGGCGAGACTAAATACTGACACTATGGCAGGGTGAGACTAAATACTGACTCTATGGCAGGGTGACACTAAATACTGACTATATGGCAGGGTGAGACTAAATACTGACTCTATGGCAGGGTGAGACTAAATACTGACATTATGGCAGGGCGAGACTAAATATTGACACTAT
Source organism: Bombina bombina (assembly GCF_027579735.1). Lineage (NCBI taxonomy): Eukaryota > Metazoa > Chordata > Amphibia > Anura > Bombinatoridae > Bombina > Bombina bombina. Next base: position 9,564,886 of record NC_069508.1, read on the forward strand.
GGCAGGGCGAGACTAAATACTGACACTATGGCAGGGCGAGACTAAATACTGACTCTATGGCAGGGTGAGACTAAATACTGACTCTATGGCAGGGTGAGACTAAATACTGACTCTATGGCAGGGCGAGACTAAATACTGACTCTATGGCAGGGCGAGACTATATACTGACCCTATGGCAGGGTGAGACTAAATACTGACTCTATGGCAGGGTGAGACTAAATACTGATTCTATGGCAGGGCGAGACTAAATACTGACTCTATGGCAGGGCGAGACTATATACTGACCCTATGGCAGGGTGAGACTAAATACTGACTCTATGGCAGGGCAAGACTAAATACTGACTCTATGGCAGGCGAGACTATATACTGACACTATGGCAGGGTGAGACTAAATACTGACACTATGGCAGGGCGAGACTAAATACTGACTCTATGGCAGGGCGAGACTAAATACTGACTCTATGGCAGGGCGAGACTAAATACTGACTCTATGGCAGGGTGAGACTAAATACTGACTCTATGGCAGGGTGAGACTAAATACTGACCCTATGGCAGGGTGAGACTAAATACTGACTCTATGGCAGGGCGAGACTAAATACTGACTCTATGGCAGGGTGAGACTAAATACTGACCCTATGGCAGGGCGAGACTAAATACTGACTCTATGGCAGGGCGAGCCTAAATATTGACACTATGGCAGGGCGAGCCTAAATACTGACACTATGGCAGGGCGAGCCTAAAAACTGACACTATGACAGGGCGAGACTAAATACTGACACTATGACAGGGCAAGACTAAATACTGACTCTATGGCAGGGCGATACTAAATACTGACTCTATGGCAGGGTGAGACTAAATACTGACACTATGGCAGGGCGAGCCTAAATACTGACACTATGGCAGGGCGAGACTAAATACTGACTCTATGGCAGGGCGAGACTAAATACTGACTCTATGGCAGGGCGAGACTAAATACTGACCCTATGGCAGGGTGAGACTAAATACTGACTCTTTAGCAGGGTGAATCTAAATACTGACCCTATGGCAGGGTGAGACTAAATACTGACCCTATGGCAGGGTGAGACTAAATACTGACTCTATTGCAGGGTGAAATTAAATACTGACTCTATGGCAGGGCGAGACTAAATACTGACTCTATGGCAGGGTGAGACTAAATACTGACCCTATGGCAGGGTGAGACTAAATACTGACTCTATTGCAGGGTGAAATTAAATACTGACTCTATGGCAGGGTGAGACTAAATACTGACTCTATGGCAGGGTGAAATTAAATACTGACTCTATGGCAGGGTGAGACTAAATACTGACTCTATGGCAGGGTGAAATTAAATACTGACTCTATGGCAGGGTGAGACTAAATACTGACTCTATGGCAGGGTGAAATTAAATACTGACTCTATGGCAGGGTGAGACTAAATACTGACTCTATGGCAGGGTGAGACTAAATACTGACTCTATGGCAGGGTGAGACTAAATACTGACTCTATGGCAGGGCGAGACTAAATACTGACCCTATGGCAGGGCGAGACTAAATACTGACCCTATGGCAGGGTGAGACTAAATACTGACTCTATGACAGGGCAAGACTAAATACTGACTCTATGGCAGGGTGAGACTAAATACTGACTCTATGGCAGGGTGAGACTAAATACTGACACTATGGCAGGGCGAGCCTAAATACTGACACTATGGCAGGGCGAGACTAAATACTGACTCTATGGCAGGGCGAGACTAAATACTGACTCTATGGCAGGGCGAGACTAAATACTGACCCTATGGCAGGGTGAGACTAAATACTGACTCTATAGCAGGGTGAATCTAAATACTGACCCTATGGCAGGGTGAGACTAAATACTGACCCTATGGCAGGGTGAGACTAAATACTGACTCTATTGCAGGGTGAAATTAAATACTGACTCTATGGCAGGGCGAGACTAAATACTGACTCTATGGCAGGGTGAGACTAAATACTGACTCTATGGCAGGGTGAAATTAAATACTGACTCTATGGCAGGGTGAGACTAAATACTGACTCTATGGCAGGGTGAAATTAAATACTGACTCCATGGCAGGGTGAGACTAAATACTGACTCTATGGCAGGGTGAAATTAAATACTGACTCTATGGCAGGGTGAGACTAAATACTGACTCTATGGCAGGGTGAGACTAAATACTGACTCTATGGCAGGGTGAGACTAAATACTGACTCTATGGCAAGGCGAGACTAAATACTGACCCTATGGCAGGGCGAGACTAAATACTGACCCTATGGCAGGGTGAGACTAAATACTGACTCTATGGCAGGGTGAGACTAAATACTGACTCTATAGCAGGGTGAGACTAAATACTGACTCTATAGCAGGGTGAGACTAAATACTGACTCTATGGCAGGGTGAGACTAAATACTGACTCTATGGCATTGTGAAATTAAATACTGACTCTATGGCAGGGTGAGACTAAATACTGACTCTATGGCAGGGTGAGACTAAATACTGACTCTATAGCAGGGTGAGACTAAATACTAACTCTATAGCAGGGTGAGACTAAATACTGACCCTATGGCAGGGCGAGACTAAATAGCTATGCTATTAACACTTTCACTCCCTTGGAGTCCCTGGGCCCAGCGATTCCAGGCAAACACAATGGACAAGAATTAATTTATTATAAAAGATTGTTATATGCAATTCCATCCTGTTAGAGCAAAGCTGGGCACCGCGGGAGACAGCAAATTCAGCCTCTGTCAAATGATACAAATATTTTCCCACTAAATAAAAAGGCATTTATACAGGAGGTGAATGCTTTGCTAATGGCTTATATAACAGAGGGGTTCCTAATTCAGGGAGCTAAAATGTAAAGCGCTGCACATTGTTTTTATCCGGCGAGAGCGATCGGCTGCTTTATGCATCATCCCAGCTTAGGTTACAATAATAATAGGGAGAGTGTTTTGCAAAAGGATAACATGTAAAAAAATATATATATATATATATATGTGTGTATATTTATTTATTTATATATGTGTGTGTGTATATATATATATATATGTGTGTGTGTGTGGTGTGTGTGTGTATTACAGGGCAGTGTGTGTGTATTACAGGGCAGTGTGTGTATGTGTGTATATATATATATATATATATATATATATATATATATATATATATATATATGTGTGTGTGTATATATATATATATATATATATATATGTGTGTGTGTGTGTGTGTATTACAGGGCAGTGTGTGTGTGTTTTACAGGGCAGTGTGTGTGTGTGTATTACAGGGCAGTGTGTGTGTGTGTATTACAGGGCAGTGTGTGTGTATTACAGGGCAGTGTGTGTGTGTGTGTGTGTGTGTGTATTACAGGGCAGTGTGTGTGTATGTGTATTACAAGGCAGTGTTTGTGTGTTTTACAGGGCAGTGTGTGTGTGTGTGTGTATTACAGGGCAGTGTGTGTGTGTGTGTGTGTGTGTGTGTGTATTACAGGGCAGTGTGTGTGTGTGTGTGTGTATTACAGGGCAGTGTGTGTGTGTTTTACAGGGCAGTGTGTGTGTGTGTGTGTGTGTGTGTGTATTACAGGGCAGTATGTGTGTGTATTAGAGGGCAGTGTGTGTGTTTGTGTCTGTGTGTGTATGTATTACAGGGCAGTGTGTGTATGTGTATTACAGGGCAGTGTGTGTGTGTGTGTGTGTGTATTACAGGGCAGTGTGTGTGTGTGTGTGTGTGTGTGTGTGTGTATTACAGGGCAGTGTGTGTGTGTGTGTGTGTGTGTATTACAGGGCAGTGTGTGTGTGTGTGTTACAGGGCAGTGTGTGTGTGTGTGTGTGTATTACAGGGCAGTGTGTGTTTATGTGTGTGTTACAGGGCAGTGTGTGTGTCTATGTGTGTATTACAGGGCAGTATGTGTGTGTTTTACAGGGCAGTGTGTGTGTATGTGTATTACAGGGCAGTGTGTGTATGTGTGTGTATATTACAGGAAAGTGTGTGTGTGTGTGTGTTACAGGGCAGTGTGTGTGTATTACAGGGCAGTGTGTCTATTACAGGGCAGTGTGTGTGTGTATTACAGGGCAGTGTGTGCGACTGTGTATTACAGGGCAGTGTGTGTGTGTGTGTGTGTGTTACAGGGCAGTGTGTGTGTGTGTGTATTAAAGGGCAGTGTGTGTGTGTGTTACAGGGCAGTGTGTGTGTGTATTACAGGGCAGTGTGTGTTTGTGTGTGTGTATTACAGGGCAGTGTGTGTTTATGTGTGTGTTACAGGGCAGTGTGTGTGTCTATGTGTGTATTATAGGGCAGTATGTGTGTGTTTCACAGGGCAGTGTGTGTGTGTGTGTGTGTGTATGTGTATTACAGGGCAGTGTGTGTGTGTATATTACAGGACAGTGTGTGTGTGTGTATTACAGGGCAGTGTGTGTGTGTATGTGTATTACAGGGCAGTGTGTGTGTGTATGTGTATTACAGGGCAGTGTGTGTGTATGTGTATTACAGGGCAGTGTGTGTGTGTATGTGTATTACAGGGCAGTGTGTGTGTGTGTATTACAGGGCAGTGTGTGTGTGTGTATTACAGGGCAGTGTGTGTGTATGTGTATTACAGGGCAGTGTGTGTATGTGTATTACAGGGCAGTGTGTGTGTGTATATTACAGGACAGTGTGTGTGTGTGTATTACAGGGCAGTGTGTGTGTGTATGTGTATTACAGGGCAGTGTGTGTGTATGTGTGTGTATATTACAGGACAGTGTGTGTGTGTGTGTGTTACAGGGCAGTGTGTGTGTGTATATTACAGGACAGTGTGTGTGTGTGTATTAGAGGGCAGTGTGTGTGTGTATTACAGGGCAGTGTGTGTGTATGTGTGTGTATATTACAGGACAGTGTGTGTGTGTGTGTGTTACAGGGCAGTGTGTGTGTGTATATTACAGGACAGTGTGTGTGTGTGTATTAGAGGGCAGTGTGTGTGTGTATTACAGGGCAGTGTGTGTGTATGTGTGTGTATATTACAGGACAGTGTGTGTGTGTGTGTGTTACAGGGCAGTGTGTGTGTGTATATTACAGGACAGTGTGTGTGTGTGTGTATTACAGGGCAGTGTGTGTGTGTATTACAGGGCAGTGTGTGTGTGTGTGTATTACAGGGCAGTGTGTGTGTGTATTACAGGGCAGTGTGTGTGTATTACAGGACAGTGTGTGTGTGTGTGTGTTACAGGGCAGTGTGTGTGTGTATATTACAGGACAGTGTGTGTGTGTGTGTATTACAGGGCAGTGTGTGTGTGTATTACAGGGCAGTGTGTGCGTATATACAGAGAAGTGCACTCACAGGAACAAACAACCGTCTCAATACCATTGTTACCATCTTACCACCTTGGTGCAGCTTCTTTTAGCCCAGTAATGCTTTTCACAAAGTAGAACTTTCCTGTAGTACATCAGTCTGATACCGCCTATTACGGTAAGTCTAGCGCCGAAATATCAGGCAATTCCTCTCTGAACAAGGAACACAGCAACCCCAGACGATTGTTTCGGTCTTCATTGGGCCTCGTCAGTGAGGTGTAGCCATATTCCTCTAACCACACTAAGGCCTAGATTTGGAGTTCGGCGGTAAAAGGGCTGTTAACGCTCCGCGGGTTTTTTTCTGGCCGCACCATAAATTTAACTCTGGTATCGAGAGTTCAAACAAATGCTGCGTTAGGCTCCAAAAAAGGAGCGTAGAGCATATTTACCGCAAATGCAACTCTCGATACCAGAGTTGCTTACGGACGCGGCCGGCATCAAAAACGTGCTCGTGCACGATTCTCCCATAGGAAACAATGGGGCAGTTTGAGCTGAAAAAAAACCTAACACCTGCAAAAAAGCAGCGTTCAGCTCTTAACGCAGCCCCATTGTTTCCTATGGGGAAACACTTCCTACGTCTGCACCTAACACTCTAACATGTACCCCGAGTCTAAACACCCCTAACCTTACACTTATTAACCCCTAATCTGCCGCCCCCGCTATCGCTGACCCCTGCATTACACTTTTAACCCCTAATCTGCCGCTCCGTAAACCGCCGCCACCTACGTTATCCCTATGTACCCCTAATCTGCTGCCCTAACATCGCCGACCCCTATGTTATATTTATTAACCCCTAATCTGCCCCCCACAACGTCGCCGACACCTGCCTACACTTATTAACCCCTAATCTGCCGAGCGGACCTGAGCGCTACTATAATAAAGTTATTAACCCCTAATCCGCCTCACTAACCCTATCATAAATAGTATTAACCCCTAATCTGCCCTCCCTAACATCGCCGACACCTACCTTCAATTATTAACCCCTAATCTGCCGACCGGAGCTCACCGCTATTCTAATAAATGTATTAACCCCTAAAGCTAAGTCTAACCCTAACACTAACACCCCCCTAAGTTAAATATAATTTTTATCTAACGAAATAAATTAACTCTTATTAAATAAATGATTCCTATTTAAAGCTAAATACTTACCTGTAAAATAAATCCTAATATAGCTACAATATAAATTATAATTATATTATAGCTATTTTAGGATTAATATTTATTTTACAGGCAACTTTGTAATTATTTTAACCAGGTACAATAGCTATTAAATAGTTAAGAACTATTTAATAGTTACCTAGTTAAAATAATAACAAATTTACCTGTAAAATAAATCCTAACCTAAGATATAATTAAACCTAACACTACCCTATCAATAAAATAATTAAATAAACTACCTACAATTACCTACAATTAACCTAACACTACACTATCAATAAATTAATTAAACACAATTGCTACAAATAAATACAATTAAATAAACTATCTAAAGTACAAAAAATAAAAAAGAACTAAGTTACAGAAAATAATAAAATATTTACAAACATAAGAAAAATATTACAACAATTTTAAACTAATTACACCTACTCTAAGCCCCCTAATAAAATAACAAAGCCCCCCAAAATAAAAAATTCCCTACCCTATTCTAAAATACAAATATTACAAGCTCTTTTACCTTACCAGCCCTGAACAGGGCCCTTTGCGGGGCATGCCCCAAGAATTTCAGCTCTTTTGCCTGTAAAAAAAAACATACAATACCCCCCCCCCCAACATTACAACCCACCACCCACATACCCCTAATCTAACCCAAACCCCCCTTAAATAAACCTAACACTAATCCCCTGAAGATCTTCCTACCTTGTCTTCACCATACCAGGTTCACCGATCCGTCCTGGCTCCAAGATCTTCATCCAACCCAAGCGGGGGTTGGCGATCCATAATCCGGTGCTCCAAAGTCTTCCTCCTATCCGGCAAGAAGAGGACATCCGGACCGGCAAACATCTTCTCCAAGCGGCATCTTCTATCTTCTTCCATCCGATGACGACCGGCTCCATCTTGAAGACCTCCAGCGCGGATCCATCCTCTTCTTCCGACGACTAGACGACGAATGACGGTTCCTTTAAGGGACGTCATCCAAGATGGCGTCCCTCGAATTCCGATTGGCTGATAGGATTCTATCAGCCAATCGGAATTAAGGTAGGAATTTTCTGATTGGCTGATGGAATCAGCCAATCAGAATATAGTTCAATCCGATTGACTGATCCAATCAGCCAATCAGATTGAGCTCGCATTCTATTGGCTGATCGGAACAGCCAATAGAATGCGAGCTCAATCTGATTGGCTGATTGGATCAGCCAATCGGATTGAACTATATTCTGATTGGCTGATTCCATCAGCCAATCAGAAAATTCCTACCTTAATTCCGATTGGCTGATAGAATCCTATCAGCCAATCGGAATTCGAGGGACGCCATCTTGGATGACGTCCCTTAAAGGAACCGTCATTCGTCGTCTAGTCGTCGGAAGAAGAGGATGGATCCGCGCTGGAGGTCTTCAAGATGGAGCCGGTCGTCATCGGATGGAAGAAGATAGAAGATGCCGCTTGGAGAAGATGTTTGCCGGTCCGGATGTCCTCTTCTTGCCGGATAGGAGGAAGACTTTGGAGCACCGGATTATGGATCGCCAACCCCCGCTTGGGTTGGATGAAGATCTTGGAGCCAGGACGGATCGGTGAACCTGGTATGGTGAAGACAAGGTAGGAAGATCTTCAGGGGATTAGTGTTAGGTTTATTTAAGGGGGGTTTGGGTTAGATTAGGGGTATGTGGGTGGTGGGTTGTAATGTTGGGGGGGGGGGTATTGTATGTTTTTTTTTACAGGCAAAAGAGCTGAAATTCTTGGGGCATGCCCCGCAAAGGGCCCTGTTCAGGGCTGGTAAGGTAAAAGAGCTTGTAATATTTGTATTTTAGAATAGGGTAGGGAATTTTTTATTTTGGGGGGCTTTGTTATTTTATTAGGGGGCTTAGAGTAGGTGTAATTAGTTTAAAATTGTTGTAATATTTTTCTTATGTTTGTAAATATTTTATTATTTTCTGTAACTTAGTTCTTTTTTATTTTTTGTACTTTAGATAGTTTATTTAATTGTATTTATTTGTAGCAATTGTGTTTAATTAATTTATTGATAGTGTAGTGTTAGGTTAATTGTAGGTAATTGTAGGTAGTTTATTTAATTATTTTATTGATAGGGTAGTGTTAGGTTTAATTATATCTTAGGTTAGGATTTATTTTACAGGTAAATTTGTTATTATTTTAACTAGGTAACTATTAAATAGTTCTTAACTATTTAATAGCTATTGTACCTGGTTAAAATAATTATAAAGTTGCCTGTAAAATAAATATTAATCCTAAAATAGCTATAATATAATTATAATTTATATTGTAGCTATATTAGGATTTATTTTACAGGTAAGTATTTAGCTTTAAATAGGAATCATTTATTTAATAAGAGTTAATTTATTTCGTTAGATAAAAATTATATTTAACTTAGGGGGGTGTTAGTGTTAGGGTTAGACTTAGCTTTAGGGGTTAATACATTTATTAGAATAGCGGTGAGCTCCGGTCGGCAGATTAGGGGTTAATAATTGAAGGTAGGTGTCGGCGATGTTAGGGAGGGCAGATTAGGGGTTAATACTATTTATGATAGGGTTAGTGAGGCGGATTAGGGGTTAATAACTTTATTATAGTAGCGCTCAGGTCCGCTCGGCAGATTAGGGGTTAATAAGTGTAGGTAGGTGTCGGCGACGTTGAGGGGGGCAGATTAGGGGTTAATAAATATAACATAGGGGTCGGCGATGTTAGGGGTAGCAGATTAGGGGTACATAGGGATAACGTAGGTGGCGGCGATTTGCGGTCGGAAGATTAGGGGTTAATTATTTTAAGTAGCTTGCGGCGACGTTGTGGGGGGCAAGTTAGGGGTTAATAGATATAATACAGGGTCGGCGGTGTTAGGGGCAGCAGATTAGGGGTACATAAGTATAACGTAGGTGGCGGTCGGCAGATTAGGGGTTAAAAATTTTAATCGAGTGGCGGCGATGTGGGGGGACCTCGGTTTAGGGGTACATAGGTAGTTTATGGGTGTTAGTGTACTTTAGGGTACAGTAGTTAAGAGCTTTATAAACCGGCGTTAGCCAGAAAGCTCTTAACTCCTGCTATTTTCAGGCGGCTGGAATCTTGTCGTTAGAGCTCTAACGCTCACTGCAGAAACGACTCTAAATACCGGCGTTAGGAAGATCCCATTGAAAAGATAGGCTACGCAAATGGCGTAGGGGGATCTGCGGTATGGAAAAGTCGCGGCTGAAAAGTGAGCGTTAGACCCTTTAATCACTGACTCCAAATACCAGCGGGCGGCCAAAACCAGCGTTAGGAGCCTCTAACGCTGGTTTTGACGGCTACCGCCGAACTCTAAATCTAGGCCTAAGGAAGGAGTCCACGTCTGGTTATGTGTGTGCATATACAGACAGAACGACCATAATAATTAAGGCCCTTAGGAGTGTGCTGCTGTGAAGTTGCAACAATGTTGCAGTAGTGAGGGTGGGGTTTAGCCTACCTTTAAGTAGTCAGCTCCCAAGGCCCAAACCCTCTTTTCCAGCTCGTCTTCACAGCGTCAGGATCATCTGTCAGGATTCCTGTGGAAGAAGATGTCGGAATTGGATGAGCTGATGATCGATGAGTTTGATTCAGGAGAAGATGTGGTGCAGCCTTCCCCCCCTCGCCCGGTGAGTCGTCCCCCGGGGTCTAGCCTGTATCCTGAGGTTATGGTTGTCTCCCCCTCTCCCACCCCTCCTTTAATTCCCCCTCCGGTGTTGGTAGAAGTAGGTTCCCAGGTAGCAGAGGGGGTTGTGGTAGGCGAGCAGGGCTCCGTTCCCAGTGTGAGTGGCGTCGGGGGTGAGGCCTTACCTGAACCGGTCACTTTTACCGGTGAGGCGGTCTCCACGGCGGTCGCGCTGCTCCAGTCTTTGGCAGCGGTGCTTTCCGACGGGGGGTCGGCATCCCAGGGCGGTCCTCCAGCTTCGGTTCGCACGTCGGCGGCCACGCGGGTATCCATGTCCGCGTCGGGGCCCGTCTCTTCCGGTTTGGCCGTTTCCGGTGACGTCACTTCCGGTGACGTCACGTCCGGGAACGCCATTCCGGAATCCAGAAGCAAGCGGGCAGCATCGTCGTCTCCGCTGGGGTACACAGGTAAGAGATGGGTACCCCGGGGGGGGCGACGCCCGCGGGGGGTGCGCAGCGAGGCTCAATTACTCAGCGCCCGCGTGGGGACACTGTTTTGGCGGCCATGGAAAGGGGTAGAAGGTTGCATGATGGATCTCATGAGCAGGCCGCAAGCCTGACCGGGGGTATGATGGCACTTGATGGTGCTCCGATCAGGGGAGATAGTGTTTCTGAGGGGCAAGTAGTTTCTGAGGGGCAAGTAGCAAGGGCACATTCGCCTGGAAGGGCCCAGATTGGGGAACCAGGCGTTAATGAGCAGGCCGCAGGCCTGACGGGGAATACGCCTACTGCGCAACAAGTTGCAGGGCCTCAGGCCGCAATCACGCAGGCTGGGGGCAAGCGTCGGCCCGCGAATACATCGCGGCCTAGCAGACGCCGTAGTACTGCATCACGCAGCAAGCGTAGCGCCCGGCAGGGTGCATGGGCGGCGCCCGTGGGTGTGGCCCTCAGCGGGGCTCCCCCAGGCGTAGTTACTAGGGCCTCTGCAAGGAAAGGCCCAGTTATCACGCCCAGTCTATGTCAGGGTGCGCAGGCTGTGACTGAACAGAACAGACAAGTGCAGTTTGCTAATGCAGTGATGAATGTACGTGTGGCTGATATGGTTGATGATGGTATTGTTGAGTGTGGCAGTGATCACAGGAGCCCCAGTCCCTTAGGGTCTCGTGGTAATGTGGTTGGTGGGCCTTCATCCCCTTCCCTGGGTACTCCTCTCTCGCATTTTTCTCCACAGATCATTATGGAACCCAGAACTGCATTACTGCCACTCCAGGCCACCCCCAGTGCCGTTGAGAGGGAGCCACAGTCTCAGGAGCAGCCATCCACTTCTTCTGGTCCTGTCCCGGTGCAACGCCTCTTGGGAGCTGGTAAGCACACTATTACTTTTGAACGTAGTGTTTTAAGTTCATCCTCGGATGATTCAGGTTCTGAAAGTGATAGATCCCTGGGGTTGGAAGCGAAAGGGCAAAAAAGAATGTATAGGATGGTGAAGTGGTTAGTGGAAGAAAGGAAGGCTATGGGTCTCCCCCTCCCCCCTGGTTCATCCCGCATGGAACCCACTGTTCCTATGCTGACACCTCCTGCGTCAACAGACTTCGTTAGCTCGGTTATGGGGAACAGGCACAGGGCAGCTGTACATGGGGACACTGACACATGGCCTGCGTTTAGTCTACATGAACATCTCAAATCTAAGATGGTTCGGCGCATTCAGGGTGGGAGGTATGTGCACATGTTTGAGCTTTCTGCGGAGGCTTATCGCCAAAAAGAAATGGCGGATGATGGCACGGGCCCGAAAAAATTTAAACGTCCCGATTCCTATGAGGAATGGCGCAAGTGCTTTCGGGTTTATGCGTCCTGTTATATCTCTAAATTCCCCGATCAAGCTTTGAACATCCTGAAATATCAGGATTCTATAGAAACAGTGTACGAGAAGTACAGGGAGGGAGCTTGGCGGGACTACGACGCTGCCTTCCGTAGGAAGATGGTTGGGAACCCTCTCCTTACTTTCGGTGACGTGGATTCACGTTTGTGGGCGCAATTGGGTCCTGAAAAACAGGCGGCGCCTGTTCTAGCAGTCGGAGCGTTGGGGGGCGTTAAGGCCTCGCAGCGCTCTCGACGGCAGCCCACAGGGGTGTGCTGGCGCTTCCAGGACAAATTGTGTACCAGGGGAGCGGCATGCGCATTTCGGCACGCGTGCAAAACCTGCGGTGACGGCCACTCGGGGTCCGAGTGTACCAGAACCCAGGACGCGGGTCATTCCCAGGAGAGACCAGCAGCTGGCTCCAAACCTTTCCCTGTTGGAAAGGGCGGCCACACCTCTGAAGGTGGCCGTAATTGAGAAATGGCTGCTGCTGTACCAGTTTAAAGAGGCCTCCTTGCTACTTAAAGGCGGTCTGCGGTCGGGATTTGTTATCCCAGTTGGATCGCACGTGGTGGGTTCCTCGACACGCAGGAACCTAAAGTCCGCATATCAGTTTCCTGAGGTGTTGCGGGATAAACTGAATAAAGAAATTGGGCTGGGTCGTATGGCAGGTCCATTTGGGGAGATTCCCCTTCCAGGGTTGGTTGTTTCACCTTTGGGGGTTGTCCCAAAAAAGGAGCCGGGTAAATTCCGGCTCATGCAACACCTGTCCTTCCCGAAGGGTCGTTCGGTGAACGACGCCATACCCCCTGAGCTTAGCTCAGTTTTCTATCAATCATTTGATGAAGTGTTGGGGCTGCTTCGCCGGGCGGGGGCCGGAGCCCTGATGGCAAAGTTGGATGTGGAATCTGCTTTTCGGCTCCTGCCTATTCACCCCTCCTCTTTTAGGCTCATGGGGTGTTATTTTGAGGGGCAGTACTACGTGGACAAATGCTTGCCCATGGGGTGCTCAATTTCGTGTGCTTACTTCGAGGCTTTCAGCTGCTTCTTGCACTGGGCCATCGCGGAGGTGGCCGGATTCGACGGCCTGGCACACTACTTGGATGATTTTCTGCTTGTCGGGCGGACAGGGTCATCTGAGTGTGCTTTCTTGATGAAAGTCACCAGGGTTCTGATGGATAGAATGGGAGTTCCTCTGGCGGAGGACAAGTCCCAGGTTCCTTGCACGTGCCTTACTTTCTTGGGCATCGAAGTTGATTCAGTGGCAGGGCAGTGCCGTTTGCCGCAAGAAAAAATTCAGCGCATGTTGGAGTCAGTACGCGCTATGAGAACAGAGCTTTATCGCTCCGTAAAAGACCTTCAAATCCTATTGGGTTTGCTGAATTTTGCCGGCAGGATTATTCCTATGGGTAGAATATTCCTCCGCAGGCTTGAGAGGCAGCTGTGTGGAGAAAGATCGCAGACCCGGAGGTTCCGGGTGTCTGCTGAGATGGTGGAAGATCTTAAGGTCTGGGAAGAATTTCTCCTCCACTTTAACGGGATCTGCCTTCTAACGCAGCGATCCAGTTGTTCACCGATGCGGCTGGGTCCCACGGGTACGGGGCTTTCTTGGCCGGGCAATGGAGCGCCGGCCCATGGCCCGCCGCGTGGATAGAAAGAGGCTTAGTTAGAAACCTATGCCTTCTTGAACTGTTTCCCATCCTGGTCGCTCTTGACATTTGGGGCGATCAGCTTCGCGACCGTGAGGTGATTTTCTGGACGGATAACATGAGCGTTGTCTATGCTGTCAACAGGCTCTCATCTAGTTCCCCTCCGGTTGTGCGGTATTTGAGGCTGTTGGTGCTGAGGTGTCTGCACCTGAATATTGTGTTCCGTGCTAAGCATGTCCCGGGCGTCCAGAATAGGATTGCGGATGCGCTCTCCCGTTTTCAATGGGAAGCATTTTATGCACTGGTGCCCGATGCGGACACTAACGGATTGTCCTGTCCCACTTACTTATGGCAGGTGGCGCTGGATGGGGCCCCTTGATTGCGATGGTTCGTGCTTCCCTCGCTCCATCTACCTGGGCTACCTATGTGAAATACTGGGCGGAGTGGATCACTTTTTGTGACTTCAGGGGCCGTCCCTCCTGTGACGGGGACCAGTGGGGCTTACTGGAATGGATTACCGAACTTAAAGGTAATGGGGTTTTGAAGACTGCGGTTGGGTCACGCCTGGCGGCGGTGTCCTTTTTCTGCAAATTGTATGGGATTGCTGACTCCTCAAAGACCTTCCTGGTTAGGCAGGTACTTCGAGGCTGGGGGTGTATGGCGCCCAGGGCCAGGGATTTCAGGGAACCAGTTACCATTGAGCATCTGGTGACGTTATGCCGAGTTTTGCCGGCGGTTTGTTCATCCGCCTACGAAGCTACCCTGTTCTCAGCCGCCTTTGGGCTGTCTTTTCACGGGGCTCTTAAGGTAGGGGAAATTGTCCCGCCCTCTAAGAAGAAGATGGGCGGCCTTTTGCTGCCCCATGTCAGAGACGATGGGTCATCTATCTTGGTTTTTATCCCCAGATCCAAAACAGACCAGGAAGGGAGAGGTGCCTGGTTATCTTTGCCGGCCCATGACTAATCTGTTTGCTGCCCGGTCAGACTGATCAAGGCCTATATGGACGTGCGTCCTGAGGGTTTCTCACAATTTCTAGTTCACGAGGACGGTTCCCCGTTGACTAGGTTCCAGTTTAGAAAGGTATTGGCATGGGCAGCATCAAGGGCAGGTCTTGACCCAGGGGTCATTGCTCCCCATTCTTTTAGAGTGGGCGCGGCCACCACTGCCGCTAGTTTAGGATGGTCGGCTGACCATATTAGAGCTCTGGGGAGATGGAGGTTGCAAAGGTATCTTTTATATGTTAGGCCTTTGACTGTTTAGATGTTGATTATGTTTTGCAGGTGCAATGGTTAACCTCTGTTTCTTTTCTTAGGACCAAGGAGCGGTCCACTGAGAGTATGGATTACGGTTCATTCGTACATCCACTGGGCGGAGCTTCGGGCGATTGCAAGACCAGATGGGCGTCAGCTGGGGTTTCCCTCTTCCCGAGTCACTGTTAGGTGGTTAGGGCGCAGGGGGCTTATGTGGCAGGCTCTGCCTGAGTTGCTGCAGGGGGCCTTGCGCAGGTGGGAGAAACCCCATGTACTTATCATCCACGCAGGTGGAAATGATATGGGGCTCCTACCGTGCAAGCAGCTCAGTGCGGTTTTTCAGTCGGATCTGCGCACGATTCAGGCGTGGATTCCCCAGGTCAGGATAGGATGGTCTAACATCATTCCCAGGATAGAATGGCGCCATATGCAGTCTCATCGCGCAGCTTTCCAGGTCCGCAAGAAAATTAACAGAGAAGTTAGGATTTTCTTAGGGCAGTCAGGAGGGTTTGTTGTGGAACATGGGAACATATCAACGGCTGAGAGGTGCCTCTACAGAAGGGACGGGGTGCACCTCTCTGAGAGGGGCATTGACCTGTTCCTCTGTAATTTGAGGCATGCTATACTTAATCATCTATAGGTGTGGCGGCAAGAGGTGAGCCTGTTGGGCTATCTCTTGTGGCGGTTGGTCCGCGCCCCGGTTTGCCATCAGAGGTAGAGTGACGGCTGCCCAGGGGAGGGTGATCTCTGCAGGCGCGCGCCTGGGGTCCCTCCCATTCTAAGATGCCGAGAATTCCCTAAGCTTCTGCGGCAGCTGAGCTCCGCTTGTGTGGGCATTCACGGGCGCGGTCCATTCTTCCTAGCAGGGGGTTCCTACTCCTAACTAGATTGCCGCCACATGTTTTAGCTGGCCCCGTTGAGTCCAGCCGGTTCTCAGGTTCTACAATAAATGCGACCCACTGGTCTTTTCCCATACATCTGTGTCTGCGTGTTTATTCAAGTGTTACAGTTTTATGTAAAGTTATTTAAGAGTTTATATTTGTACATAGTTATGTTGTTGAGTCAGTTTTATGGCTCCAGTTATTAAAGTTTGTCCAGCAAGCCAGGAGGATAGGGCATTTAATTAATTAAGACAGTGGAGGGCAGCATAGCCCAGAACGACCATAATAATTAAGGCCCTTAGGAGTGTGCTGCTGTGAAGTTGCAACAATGTTGCAGTAGTGAGGGTGGGGTTTAGCTTACCTTTAAGTAGTCAGCTCCCAAGGCCCAAACCCTCTTTTCCAGCTCGTCTTCATAGCGTCCCTCCCTCCCTCCCTGCATTGGTTCATACAGCAATCTTTAGGCTGCTACATCACCAGGGTGTTTCAGCTAGGTGTCCGAGGCTGGATGAGAGCTACGCGGCTTGTTTCCTTAAGTCCAAGGACGGTAGTTTTTGACTCTCCAGGTAGTGGCATGGATACGCGTCTAGTCACACCTGGTCCTACTGGTTCGGAGATCTTTACTTTACACCCTGGTTAGGCGGTTGGTCCGCGCCCTGGTTTGCCATCAGAGGTAGAGTGACGGCTGCCCAGGGGAGGGTGATCTCTGCAGGCGCGCGCCTGGGGTCCCTCCCATTCTAAGATGCAGAGAACTCCCTAAGCTTCTGCGGCAGCTGAGCTCCGCTTGTGTGGGCATTCACGGGCGCGGTCCATTCTTCCTAGCAGGGGGTTCCTACTCCTAACTAGATTGCCGCCACATGTTTTAGCTGGCCCCGTTGAGTCCAGCCGGTTCTCAGGTTCTACAATAAATGCGACCCACGGGTCTTTTCCCATACATCTGTGTCTGCGTGTTTATTCAAGTGTTACAGTTTTATGTAAAGTTATTTAAGAGTTTATATTTGTACATAGTTATGTTGTTGAGTCAGTTTTATGGCTCCAGTTATTAAAGTTTGTCCAGCAAGCCAGGAGGATAGGGCATTTAATTAATTAAGACAGTGGAGGGCAGCATAGCCCAGAACGACCATAATAATTAAGGCCCTTAGGAGTGTGCTGCTGTGAAGTTGCAACAATGTTGCAGTAGTGAGGGTGGGGTTTAGCTTACCTTTAAGTAGTCAGCTCCCAAGGCCCAAACCCTCTTTTCCAGCTCGTCTTCATAGCGTCCCTCCCTCCCTCCCTGCATTGGTTCATACAGCAATCTTTAGGCTGCTACATCACCAGGGTGTTTCAGCTAGGTGTCCGAGGCTGGATGAGAGCTACGCGGCTTGTTTCCTTAAGTCCAAGGACGGTAGTTTTTGACTCCCCAGGTAGTGGCATGGATACGCGTCTAGTCACACCTGGTCCTACTGGTTCGGAGATCTTTACTTTACACCCTGGTTAGGCGGTTGGTCCGCGCCCTGGTTTGCCATCAGAGGTAGAGTGACGGCTGCCCAGGGGAGGGTGATCTCTGCAGGCGCGCGCCTGGGGTCCCTCCCATTCTAAGATGCAGAGAACTCCCTAAGCTTCTGCGGCAGCTGAGCTCCGCTTGTGTGGGCATTCACGGGCGCGGTCCATTCTTCCTAGCAGGGGGTTCCTACTCCTAACTAGATTGCCGCCACATGTTTTAGCTGGCCCCGTTGAGTCCAGCCGGTTCTCAGGTTCTACAATAAATGCGACCCACGGGTCTTTTCCCATACATCTGTGTCTGCGTGTTTATTCAAGTGTTACAGTTTTATGTAAAGTTATTTAAGAGTTTATATTTGTACATAGTTATGTTGTTGAGTCAGTTTTATGGCTCCAGTTATTAAAGTTTGTCCAGCAAGCCAGGAGGATAGGGCATTTAATTAATTAAGTATTACAGGGCAGTGTGTGTGTATTACAGGGCAGTGTGTGTGTGTGTGTGTGTGTGTGTATTACAGGGCAGTGTTTGTGTATTACAGGGAAGTGTGTGTGTGTATTACAGGGCAGTGTGTGTGTGTGTGTGTATTACAGGGCAGTGTGTGTGTGTGTGTGTATTACAGAGCAGTGTGTGTGTATTACAGGGCAGTGTGTGTGTGTGTGTGTATTACAGGACAGTGTGTGTGTGTGTGTATTACAGGGCAGTGTGTGTGTATTACAGGGCAGTGTGTGTGTATTACAGGGCAGTGTGTGTGTGTGTGTGTGTGTGTGTGTATTACAGGGCAGTGTGTGTGTGTGTGTGTGTGTGTATTACAGGGCAGTTTGTGTGTGTGTGTATGTGTATTACAGGGCAGTGTTTGTGTATTACAGGGAAGTGTGTGTATTACAGGGAAGTGTGTGTATTACAGGGCAGTGTGTGTGTGTGTGTATTACAGGGCAGGGTATTTGTGTGTGTGTATTACAGGGCAGGGTATGTGTGTGTATTACAGGGCAGGGTGTGTGTATTACAGGGCAGGGTGTGTGTGTGTGTGTGTGTATTACAGGGCAGTGTGTGTGTGTGTGTGTGTATATTACAGGGCAGTGTGTGTGTGTGTATATTACAGGGCAGTGTGTGTGTGTATTACAAGGCAGTGTGTGTGTGTGTGTGTGTGTGTGTATTACAGGGCAGTGTGTGTGTATTACAGGCAGTGTGTGTGTGTGTATTACAGGGCAGTGTGTGTGTATTACAGGGCAGTGTGTGTGTGTGTGTGTGTTACAGGGCAGTGTGTGTGTGTATTACAGGGCAGTGTGTGTGTGTGTGTGTGTGTGTATTACAGGGTAGTGTGTGTGTGTGTATTACAGGGCAGTGTGTGTGTGTATTACAGGGCAGTGTGTGTGTGTGTGTGTATTACAGGGCAGTGTGTGTGTGTGTATTACAGGGCAGTGTGTGTGTGTATTACAGAGCAGTGTGTGTGTGTGTGTGTATTACAGGGCAGTGTGTGTGTGTGTGTGTGTGTATTACAGGGCAGTGTGTGTGTGTTTTACAGGGCAGTGTGTGTGTGTGTATTACAGGGCAGTGTGTGTGTGTGTATTACAGGGCAGTGTGTGTGTGTGTGTGTGTGTATTACAGGGCAGTGTGTCTCTGTGTGTGTGTATTACAGGGCAGTGTGTGTGTGTGTGTATGTATTACAGGGCAGTGTGTCTGTGTGTGTGTGTGTATTACAGGGCAGTGTGTGTGTGTGTATGTATTACAGGGCAGTGTGTGTGTGTATGTGTATTACAGGTCAGTGTGTGTGTATGTGTGTGTATTACAGGGCAGTGTGTGTGTATTACAGGGCAGTGTGTGTGTGTGTATTACAGGGCAGTGTGTGTGTATTACAGGGCAGTATGTGTGTATTACAGGGCAGTGTGTGTGTGTATTACAGGGCAGTGTGTGTGTGTGTGTATTACAGGCAGTGTGTGTGTGTGTATTACAGGGCAGTGTGTGTGTGTGTATTACAGGGCAGTGTGTGTGTGTGTAATACAGGGCAGTGTGTCTGTGTGTGTGTATTACAGGGCAGTGTGTGTGTGTGTGTGTGTGTGTGTATTACAGGGCAGTGTGTGTGTATGTATTACAGGGCAGTGTGTGTGTGTGTGTATTACAGGGCAGTGTGTGTGTGTGTATTACAGGGCAGTGTGTGTGTGTGTGTATTACAGGGCAGTGTGTGTGTGTGTGTGTGTGTGTGTGTATTACAGGGCAGTGTCTGTGTGTATTACAGGGCAGTGTGTGTGTGTGTATTACAGGGCAGTGTGTGTGTGTGTGTGTATTACAGGGCAGTGTGTCTGTGTGTGTGTATTACAGGGCAGTGTGTGTGTGTGTGTGTGTGTGTGTGTATTACAGGGCAGTGTGTGTGTATGTATTACAGGGCAGTGTGTGTGTATTACAGGGCAGTGTGTGTGTGTGTGTGTGTGTGTGTGTGTGTATTACAGGGCAGTGTGTGTGTGTATTACAGGGCAGTGTGTGTGTGTGTGTATTACAGGGCAGTGTGTGTGTATTACAGGGCAGTGTGTGTGTATGTGTGTGTATTACAGGGCAGTGTGTGTGTGTGTATTACAGGGCAGTGTGTGTGTATGTGTATGTATTAAAGGGCAGTGTGTGTGTGTGTATTACAGGGCAGTGTGTGTGTGTGTGTATTACAGGGCAGTGTGTGTGTGTGTGTGTGTGTATTACAGGGCAGTGTCTGTGTGTATTACAGGGCAGTGTGTGTGTGTGTGTGTGTGTGTATTACAGGGCAGTGTGTGTGTGTGTGTATTACAGGGCAGTGTGTGTGTGTGTATTACAGGGCAGTGTGTGTGTGTGTGTATTACAGGGCAGTGTGTGTGTGTGTGTATTACAGGGCAGTGTGTGTGTGTGTGTGTGTGTATTACAGGGCAGGGTATTTGTGTGTATTACAGGGCAGTGTGTGTGTGTATTACAGGGCAGGGTATTTGTGTGTTTTACAGGGCAGTGTGTGTGTGTGTGTGTGTGTGTATTACAGGGCAGTGTGTGTATGTATTACAGGGCAGTGTGTGTGTGTGTGTGTGTATTAAAGGGCAGTGTGTGTGTGTGTGTATTACAGGGCAGTGTGTGTGTGTGTGTATTACAGGGCAGTGTGTGTATGTGTGTGTGTATTACAGGGCAGTGTGTGTATGTGTGTGTATTACAGGGCAGTGTGTGTATGTGTGTGTATTACAGGGCAGTGTGTGTATGTGTGTGTATTACAGGGCAGTGTGTGTATGTGTGTGTATTATAGGGCAATGTGTTGTAGTCTATTGCTCTCCTTCTGTTCATATCTCAGAACTGCGCCCCCACATACATTTTAAGCCCCATAAGTCTGCTTTTTATGACCGCCCCACAACCAGTACAAGTACCATCCCTGCCCAGCCTGCATGTGTGCCCTTCAATCCCACTGCCCATAAAATGCCAGCAGTGAATAGTAAGCGCTGTTACCTTGCGTCTTGGCCTCACATATCTCTCTTATTGATTTCCTAATAATATGCATGGTAGGCTGGTCCCCTGGCCCCTGCCTGTCACTTTGACTAATCGCTGCCTTCTCACCAGTGATATTACACCTAGAGCTACGGCTGTCTTGTCAATTAGGTTTTTCTGGAAGTTTCATTTTAATTCTACATAAAGGTATAATGCAGAGACTAGAGCCCCTCTTGAACCCGGGACACCTTGTGTCCTGGTCAAAACCCAATTTTACAGCAGAATATCTTGTCATTTAACCCCATGGCTGCCAAAGAAGACTGTGATGCATTGTGTAGGAAAACCACAGACACTGATAATCGTATTATTTGTCTGTAAAGCAAAGACAAATTGTGCAGCACTAGGTACATGACCAGTGTACATAATCACTATATTCAGTAAGGTCTTTAAACTTTAACTTCCTTCCCCAGTAGTACCCAATAAACGAATTCCCCAAACATAACCTTAATTCCTTTTACCTCAGTGTAATAAATTTGACAGACACATTTTTGGCATTAGAAAAGTCACGTATTTATTGATTTTAATATTTTGAGCGATCCTCATAACTGTCAGATAATAACATAACCAAATCATAATCAAATTAGAATTGTATCCCAATTCAATTTCCCCTCTGCTGCAATATGCCTCCTGTAATATGGCGGCCCACTAACTAAACTATGGAAAGTCAACCCCACCTCCCCCTGCGAGGTAGCGCTGCCAGCCCCACGATCAGTGCAACCAAATAGTAATGGCGGCAATATCGCCCGCAACCCTCCCCCAACTGACCTCACATGAGCAGGCACACTATGGCCTGAAAATATGCCCTGCTCAGCTGGACTAAAGACCGATAGAACGGGGCCTCCCTGACCAAGGACATGTCCCCTGCAACAACCTCATGTTGGATGAGAGACGGGCCGGAGATTGGGTGGATTGGACCCAGAAGAGCCCACATAGGGAAGCCGCCCACTACAAGGTGAGGGGGGATGCAGGGGGCGACACCTGCAAAACATCCTGAACCAAACTCCCTACACGATCAGGATCCTTATGGTGGTTGACCGTTTTTCTAAAATGTCACATTGCATTCCCTTGAAGAAGTTGCCTACCGCTCAGGAGCTTGCTTCAATTTTTGCCCGGGAGGTCTTCCATTTACATTGGTTACCCAAGGAGATAGTGTCGGACTGGGGTAGCCAGTTTGTCTCCAGATTTTGGCGTTTCTTTTGTGCTCAAATGGGGATCCAGCTTTCCTTCTCCATTGCATATCACCCTCAATCCAATGGAGCTGTGGAACGGTCTAATCAAGCTCTGGAACAGTTCCTCCATTGCTATGTCTCAGATCACCACAATAATTGGTCTGAACTGTAATAGTGCTATTAATGCTTCCTCCAAGTTATCCCCGTTCATGGCGAATTATAGGTTTCAACCATCCTTGTTGCCTGATTCATTCATGTCTCAGGGTATTCCGGATTTGAAGGAGCATCTCTGGCAACTCCGTTTCACATGGGTGCAGATTCAGAATTGCCTTCATCGTTCTATGCAGCGCCAAAAGTTCCAGGCTGATCGTAGGCATCTGCCCGTGCCTTCCTACCAGGTTGGTGAGAGAGTTTGGCTGTCCTCCCGCAACTTGAATCTTCGTGTGCCTTCCAATAAATTGGCTCCCCGTTATGTTGGTCCTTTTCAAATACTCTGACTGGTCAATCCTGTGGCCTACGCTCTTGACCTTCCTCCTGTAATGCACATCTCCAATGTTTTTCATGTCTCCCTCTTGAAACCATTGGTTTTTAATCGGTTTACCACTTTGTTGCCTCGTCCCCGTCCTATCTTTGTTGACAACAATGAGGAGTATGAGGTCAGCAGCATTATTGACTCTTGTATGTCCAGGGGCTGCGTACAGTATTTGGTTCACTGGAGGGGCTACGGTCCAGAGGAGCGTTCATGGGTTCCCTCCTCTGATGTTCATGCTCCTGCCCTCCTCCGTACCTTCCATGCCGTTTCCCCAATAAGCCTTTTGTCCTCCCGCGGGGGAGGGGTCATTGAGGGGAGGGTACTGTAAGGGTTTTTTCCTGTTTTGTTTGCCATGTGTTGCTGGCAGCCATTTTACTCACCTCTCTTGCTGACTCTGATGCATACTGTGTGATGCTGCTAATTTCCTGCACTTCCTTTTATGGCCAGACTGGTGTACATCAGGCAGGATGTAGTCTCAGAATTGTGATGTCATCACTTATTATTTAAAGGGCCTCTGTTTAGTATGCTTTGCCTTTGTGTTGTCTCAGACCTGTTTGTGATAGTTCCTGTGTATTACCTGGCTATCTGATGTCCTTCCTGGTTCCTGATCTCTGGCTTGTTCCTGACTCTGCTGTTCTCCTTGTTCCTGATTCCGGCTCGTCTGACTACTTGCTTTGGCTCCTGACTTGGCTCGTCTGACTACCAGATCTGGTTTTGATTCCTGGCTTGTTATTTGACTTGTGGACTTTTTATTATTTTTTAATAAAGGTGTGATTATTTTTGCACTTCTCGTCTCAGTCTGATTCCTGGCACCCTGACAAAAGGGCATTTAGCTCTTTTACGTTGCCCAAAGTCCTTAATCTAAAATTAAAACCCACCCAATAAACCCTTAAAAATACCTAACACTAACCCCTGAAGATCCACTTACAGTTTTTGAAGACCGGACATCCATCCTCATCCAGCCGGGAGAAGTCTTCATCGAAGCGGCAAGAAGTCGTCTTCCAGGCGGGCAGAAGTCTTAATCCAGATGGCATCTTCTATCTTCATCCTTCCTACGTGGAGTGGCTCCATCTTCAAGACATCTGGCGCGGAGCATCCTCTTCTTTCGATGGCTCTTCAAGAATGAAGTTTCCTTTAAATGACGTCATCCAAGATGGCGTCCCTTGAATTCCGATTGGCTAATTGGAACAGCCAATAGAATGTGAGCTCAATCCTTTTGGCTTATTGGATCAGCCAATAGGATTAAAGATCAATCCTATTGGCTGATTGCATCAGCCAATAGGTTTTTTTTTACCCTTTAATTGCGATTGGCTGATAGAATTCTATCACCCAATCGGTATTCAAGGGACACCATCTTGGATGACGTAATTTAAAGGAAATTTCATTCTTGAAGAGCCATCAAAAGAAGAGGATGCTCCACTCCGGATGTCTTGAAGATGGAGCCGCTCCACGTTGGAAGGATGAAGATAGAAGATGCTGTCTGGATGAAGACTTCTGCCCGCCTGAAGGACGACTTCTTGCCGCTTGGATGAAGACTTCTCCCGGATTCGTTGAGGACTTCTTGCCGCTTGGATGAAGACTTCTCCCGGCTGGATGAGGATCGATGTCCGGTCTTCATAAACTGTAAGTGGATCTTCGAGGGTTAGTCTTAGGTTTTTTAAGGGTTTATTGGGTGGGTTTTAATTTTAGATTAGTGACTTTAAGCAACATAAAATAGCTAAATGCCCTTTTAATGGCAATGCCCATCCAAATGCCCTTTTCAGGGCAATGGGGAGCTTAGGTGTTTTAGTTCATTTTTTTTTGGGGGGTTGGATGTGTGGGTGGTGGGTTTTACCGTTGGGCGGTTGTTTGTATTTTTTTTTACAGGTAAAAGAGCTGATTTCTTTGGGGCAATGCCCCGCAAAAGGCTTTTTTAAGGGCCATTGGCAGTTTAGTGTAGGCTAGGTTTTTTTTTATTTTGGGGGGGGGACTTTTTTATTTTGATAGGGCTATTAGATTAGTTATAATTAGTTTAAATATTTGATAATTTCTATTTTATTTTGTGTTATTTAGTGTTTATTATTTTTTGAAATTTAGAAAAATGTATTTTGTTAATTTAATTTATTTAATTTTAGTGTAATGTTAGGTTTTAGTGTAAGACAGGTTAGGTTTTATTTTACAGGTAACTTTGTATTTATTTTAACTAGGTACTAGTAAATAGTTATTAACTAGTCTACCTAGTTAAAATAAATACAAACTTACCTGTAAAATAAAAATAAAACATAAGATAGATACAATGTAACTATTAGTTATATTGTAGCTAGCTTAGGTTTTATTTTACAGTTAAGTATTTAGTCATAAATAGGGATTATTTAAGTAATAATAGTAATTTGTATTTAGATTTATTTTAATTATATTAAAGTTAGGGGTGTTAGGATTAGGGTTAGGTTTAGGGGTTAATATATTTATTTAGTGTTAGTGATGTGGGAGGCCAGAGGTTTAGGGGTTAATAACTTTAGTATAGTGGCGGCAGCGACGTTGGGGCCGGCAGATTAGGGGTTAATAAGTGTAGGTAAATGGCGGTGATGTCGGGGGCGGCAGATTAGGGGTTAATAAGTGTAATGTAGGTGGCGGCGATGTCGGGAGCGGCAGATTAGGGGTTAATAAATGTAATGTAGGTGGTGGTGATGTCGGGGGTGGTAGATTAGGGGTGTTTAGACTGGGGGTTTATGTTAGGGTGTTAGGTTTAAACATAAATTTTCTTTCCCCATAGGAATCAATGGGGCTGCGTTACGGAGCTTTACGCTCCATTATTGCAGGTGTTAGGCTTTTTTTTAGCCGGCTCTCCCCATTGATGTCAATGGGGAAATCGTGCACGAGCACGTAAAACCAGCTCAAAGCAGCGCTGGTATTTGTGTGCGGTATGGAGCTCAACGTTGCCATATTGCCCACAAATGCTGGGTTTTTGCAAACCTGTAATAGCAGCGCTTTTAAAGGTGAACGGTGGAAATAACTTGCAGGTTATTACCGAGCCACTCATAACGCAAAACTCGTATTCTGGCCGTCTATAATTTAGCACTTCACTATAACATATTTTCATATTTTCACATATGTTTGATAGTAGATTAGAAATACACAGTGCTGATCTAAAAGGTGATCTGCTGACAGTTTGATGTTACGCTCAATAGCGTTGAATGTTTCATAATAGCTTATACAATATAATTCAGTATACATCTGTACAAGGAATTGCAACACGGCCACTTTACTTCACTTTATTTTATTATATAATAAGTAAAAATAATGCCAACTATTATCATTTAGTTTGTACCTGCAGATGTGTGTCAGACATGTGCAATAGGTTGTGTGAATATATATAACATGTGTGTCAGACATGTGCAGTAGGTTGTGTGTATATATATAAGCTGTGTGTCAGACATGTGCAATAGGTTGTGTGTATATATATATATATATATATATATATATATAAGATGTGTGTCAGACATGTGCAATAGGTTGTGTGTATATATGTATAACATGTGTGTCAGACATGTGCAGTAGGTTGTGTGTATATATATAAGATGTGTGTCAGACATGTGCAATAGGTTGTGTGTATATATATATATATATATATATATATATATATATATATAAGATGTGTGTCAGACATGTGCAATAGGTTGTGTGTATATATATATAACATGTGTGTCAGACATGTGCAGTAGGTTGTGTGTATATATATATAAGATGTGTGTCAGACATGTGCAATAGGTTGTGTGTGTTTATATATAAGATGTGTGTCAGACATTTGCAATAGGTTGTGTGTATATATATATATAAGATGTGTGTCAGACATGTGCAGTAGGTTGTGTGTATATATATAAGATGTGTGTCAGACATGTGCAATAGGTTGTGTGTATATATATATATATATATATATATATATATATATATATATATAAGATGTGTGTCAGACATGTGCAATGTATGCAAATGAATTGCCTGGTATTTCGGGGCTGGACTGACCTTACTTGGCGGGATCAGACTGATATACTTCAGGAAAGTTTTCTTCTGTGAAAAGCACACTGGTCTAAAAGAGGCTGCTTCCAGGTGGTAAATCGCCATAGAACAAGCCACTGAGCTGTTGTTCGTTCCTGGTAGAGCGCTTCTCTCTTTGTATGCAAATTATTATGACCCTGGGGAAGTCTCCCTATGGGTGATGGGGGAAACCAGACGTGGACTCCTTGCCCAGTGTGCTTAGAGGAATGTGGCTGCACCTCACTGACGAGGCCCATAGGAGGCCGAAACGATCGTCTGGGGTTGTCATGTTCCTTGTTCAGAGGAGAATTGCCTGGTATTTCGGGGCTGGACTGACCTTACTTGGCGGGATCAGACTGATATACTTCAGGAAAGTTTTCTTCTGTGAAAAGCACACTGGTCTAAAAGAGGCTGCTTCCGGGTGGTAAATCGCCATAGAACAAGCCACTGAGCTGTTGTTCGTTCCTGGTAGAGCGCTTCTCTCTTTGTATGCAAATTATTATGACCCTGGGGAAGTCTCCCTATGGGTGATGGGGGAAACCAGACGTGGACTCCTTGCCCAGTGTGCTTAGAGGAATGTGGCTGCACCTCACTGACGAGGCCCATAGGAGGCCGAAACGATCGTCTGGGGTTGTCATGTTCCTTGTTCAGAGGAGAATTGCCTAGTATTTCGGGGCTGGACTGACCTTACTTGGCGGGATCAGACTGATATACTTCAGGAAAGTTTTCTTCTGTGAAAAGCACACTGGTCTAAAAGAGGCTGCTTCCGGGTGGTAAATCGCCATAGAACAAGCCACTGAGCTGTTGTTCGTTCCTGGTAGAGCGCTTTTCTCTTTGTATGCAATATATATAACATATGTGTCAGACATGTGCAGTAGGTTGTGTGTATATATATATAAGATGTGTGTCAGACATGTACAATAGGTTATGTGTATATATATATAAGATGTGTGTCAGACATGTGCAATAGGTTGTGTGTATATATATATAAGATGTGTGTCAGACATGTGCAACAGGTTGTGTGTATACATATATAAGATGTGTGTCAGATGTGCAATAGGTTGTGTGTGTATATATAAGATGTGTGTCAGACATGTGCAATAGGTTGTGTGCATATATATATAAGATGTGTGTCAGACATGTGCAGTAGGTTGTGTTTATATATATATATAAGATGTGTGTCAGACATGTACAATAGGTTGTGTGCATATATATATATATAAGATGTGTGTCAGACATGTGCAGTAGGTTGTGTGTATATATATATATAAGATGTGTGTCAGATGTGCAATAGGTTGTTTGTATATATATAAGATATGTGTGTCAGACATGTGCAATTGGTTGTGTGTATATATATAAGATGTGGGTCAGACATGTGCAATAGGTTGTGTGTATATATATAAGATGTGTGTCAGACATGTGCAATAGGTTGTGTGTATATATATATAAGATGTGTGTCAGACATGTGCAATAGGTTGTGTGCATATATATATAAGATGTGTGTCAGACATGTGCAATAGGTTGTTTGTATATATATAAGATGTGTGTCAGACATGTGCAATAGGTTGTGTGTATATATATATATATATATATATATATAAGATGTGTGTCAGACATGTGCAGTAGGTTGTGTGTGTATATATAAGATGTGTGTCAGACATGTGCAGTAGGTTGTGTGTATATATATAAGATGTGTGTCAGACATGTGCAATAGGTTGTGTGTGTATATATATAAGATGTGTGTCAGACATGTGCAGTAGGTTGTGTGTATATATATAAGATGTGTGTCAGACATGTGCAATAGGTTGTGTGTATATATATAAGATGTGTGTCAGACATGTGCAATAGGTTGTGTGTATATATATAAGATGTGTGTCAGACATGTGCAATAGGTTGTGTGTATATATATATATATATACAAACACTCTGCTAATCCGCATCTCCAGACCATATGAAAAAGAAAATAGTATATGTCAAATTGTTAAAAGTTGAAAAATACAGCTTTATTTGGTACAAAAAATGTTAAAAATCAGTTGCATCTAAAAACATGAAAGAAAAAACAAAAGGGAAAATCAGCTACAGTCCTGTAACTGACATAGAGCAACAGCAGCCAAACATGTTTCGGGCCTAATGTCAGCCCTTGTTCTTATATATATATATAAGATGTGTGTCAGACATGTGCAATAGGTTGTGTGTATATATATAAGATGTGTGTCAGACATGTGCAATAGGTTGTGTGTAGATACATAAGATGTGTGTCAGACATGTGCAATAGGTTGTGTGTATATATATAAGATGTGTGTCAGACATGTGCAATAGGTTGTGTGTATATATATAAGATGTGTGTCAGACATGTGCAATAGGTTGTGTGTGTTTATATATAAGATGTGTGTCAGACATTTGCAATAGGTTGTGTGTATATATATAAGATGTGTGTCAGACATGTGCAATAGGTTGTGTGTATATATATATATATATATATATATATATATATATAAGATGTGTGTCAGACATGTGCAATGTATGCAAATTATTATGACCCTGGAGTTGTCATGTTCCTTGTTCAGAGGAGAATTGCCTGGTATTTCGGGGCTGGACTGACCTTACTTGGCGGGATCAGACTGATATACTTCAGGAAAGTTTTCTTCTGTGAAAAGCACACTGGTCTAAAAGAGGCTGCTTCCAGGTGGTAAATCGCCATAGAACAAGCCACTGAGCTGTTGTTCGTTCCTGGTAGAGCGCTTCTCTCTTTGTATGCAAATTATTATGACCCTGGGGAAGTCTCCCTATGGGTGATGGGGGAAACCAGACGTGGACTCCTTGCCCAGTGTGCTTAGAGGAATGTGGCTGCACCTCACTGACGAGGCCCATAGGAGGCCGAAACGATCGTCTGGGGTTGTCATGTTCCTTGTTCAGAGGAGAATTGCCTGGTATTTCGGGGCTGGACTGACCTTACTTGGCGGGATCAGACTGATATACTTCAGGAAAGTTTTCTTCTGTGAAAAGCACACTGGTCTAAAAGAGGCTGCTTCCGGGTGGTAAATCGCCATAGAACAAGCCACTGAGCTGTTGTTCGTTCCTGGTAGAGCGCTTCTCTCTTTGTATGCAATATATATAACATATGTGTCAGACATGTGCAGTAGGTTGTGTGTATATATATATAAGATGTGTGTCAGACATGTACAATAGGTTATGTGTATATATATATAAGATGTGTGTCAGACATGTGCAATAGGTTGTGTGTATATATATATAAGATGTGTGTCAGACATGTGCAATAGGTTGTGTGTATATATATAAGATGTGTGTCAGACATGTGCAACAGGTTGTGTGTATATATATATAAGATGTGTGTCAGATGTGCAATAGGTTGTGTGTGTATATATAAGATGTGTGTCAGACATGTGCAATAGGTTGTGTGTATATATATATATATATAAAATGTGTGTCAGACATGTGCAATAGGTTGTGTGTATATATATAACATGTGTGTCAGACATGTGCAATAGGTTGTGTGTATATATATATATAAGATGTGTGTCAGACATGTGCAATAGGTTGTGTGTATATATATAACATATGTGTCAGACATGTGCAGTAGGTTGTGTGTATATATATAAGATGTGTGTCAGACATGTGCAATAGGTTGTGTGTATATATATATATAAGATGTGTGTCAGACATGTACAATAGGTTGTGTGTATATATATAAGATGTGTGTCAGACATGTGCAATAGGTTGTGTGTATATATATAAGATGTGTGTCAGACATGTGCAATAGGTTGTGTGTATATATATATATAAGATGTGTGTCAGACATGTGCAGTAGGTTGTGTGTGTATATATAAGATGTGTGTCAGACATGTGCAATAGGTTGTGTATATATATATATATATATATATATATATATATATATATATAAGATGTGTGTCAGACATGTGCAGTAGGTTGTGTGTGTATATATAAGATGTGTGTCAGACATGTGCAGTAGGTTGTGTGTATATATATAAGATGTGTGTCAGACATGTGCAATAGGTTGTGTGTATATATATAAGATGTGTGTCAGACATGTGCAATAGGTTGTGTGTATATATATAAGATGTGTGTCAGACATGTGCAATAGGTTGTGTGTATATATATAAGATGTGTGTCAGACATGTGCAATAGGTTGTGTGTATATATATATATATATATACAAACACTCTGCTAATCCGCATCTCCAGACCATATGAAAAAGAAAAGAGTATATGTCAAATTGTTAAAAGTTGAAAAATACAGCTTTATTTGGTACAAAAAATGTTAAAAATCAGTTGCATCTAAAAACATGAAAGAAAAAACAAAAGGGAAAATCAGCTACAGTCCTGTAACTGACATAGAGCAACAGCAGCCAAACATGTTTCGGGCCTAATGTCAGCCCTTGTTCTTATATATATATATAAGATGTGTGTCAGACATGTGCAATAGGTTGTGTGTATATATATATAAGATGTGTGTCAGACATGTGCAATAGGTTGTGTGTATATATATAAGATGTGTGTCAGACATGTGCAGTAGGTTGTGTGTGTATATATATAAGATGTGTGTCAGACATGTGCAATAGGTTGTGTGTGTATATATATAAGATGTGTGTCAGACATGTGCAGTAGGTTGTGTGTATATATATATATAAGATGTGTGTCAAACATGTACAGTAAGTTGTGTGTATATATATAAGATGTGTGTCAGACATGTGCAATAGGTTGTGTGTGCATATATATAAGATGTGTGTCAGACATGTGCAGTAGGTTGTGTGTATATATATATATATAAGATGTGTGTCAAACATGTACAGTAAGTTGTGTGTATATATATAAGATGTGTGTCAGACATGTGTAATAGGTTGTGTGTGCATATATATAAGATGTGTGTCAGACATGTGCAGTAGGTTGTGTGTATATATATAAGATGTGTGTCAGACATGTGCAGTAGGTTGTGTGTATATATATAAGATGTGTGTCAGACATGTGCAATAGGTTGTGTGTGTATATTTGTGTATATATATATATATATATATATATATAAGATGTGTGTCAGACATGTGCAATAGGTTGTGTGCATATATATATATATATAAGATGTGTGTCAGACATGTGCAGTAGGTTGTGTGTATATATATATAAGATGTGTGTCAGACATGTGCAATAGGTTGTGTGTATATATATATATATATATATATATATATATAAGATGTGTGTCAGACATGTGCAGTAGGTTGTGTTTATATATATAAGATGTGTGTCAGACATGTGCAATAGGTTGTGTGCATATATATATAAGATGTGTGTCAGACATGTGCAGTAGGTTGTGTTTATATATATATATAAGATGTGTGTCAGACATGTACAATAGGTTGTGTGCATATATATATATATAAGATGTGTGTCAGACATGTGCAGTAGGTTGTGTGTATATATATATATACGATGTGTGTCAGATGTGCAATAGGTTGTTTGTATATATATAAGATATGTGTGTCAGACATGTGCAATTGGTTGTGTGTATATATATAAGATGTGGGTCAGACATGTGCAATAGGTTGTGTGTATATATATAAGATGTGTGTCAGACATGTGCAATAGGTTGTGTGTATATATATATAAGATGTGTGTCAGACATGTGCAATAGGTTGTGTGCATATATATATAAGATGTGTGTCAGACATGTGCAATAGGTTGTTTGTATATATATAAGATGTGTGTCAGACATGTGCAATAGGCTGTGTGTATATATATAAGATGTGTGTCAGACATGTGCAATAGGTTGTGTGTATATATATAAGATGTGTGTCAGACATGTGCAGTAGGTTGCGTGTATATATATAAGATGTGTGTCAGACATGTGCAGTAGGTTGTGTGTGTATATATAAGATGTTTGTCAGGCATGCAATAGGTTGTGTGTATATATATAAGATGTGTGTCAGACATGTGCAATAGGTTGTGTGTATATATATAAGATGTGTGTCAGACATGTGCAATAGGTTGTGTGTATATATATAAGATGTGTTTCAGACATGTGCAATAGGTTGTGTGTATATATATAAGATGTTTGTCAGACATGTGCAGTAGGTTGTGTGTATATATATATATATATAATATGTGGGTCAGACATGTGTAATAGGTTGTGTATATATACAAGATGTGTGTCAGACATGTGCAATAGGTTGTGTGTATATATATAAGATGTGTGTCAGGCGTGCAATAGGTTGTGTGTATATATATATAAGATGTGTGTCAGACATGTGCAATAGGTTGTGTGTATATATATATAAGATGTGTGTCAGACATGTGCAATAGGTTGTGTGTATATATATAAGATGTGTGTCAGACATGTGCAATAGGTTGTGTGTAGATACATAAGATGTGTGTCAGACATGTGCAATAGGTTGTGTGTATATATATAAGATGTGTGTCAGACATGTGCAATAGGTTGTGTGTATATATATAAGATGTGTGTCAGACATGTGCAATAGGTTGTGTGTATATATATAAGATGTGTGTCAGACATGTGCAATAGGTTGTGTATATATATATATAAGATGTGTGTCAGACATGTGCAATAGGTTGTGTGTACTGTGTATATATATAAGATGTGTGTCAGACATGTGCAGTAGGTTGTGTGTATATATATATAAGATGTGTGTCAGACATGTGCAGTAGGTTGTGTGTTTATATATATAAGATGTGTGTCAGGCATATGTAATAGGTTGTGTGTATATATACAAGATGTGTGTCAGACATGTGCAATAGGTTGTGTGTATATATATATAAGATGTGTGTCAGGCGTGCAATAGGTTGTGTGTATATATATATATAAGATGTGTGTCAGACATGTGCAATAGGTTGTGTGTTTATATATAAGATGTGTGTCAGACATGTGCAGTAGGTTGTGTGTATATATATATATAAGATGTGTGTCAGACATGTGTAATAGGTTGTGTGTATATATACAAGATGTGTGTCAGACATTTGCAATAGGTTGTGTGTATATATATAAGATGTGTGTCAGACATGTGCAATAGGTTGTGTGTATATATATAAGATGTGTGTCAGACGTGCAATAGGTTGTGTGTATATATATATATAAGATGTGTGTCACACATGTGCAATAGGTTGTGTGTATATATATAAGATGTGTGTCAGACATGTGCAGTAGGTTGTGTGTATATATATATATATATATATATATATATATATATATATATATAAGATGTGTGTCAGACATGTACAATAGGTTATGTGTATATATATATAAGATGTGTGTCAGACATGTGCAGTAGGTTGTGTGTGTATATATATAAGATGTGTGTCAGACATGTGCAATAGGTTGTGTGTATATATATATAAGATGTGTGTCAGACATGTGCAATAGGTTGTTTGTATATATATAAGATATGTGTGTCAGACATGTGCAATTGGTTGTGTGTATATATATAAGATGTGGGTCAGACATGTGCAATAGGTTGTGTGTATATATATAAGATGTGTGTCAGACATGTGCAATAGGTTGTGTGTATATATATATAAGATGTGTGTCAGACATGTGCAATAGGTTGTGTGTATATATATAAGATGTGTGTCAGACATGTGCAATAGGTTGTGTGTAGATACATAAGATGTGTGTCAGACATGTGCAATAGGTTGTGTGTATATATATAAGATGTGGGTCAGACATGTGCAATAGGTTGTGTGTATATATATAAGATGTGTGTCAGACATGTGCAATAGGTTGTGTGTATATATACAAGATGTGTGTCAGACATGTGCAATAGGTTGTGTGTATATATATAAGATGTGTGTCAGGCGTGCAATAGGTTGTGTGTATATATATATAAGATGTGTGTCAGACATGTGCAATAGGTTGTGTGTATATATATATAAGATGTGTGTCAGACATGTGCAATAGGTTGTGTGTATATATATAAGATGTGTGTCAGACATGTGCAATAGGTTGTGTGTAGATACATAAGATGTGTGTCAGACATGTGCAATAGGTTGTGTGTATATATATAAGATGTGTGTCAGACATGTGCAATAGGTTGTGTGTATATATATAAGATGTGTGTCAGACATGTGCAATAGGTTGTGTGTATATATATAAGATGTGTGTCAGACATGTGCAATAGGTTGTGTATATATATATATAAGATGTGTGTCAGACATGGTGCAATAGGTTGTGTGTACTGTGTATATATATAAGATGTGTGTCAGACATGTGCAGTAGGTTGTGTGTATATATATATAAGATGTGTGTCAGACATGTGCAGTAGGTTGTGTGTTTATATATATAAGATGTGTGTCAGGCATATGTAATAGGTTGTGTGTATATATACAAGATGTGTGTCAGACATGTGCAATAGGTTGTGTGTATATATATATAAGATGTGTGTCAGGCGTGCAATAGGTTGTGTGTATATATATATATAAGATGTGTGTCAGACATGTGCAATAGGTTGTGTGTTTATATATAAGATGTGTGTCAGACATGTGCAGTAGGTTGTGTGTATATATATATATAAGATGTGTGTCAGACATGTGTAATAGGTTGTGTGTATATATACAAGATGTGTGTCAGACATTTGCAATAGGTTGTGTGTATATATATAAGATGTGTGTCAGACATGTGCAATAGGTTGTGTGTATATATATAAGATGTGTGTCAGACGTGCAATAGGTTGTGTGTATATATATATATAAGATGTGTGTCACACATGTGCAATAGGTTGTGTGTATATATATAAGATGTGTGTCAGACATGTGCAATAGGTTGTGTGTATATATATATATATATATATATATATATATATATATATATATATATATATATATATATAATATATATATATAAGATGTGTGTCAGACATGTACAATAGGTTATGTGTATATATATATAAGATGTGTGTCAGACATGTGCAGTAGGTTGTGTGTGTATATATATAAGATGTGTGTCAGACATGTGCAATAGGTTGTGTGTATATATATATAAGATGTGTGTCAGACATGTGCAATAGGTTGTTTGTATATATATAAGATATGTGTGTCAGACATGTGCAATTGGTTGTGTGTATATATATAAGATGTGTGTCAGACATGTGCAATAGGTTGTGTGTATATATATAAGATGTGTGTCAGACATGTGCAATAGGTTGTGTGTATATATATATAAGATGTGTGTCAGACATGTGCAATAGGTTGTGTGCATATATATATAAGATGTGTGTCAGACATGTGCAATAGGTTGTTTGTATATATATAAGATGTGTGTCAGACATGTGCAATAGGTTGTGTGTATATATATAAGATGTGTGTCAGACATGTGCAGTAGGTTGTGTGTGTATATATAAGATGTTTGTCAGGCATGCAATAGGTTGTGTGTATATATATAAGATGTGTGTCAGACATGTGCAATAGGTTGTGTGTATATATATAAGATGTGTGTCAGACATGTGCAATAGGTTGTGTGTATATATATAAGATGTGTTTCAGACATGTGCAATAGGTTGTGTGTATATA
This sequence comes from Bombina bombina, assembly GCF_027579735.1. Classification (NCBI taxonomy): domain Eukaryota; kingdom Metazoa; phylum Chordata; class Amphibia; order Anura; family Bombinatoridae; genus Bombina; species Bombina bombina. The sequence goes on from NC_069508.1 coordinate 9,600,837, forward strand.
TATATGATGTTTGTCAGACATGTGCAGTAGGTTGTGTGTATATATATATATATATATAATATGTGGGTCAGACATGTGTAATAGGTTGTGTATATATACAAGATGTGTGTCAGACATGTGCAATAGGTTGTGTGTATATATATAAGATGTGTGTCAGGCGTGCAATAGGTTGTGTGTATATATATATAAGATGTCTGTCAGACATGTGCAATAGGTTGTGTGTATATATATATAAGATGTGTGTCAGACATGTGCAATAGGTTGTGTGTATATATATAAGATGTGTGTCAGACATGTGCAATAGGTTGTGTGTAGATACATAAGATGTGTGTCAGACATGTGCAATAGGTTGTGTGTATATATATAAGATGTGTGTCAGACATGTGCAATAGGTTGTGTGTATATATATAAGATGTGTGTCAGACATGTGCAATAGGTTGTGTGTATATATATAAGATGTGTGTCAGACATGTGCAATAGGTTGTGTATATATATATATAAGATGTGTGTCAGACATGTGCAATAGGTTGTGTGTACTGTGTATATATATAAGATGTGTGTCAGACATGTGCAGTAGGTTGTGTGTATATATATATAAGATGTGTGTCAGACATGTGCAGTAGGTTGTGTGTTTATATATATAAGATGTGTGTCAGGCATATGTAATAGGTTGTGTGTATATATACAAGATGTGTGTCAGACATGTGCAATAGGTTGTGTGTATATATATAAGATGTGTGTCAGGCGTGCAATAGGTTGTGTGTATATATATATAAGATGTGTGTCAGACATGTGCAATAGGTTGTGTGTTTATATATAAGATGTGTGTCAGACATGTGCAGTAGGTTGTGTGTATATATATATATATATAAGATGTGTGTCAGACATGTGTAATAGGTTGTGTGTATATATACAAGATGTGTGTCAGACATTTGCAATAGGTTGTGTGTATATATATATAAGATGTGTGTCAGACATGTGCAATAGGTTGTGTGTATATATATAAGATGTGTGTCAGACGTGCAATAGGTTGTGTGTATATATATATATAAGATGTGTGTCACACATGTGCAATAGGTTGTGTGTATATATATAAGATGTGTGTCAGACATGTGCAGTAGGTTGTGTGTATATATATATATATATATATATATATATATATATATATAAGATGTGTGTCAGACATGTACAATAGGTTATGTGTATATATATATAAGATGTGTGTCAGACATGTGCAGTAGGTTGTGTGTGTATATATATAAGATGTGTGTCAGACATGTGCAATAGGTTGTGTGTATATATATATAAGATGTGTGTCAGACATGTGCAATAGGTTGTGTGTATATATATAAGATGTGTGTCAGACGTGCAATAGGTTGTGTGTATATATATATATATATAAGATGTGTGTCACACATGTGCAATAGGTTGTGTGTATATATATAAGATGTGTGTCAGACATGTGCAGTAGGTTGTGTGTATATATATAAGATGTGTGTCAGACATGTGCAATAGGTTATGTGTATATATATATATAAGATGTGTGTCAGACATGTGCAATAGGTTGTGTGTATATATATATAAGATGTGTGTCAGACATGTGCAGTAGGTTGTGTGTATATATATAAGATGTGTGTCAGACATGTGCAATAGGTTATGTGTATATATATATAAGATGTGTGTCAGACATGTGCAATAGGTTGTGTGTATATATATAAGATGTGTGTCAGACATGTGCAGTAGGTTGTGTGTATATATATAAGATGTGTGTCAGACGTGCAATAGGTTGTGTGTATATATATATATAAGATGTGTGTCACACATGTGCAATAGGTTGTGTGTATATATATATAAGATGTGTGTCAGACATGTGCAGTAGGTTGTGTGTATATATATAAGATGTGTGTCAGACATGTGCAGTAGGTTGTGTGTATATATATAAGATGTGTGTCAGACATGTGCAGTAGGTTGTGTGTATATATATAAGATGTGTGTCAGACATGTGCAATAGGTTGTGTGTATATATATATAAGATGTGTGTCAGACATGTGCAATAGGTTGTGTGTATATATATAAGATGTGTGTCAGACATGTGCAATAGGTTGTGTGTATATATATAAGATGTGTGTCAGACATGTGCAATAGGTTGTGTGTATATATATAAGATGTGTGTCAGACATGTGCAATAGGTTGTGTATATATATATATAAGATGTGTGTCAGACATGTGCAATAGGTTGTGTGTACTGTGTATATATATAAGATGTGTGTCAGACATGTGCAGTAGGTTGTGTGTATATATATATAAGATGTGTGTCAGACATGTGCAGTAGGTTGTGTCTTATATATATAAGATGTGTGTCAGGCATATGTAATAGGTTGTGTGTATATATACAAGATGTGTGTCAGACATGTGCAATAGGTTGTGTGTATATATATAAGATGTGTGTCAGGCGTGCAATAGGTTGTGTGTATATATATATATAAGATGTGTGTCAGACATGTGCAATAGGTTGTGTGTTTATATATAAGATGTGTGTCAGACATGTGCAGTAGGTTGTGTGTATATATATATATATATAAGATGTGTGTCAGACATGTGTAATAGGTTGTGTGTATATATACAAGATGTGTGTCAGACATTTGCAATAGGTTGTGTGTATATATATATAAGATGTGTGTCAGACATGTGCAATAGGTTGTGTGTATATATATAAGATGTGTGTCAGACGTGCAATAGGTTGTGTGTATATATATATATAAGATGTGTGTCACACATGTGCAATAGGTTGTGTGTATATATATAAGATGTGTGTCAGACATGTGCAGTAGGTTGTGTGTGTATATATATATATATATATATATATATATAAGATGTGTGTCAGACATGTACAATAGGTTATGTGTATATATATATAAGATGTGTGTCAGACATGTGCAGTAGGTTGTGTGTGTATATATATAAGATGTGTGTCAGACATGTGCAATAGGTTGTGTGTATATATATATAAGATGTGTGTCAGACATGTGCAATAGGTTGTGTGTATATATATAAGATGTGTGTCAGACGTGCAATAGGTTGTGTGTATATATATATATATATAAGATGTGTGTCACACATGTGCAATAGGTTGTGTGTATATATATAAGATGTGTGTCAGACATGTGCAGTAGGTTGTGTGTATATATATAAGATGTGTGTCAGACATGTGCAATAGGTTATGTGTATATATATATATAAGATGTGTGTCAGACATGTGCAATAGGTTGTGTGTATATATATATAAGATGTGTGTCAGACATGTGCAGTAGGTTGTGTGTATATATATAAGATGTGTGTCAGACATGTGCAATAGGTTATGTGTATATATATATAAGATGTGTGTCAGACATGTGCAATAGGTTGTGTGTATATATATAAGATGTGTGTCAGACATGTGCAGTAGGTTGTGTGTATATATATAAGATGTGTGTCAGACGTGCAATAGGTTGTGTGTATATATATATATAAGATGTGTGTCACACATGTGCAATAGGTTGTGTGTATATATATATAAGATGTGTGTCAGACATGTGCAGTAGGTTGTGTGTATATATATAAGATGTGTGTCAGACATGTGCAGTAGGTTGTGTGTATATATATAAGATGTGTGTCAGACATGTGCAGTAGGTTGTGTGTATATATATAAGATGTGTGTCAGACATGTGCAATAGGTTGTGTGTATATATATATAAGATGTGTGTCAGACATGTGCAATAGGTTGTGTGTATATATATAAGATGTGTGTCAGACATGTGCAGTAGGTTGTGTGTATATATATAAGATGTGTGTCAGACGTGCAATAGGTTGTGTGTATATATATATATAAGATGTGTGTCACACATGTGCAATAGGTTGTGTGTATATATATAAGATGTGTGTCAGACATGTGCAGTAGGTTGTGTGTATATATATATAAGATGTGTGTCAGACATGTGCAATAGGTTATGTGTATATATATATAAGATGTGTGTCAGACATGTGCAATAGGTTGTGTGTATATATATAAGATGTGTGTCAGACATGTGCAATAGGTTGTGTGTATATATATAAGATGTGTGTCAGACATGTGCAATAGGTTGTGTGTATATATATATAAGATGTGTGTCAGACATGTGCAGTAGGTTGTGTGTATATATATAAGATGTGTGTCAGACATGTGCAATAGGTTGTGTGTATATATATATAAGATGTGTGTCAGACATGTGCAATAGGTTGTGTGTATATATATAAGATGTGTGTCAGACATGTGCAATAGGTTGTGTGTATATATATAAGATGTGTGTCAGACATGTGCAATAGGTTGTGTGTATATATATAAGATGTGTGTCAGACATGTGCAATAGGTTGTGTGTATATATATAAGATGTGTGTCAGACATGTGCAATAGGTTGTGTGTATATATATATAAGATGTGTGTCAGACATGTGCAATAGGTTGTTTGTATATATATAAGATGTGTGTCAGACATGTGCAGTAGGTTGTGTGTATATATATAAGATGTGTGTCAGACATGTGCAATAGGTTGTGTGTATATATATAAGATGTGTGTCAGACATGTGCAATAGGTTGTGTGTATATATATAAGATGTGTGTCTCTGTGCTTGTTACAGGCAGTGATGTCTGCAGGTGCTGCCTGTATGTCCCTCTGTGCTTGTTACAGGCAGTGATGTCTGCAGGTGCTGCCTGTACGTCCCTCTGTGCTTGTTACAGGCAGGGATGTCTGCAGGTGCTGCCTGTACGTCCCTCTGTGCTTGTTACAGGCAGGGATGTCTGCAGGTGCTGCCTGTATGTCCCTCTGTGCTTGTTACAGGCAGGGATGTCTGCAGGTGCTGCCTGTATGTCCCTCTGTGCTTGTTACAGGCAGGGATGTCTGCAGGTGCTGCCTGTATGTCCCTCTGTGCTTGTTACAGGCAGGGATGTCTGCAGGTGCTGCCTGTATGTCCCTCTGGGCTTGTTACAGGCAGGGATGTCTGCAGGTGCTGCCTGTATGTCCAGCTGTGCTTGTTACAGGCAGTGATGTCTGCAGGTGCTGCCTGTATGTCCCTCTGTGCTTGTTACAAGCAGTGATGTCTGCAGGTGCTGCCTGTATGTCCCTCTGTGCTTGTTACAGGCAGGGATGTCTGCAGGTGCTGCCTGTATGTCCCTCTGTGCTTGTTACAGGCAGTGATGTCTGCAGGTGCTGCCTGTATGTCCCTCTGTGCTTGTTACAGGCAGTGATGTCTGCAGGTGCTGCCTGTATGTCCCTCTGTGCTTGTTACAGGCAGGGATGTCTGCAGGTGCTGCCTGTATGTCCCTCTGTGCTTGTTACAGGCAGGGATGTCTGCAGGTGCTGCCTGTATGTCCCTCTGTGCTTGTTACAAGCAGTGATGTCTGCAGGTGCTGCCTGTATGTCCCTCTGTGCTTGTTACAGGCAGGGATGTCTGCAGGTGCTGCCTGTATGTCCCTCTGTGCTTGTTACAGGCAGGGATGTCTGCAGGTGCTGCCTGTATGTCCAGCTGTGCTTGTTACAGGCAGTGATGTCTGCAGGTGCTGCCTGTATGTCCCTCTGTGCTTGTTACAAGCAGTGATGTCTGCAGGCGCTGCCTGTATGTCCCTCTGTGCTTGTTACAGGCAGGGATGTCTGCAGGTGCTGCCTGTATGTCCCTCTGTGCTTGTTACAGGCAGGGATGTCTGCAGGTGCTGCCTGTATGTCCCTCTGTGCTTGTTACAGGCAGTGATGTCTGCAGGTGCTGCCTGTATGTCCCTCTGTGCTTGTTACAGGCAGGGATGTCTGCAGGTGCTGCCTGTATGTCCCTCTGTGCTTGTTACAGGCAGGGATGTCTGCAGGTGCTGCCTGTATGTCCCTCTGTGCTTGTTACAGGCAGGGATGTCTGCAGGTGCTGCCTGTATGTCCATCTGTGCTTGTTACAGGCAGGGATGTCTGCAGGTGCTGCCTGTATGTCTGTTTGTGCTTGTTGCAGGCAGGGATGTCTGCAGGTGCTGTCTGTATGTCCATCTGTGCTTGTTACAGGCAGGGATGTCTGCAGGTGCTGCCTGTATGTCCCTCTGTGCTTCTTACAGGCAGGGATGTCTGCAGGTGCTGCCTGTATGTCCCTCTGTGCTTGTTACAGGCAGTGATGTCTGCAGGTGCTGCCTGTATGTCCCTCTGTGCTTGTTACAGGCAGTGATGTCTGCAGGTGCTGCCTGTATGTCCCTCTGTGCTTGTTACAGGCAGTGATGTCTGTAGGTGCTGCCTGTATGTCCCTCTGTGCTTGTTACAGGCAGTGATGTCTGCAGGTGCTGCCTGTATGTCCCTCTGTTTTTGTTACAGGCAGTGATGTTTACAGGTGCTGCCTGTTTGTCCCTTTGTGCTTGGTACAGACAGTGATGTATGCAGACACTGTCTGTATGTTTATTTCTGCTTGTTACAGGGAGCGATGTTTACAGGTGCTGCCTGTATGTCCCTTTGTGCTTGTTACAGGGAGCGATGTCTGCAGGTGCTGTCTGTATGTCTCTTTGTGCTTGTTACAGGCAGTGATGTCTGCAGGTGCTGCCTGTATGTCCCTTTTTGCTTGGTTCAGACAGTGTTTGCAGGTGCTGCCTGTATGTCCACTTTGTGCTTGTTACAGACATTGATGTTTGCAGGTGCTGCCTGTTTGTCTCCTTTTTGCTTGGTTCAGACAGTGTTGTTTGTTGGTGCTGCCTGTATGTTCCTTTGTGCTTGGTTCAGACAGTGATGTCTGCAGCAGGTGCCTGTGTTTCAGGATAACACGTAAGGTTTGTACACTGCAGATACTTCACTACAAAGCTTTTTTGAAGCATTAGCATTGATTGGAGATTGTTAATAAATAAAGGAAGGTCTGAGGGTTTAGACTCAGCAGATATTACTGTGGCTATAAATGTGCTCTCACGGCTAATAATGAGCATCAGCAGGGACATCAGGATACGGCTTCACATCTGACATTTAGATTATATCCAGAGCAGCTCACGGCTTCACAATACTAAAAACTGACAGACGTTTTATTGTGACTGTAATGCATACAACTTGTTTACTGAACTGGCAATTATTGTTAGATCCTCTGATGTTGGACTTGATTGTGAGCTCTGTAGCCTGGCAGGCTTTAAACACAAAAGGGTTCTGTTGTGTTGTTGTGTCACTGTTGTGCCCTTGTGTCACTGTTGTGCCCTTGTGTCTGACAGTTGTGTCTGACTGTTGTGTCCTTCTGTTGTGTCTCATTGCTGTATTTCACTGTTGTGTCTTATTGTTGTGTCTAACTATTGTCGTCTTCCTCTATCTCACTGTTGTGTCTCACTGTTGTGCCCTTGTGTCTGACAGCTGTGTCCTTCTGTTGTGTCTCATTGCTGTATCTCACTGTTGTGTCTCACTGTTGTGTCCTTTATTGTCGTCTCCTTCTGTCTCACTGTTGTGTCTCAATGCTGTGTCCTTTTGTTGTATTTCACTGTTGTGTCTGTCACTGACTTGTGTCTCACTGTTGTGTTTCAGTTGTGCACTTCTGTTGTGTCTCACTCTTGTGTTTCAGTTGTGCACTTCTGTTGTGTCTTACTCTTGTGTCTCAGCTGTGCACTTCTGTTGTGTCTCACTGTTGTGTTTCAGTTGTGCACTTCTGTTGTGTCTCACTCTTGTGTTTCAGTTGTGCACTTCTGTTGTGTCTTACTCTTGTGTTTCAGTTGTGCACTTCTGTTGTGTCTCACTGTTGTGTTTCAGTTGTGCACTTCTGTTGTGTCTCACTGTTGTGTTTCAGTTGTGCACTTCTGTTGTGTCTTACTCTTGTGTTTCAGTTGTGCAGTTCTGTTGTGTCTCACTCTTGTGTTTCAGTTGTGCACTTCTGTTGTGTCTCACTGTTGTGTTTCAGCTGTGCACTTCTGTTGTCTCACTCTTGTGTTTCAGTTGTGCACTTCTGTTGTGTCTCACTGTTGTGTTTCAGTTGTGCACTTCTGTTGTGTCTCACTGTTGTGTTTCAGTTGTGCACTTCTGTTGTGTCTTACTCTTGTGTTTCAGTTGTGCACTTCTGTTGTGTCTCACTCTTGTGTTTCAGTTGTGCACTTCTGTTGTGTCTCACTCTTGTGTTTCAGTTGTGCACTTCTGTTGTGTCTTACTCTTGTGTTTCAGTTGTGCACTTCTGTTGTGTCTTACTCTTGTGTTTCAGTTGTGCACTTCTGTTGTGTCTTACTCTTGTGTTTCAGTTGTGCACTTCTGTTGTGTCTTACTCTTGTGTTTCAGTTGTGCACTTCTGTTGTGTCTTACTCTTGTGTTTCAGTTGTGCACTTCTGTTGTGTCTCACTGTTTTGTCTCAGTTGTGCACTTCTGTTGTGTCTTACTCTTGTGTTTCAGTTGTGCACTTCTGTTGTGTCTCACTCTTGTGTTTCAGTTGTGCACTTCTGTTGTGTCTTACTCTTGTGTTTCAGCTGTGCACTTCTGTTGTGTCTCACTCTTGTGTTTCAGTTGTGCACTTCTGTTGTGTCTTACTGTTGTGTCTTACTCTTGTGTTTCAGCTGTGAACTTCTGTTGTGTCTCACTGTTGTGTCTTACTCTTGTGTTTCAGTTGTGCACTTCTGTTGTGTCTCACTCTTGTGTTTCAGTTGTGCACTTCTGTTGTGTCTCACTCTTGTGTTTCAGTTGTGCACTTCTGTTGTGTCTCACTCTTGTGTTTCAGTTGTGCACTTCTGTTGTGTCTCACTGTTGTGTCTCACTCTTGTGTTTCAGTTGTGCACTTCTGTTGTGTCTTACTCTTGTGTTTAAGTTGTGCACTTCTGTTGTGTCTTACTGTTGTGTCTTACTCTTGTGTTTCAGCTGTGAACTTCTGTTGTGTCTCACTGTTGTGTCTTACTCTTGTTTTTCAGTTGTGCACTTCTGTTTTGTCTCACTCTTGTGTTTCAGTTGTGCACTTCTGTTGTGTCTCACTGTTGTGTCTCACTCTTGTGTTTCAGTTGTGCACTTCTGTTGTGTCTTACTCTTGTGTTTCAGTTGTGCACTTCTGTTGTGTCTTACTCTTGTGTTTCAGTTGTGCACTTCTGTTGTGTCTTACTCTTGTGTTTCAGTTGTGCACTTCTGTTGTGTCTCACTGTTGTGTCTCACTCTTGTGTTTCAGTTGTGCACTTCTGTTGTGTCTCACTCTTGTGTTTCAGTTGTGCACTTCTGTTGTGTCTTACTCTTGTGTTTCAGTTGTGCACTTCTGTTGTGTCTCACTGTTGTGTCTTACTCTTGTGTTTCAGTTGTGCACTTCTGTTGTGTCTCACTGTTGTGTCTCACTCTTGTGTTTCAGTTGTGCCCTTCTGTTGTGTCTCACTGTTGTGTCTTACTCTTATTTATCAGTTGTGCAATTCTGTTGTCTTATCACACTGTTGTGTCCTTCTGTCTCACTGTTGTGTCTCACTGTTTTGTCTCAGTTGTGCACTTCTGTTATCTTATCACACTGTTATGTCCTTCTGTCTCACTGTTGTGTCTCACTGTTTTGTCTCAGTTGTGCACTTCTGTTGTGTCTCACTGTTGTATTACTGTTGTGTCCTGTCTCACTGTTGAGTCTCACTGTTGTGTCTCAATATTGTGTTCTTTTGTTGTATTTCACTGTTGTGTCAGTCTGTCACTGAATTGTGTCTCACTGTTGTGTTTCAGTTGTGCACTTCTGTTGTGTCTCCGTGTTGTCTTACTCTTGTGTTTCAGTTGTGCACTTCTGTTGTGTCTTACTCTTGTGTTTCAGCTGTGCACTTCTGTTGTGTCTCCATGTTGTCTTACTCTTGTGTTTCAGTTGTGCACTTCTGTTGTGTCTCACTGTTGTGTCTCACTCTTGTGTTTCAGTTGTGCACTTCTGTTGTGTCTTACTCTTGTGTTTCAGTTGTGCACTTCTGTTGTGTCTCACTCTTGTGTTTCAGTTGTGCACTTCTGTTGTGTCTCACTGTTGTGTATCAGTTGTGCACTTCTGTTGTGTCTCACTGTTGTGTATCAGTTGTGCACTTCTGTTGTGTCTTACTCTTGTGTTTCAGTTGTGCACTTCTGTTGTGTCTCACTCTTGTGTTTCAGCTGTGCACTTCTGTTGTGTCTCACTCTTGTGTTTCAGGTGTGCACTTCTGTTGTGTCTCACTCTTGTGTTTCAGTTGTGCACTTCTGTTGTGTATCACTGTTGTGTTTCAGCTGTGCGCTTCTGTTGTGTCTTACTCTTGTGTTTCAGTTGTGCACTTCTGTTGTGTCTCACTCTTGTGTTTCAGTTGTGCACTTCTGTTGTGTCTTACTCTTGTGTTTCAGTTGTGCACTTCTGTTGTGTCTTACTCTTGTGTTTCAGTTGTGCACTTCTGTTGTGTCTTACTCTTGTGTTTCAGTTGTGCACTTCTGTTGTGTCTTACTCTTGTGTTTCAGCTGTGCACTTCTGTTGTGTCTCACTCTTGTGTTTCAGTTGTGCACTTCTGTTGTGTCTTACTGTTGTGTCTTACTCTTGTGTTTCAGCTGTGAACTTCTGTTGTGTCTCACTGTTGTGTCTTACTCTTGTGTTTCAGTTGTGCACTTCTGTTGTGTCTCACTCTTGTGTTTCTGTTGTGCACTTCTGTTGTGTCTCACTCTTGTGTTTCAGTTGTGCACTTCTGTTGTGTCTCACTCTTGTGTTTCAGTTGTGCACTTCTGTTGTGTCTCACTGTTGTGTCTCACTCTTGTGTTTCAGTTGTGCACTTCTGTTGTGTCTTACTCTTGTGTTTAAGTTGTGCACTTCTGTTGTGTCTTACTGTTGTGTCTTACTCTTGTGTTTCAGCTGTGAACTTCTGTTGTGTCTCACTGTTGTGTCTTACTCTTGTGTTTCAGTTGTGCACTTCTGTTTTGTCTCACTCTTGTGTTTCAGTTGTGCACTTCTGTTGTGTCTCACTGTTGTGTCTCACTCTTGTGTTTCAGTTGTGCACTTCTATTGTGTCTTACTCTTGTGTTTCAGTTGTGCACTTCTGTTGTGTCTTACTCTTGTGTTTCAGTTGTGCACTTCTGTTGTGTCTTACTCTTTTGTTTCAGTTGTGCACTTCTGTTGTGTCTTACTCTTGTGTTTCAGCTGTGCACTACTGTTGTGTCTTACTCTTGTGTTTCAGTTGTGCACTTCTGTTGTGTCTTACTCTTGTGTTTCAATTGTGCACTTCTGTTGTGTCTTACTCTTGTGTTTCAGTTGTGCACTTCTGTTGTGTCTTACTCTTGTGTTTCAGTTGTGCACTTCTGTTGTGTCTCACTGTTGTGTTTCAGCTGTGCACTTCTGTTGTCTCACTCTTGTGTTTCAGTTGTGCACTTCTGTTGTGTCTTACGTTTGTGTTTCAGTTGTGCACTTCTGTTGTGTCTCACTGTTGTGTTTCAGTTGTGCACTTCTGTTGTGTCTTACTCTTGTGTTTCAGTTGTGCACTTCTGTTGTGTCTCACTGTTGTGTCTTACTCTTGTGTTTCAGCTGTGCACTTCTGTTGTGTCTCACTCTTGTGTTTCAGTTGTGCACTTCTGTTGTGTCTCACTGTTGTATTTCAGTTGTGCACTTCTGTTGTGTCTCACTGTTGTGTCTTACTCTTGTGTTTCAGCTGTGCACTTCTGTTGTGTCTCACTGTTGTATTTCAGTTGTGCACTTCTGTTGTGTCTCACTGTTGTATTTCAGTTGTGCACTTCTGTTGTGTCTCACTGTTGTATTTCAGTTGTGCACTTCTGTTGTGTCTCACTGTTGTATTTCAGTTGTGCACTTCTGTTGTGTCTCACTGTTGTGTTTCAGTTGTGCACTTCTGTTGTGTCTTACTCTTGTGTTTCAGTTGTGCACTTCTGTTGTGTCTTACTCTTGTGTTTCAGTTGTGCACTTCTGTTGTGTCTTACTCTTGTGTTTCAGTTGTGCACTTCTGTTGTGTCTTACTCTTGTGTTTCAGTTGTGCACTTCTGTTGTGTCTTACTCTTGTGTTTCAGTTGTGCACTTCTGTTGTGTCTCACTGTTGTGTCTCACTCTTGTGCACTTCTGTTGTGTCTCACTGTTGTGTTTCAGTTGTGCACTTCTGTTGTGTCTCACTGTTGTGTTTCAGTTGTGCACTTCTGTTGTGTCTCACTGTTGTGTTTCAGCTGTGCACTTCTGTTGTGTTTTACTCTTGTGTTTCAGTTGTGCACTTCTGTTGTGTCTCACTCTTGTGTTTCAGTTGTGCGCTTCTGTTGTGTCTCACTCTTGTGTTTCAGTTGTGCACTTCTGTTGTGTCTCACTGTTGTGTTTCAGCTGTGCACTTCTGTTGTGTCTCACTCTTGTGTTTCAGTTGTGCACTTCTGTTGTGTCTCACTGTTGTGTTTCAGTTGTGCACTTCTGTTGTGTCTTACTCTTGTGTTTCAGTTGTGCACTTCTGTTGTGTCTCACTCTTGTGTTTCAGTTGTGCACTTCTGTTGTGTCTTACGCTTGTGTTTCAGTTGTGCACTTCTGTTGTGTCTCACTGTTGTGTTTCAGTTGTGCACTTCTGTTGTGTCTTACTCTTGTGTTTCAGTTGTGCACTTCTGTTGTGTCTTACTCTTGTGTTTCAGTTGTGCACTTCTGTTGTGTCTTACTCTTGTGTTTCAGTTGTGCACTTCTGTTGTGTCTTACTCTTGTGTTTCAGTTGTGCACTTCTGTTGTGTCTTACTCTTGTGTTTCAGCTGTGCACTTCTGTTGTGTCGCACTCTTGTGTTTCAGTTGTGCACTTCTGTTGTGTCTTACTGTTGTGTCTTACTCTTGTGTTTCAGCTGTGAACTTCTGTTGTGTCTCACCGTTGTGTCTTACTCTTGTGTTTCAGTTGTGCACTTCTGTTGTGTCTCACTCTTGTGTTTCTGTTGTGCACTTCTGTTGTGTCTCACTCTTGTGTTTCAGTTGTGCACTTCTGTTGTGTCTCACTCTTGTGTTTCAGTTGTGCACTTCTGTTGTGTCTCACTCTTGTGTTTCAGTTGTGCACTTCTGTTGTGTCTCACTGTTGTGTCTCACTCTTGTGTTTCAGTTGTGCACTTCTGTTGTGTCTTACTCTTGTGTTTAAGTTGTGCACTTCTGTTGTGTCTTACTGTTGTGTCTTACTCTTGTGTTTCAGCTGTGAACTTCTGTTGTGTCTCACTGTTGTGTCTTACTCTTGTGTTTCAGTTGTGCACTTCTGTTTTGTCTCACTCTTGTGTTTCAGTTGTGCACTTCTGTTGTGTCTCACTGTTGTGTCTCACTCTTGTGTTTCAGTTGTGCACTTCTATTGTGTCTTACTCTTGTGTTTCAGTTGTGCACTTCTGTTGTGTCTTACTCTTGTGTTTCAGTTGTGCACTTCTGTTGTGTCTTACTCTTTTGTTTCAGTTGTGCACTTCTGTTGTGTCTTACTCTTGTGTTTCAGCTGTGCACTACTGTTGTGTCTTACTCTTGTGTTTCAGTTGTGCACTTCTGTTGTGTCTTACTCTTGTGTTTCAATTGTGCACTTCTGTTGTGTCTTACTCTTGTGTTTCAGTTGTGCACTTCTGTTGTGTCTTACTCTTGTGTTTCAGTTGTGCACTTCTGTTGTGTCTCACTGTTGTGTTTCAGCTGTGCACTTCTGTTGTCTCACTCTTGTGTTTCAGTTGTGCACTTCTGTTGTGTCTTACGTTTGTGTTTCAGTTGTGCACTTCTGTTGTGTCTCACTGTTGTGTTTCAGTTGTGCACTTCTGTTGTGTCTTACTCTTGTGTTTCAGTTGTGCACTTCTGTTGTGTCTCACTGTTGTGTCTTACTCTTGTGTTTCAGCTGTGCACTTCTGTTGTGTCTCACTCTTGTGTTTCAGTTGTGCACTTCTGTTGTGTCTCACTGTTGTATTTCAGTTGTGCACTTCTGTTGTGTCTCACTGTTGTGTCTTACTCTTGTGTTTCAGCTGTGCACTTCTGTTGTGTCTCACTGTTGTATTTCAGTTGTGCACTTCTGTTGTGTCTCACTGTTGTATTTCAGTTGTGCACTTCTGTTGTGTCTCACTGTTGTATTTCAGTTGTGCACTTCTGTTGTGTCTCACTGTTGTATTTCAGTTGTGCACTTCTGTTGTGTCTCACTGTTGTGTTTCAGTTGTGCACTTCTGTTGTGTCTTACTCTTGTGTTTCAGTTGTGCACTTCTGTTGTGTCTTACTCTTGTGTTTCAGTTGTGCACTTCTGTTGTGTCTTACTCTTGTGTTTCACTTGTGCACTTCTGTTGTGTCTTACTCTTGTGTTTCAGTTGTGCACTTCTGTTGTGTCTTACTCTTGTGTTTCAGTTGTGCACTTCTGTTGTGTCTTACTCTTGTGTTTCAGTTGTGCACTTCTGTTGTGTCTCACTGTTGTGTCTCACTCTTGTGCACTTCTGTTGTGTCTCACTGTTGTGTTTCAGTTGTGCACTTCTGTTGTGTCTCACTGTTGTGTTTCAGTTGTGCACTTCTGTTGTGTCTCACTGTTGTGTTTCAGCTGTGCACTTCTGTTGTGTTTTACTCTTGTGTTTCAGTTGTGCACTTCTGTTGTGTCTCACTCTTGTGTTTCAGTTGTGCACTTCTGTTGTGTCTCACTCTTGTGTTTCAGTTGTGCACTTCTGTTGTGTCTCACTGTTGTGTTTCAGCTGTGCACTTCTGTTGTGTCTCACTCTTGTGTTTCAGTTGTGCACTTCTGTTGTGTCTCACTGTTGTGTTTCAGTTGTGCACTTCTGTTGTGTCTTACTCTTGTGTTTCAGTTGTGCACTTCTGTTGTGTCTCACTCTTGTGTTTCAGTTGTGCACTTCTGTTGTGTCTTACGCTTGTGTTTCAGTTGTGCACTTCTGTTGTGTCTCACTGTTGTGTTTCAGTTGTGCACTTCTGTTGTGTCTTACTCTTGTGTTTCAGTTGTGCACTTCTGTTGTGTCTTACTCTTGTGTTTCAGTTGTGCACTTCTGTTGTGTCTTACTCTTGTGTTTCAGTTGTGCACTTCTGTTGTGTCTTACTCTTGTGTTTTAATTGTGCACTTCTGTTGTGTTTGGGGGCAGCAGATTAGGGGTTAATAAGTATAATGTAGGTGGTGGCAGTGTCCGGAGCGGCAGATTAGGGGTTAATAATATAATGTAGGTGTCAGCGATAGTGGGGACGGCAGATTAGGGGTTAATAAGTGTAAGATTAGGGGTGTTTAGACTCGGGGTTCATGTTAAGGTGTAGACATAAATTTTATTTCCCCATAGGAATCAATGGGGCTGCGTTAGGAGCTGAACGCTGTTTTTTTGCAGGTGTTAGGTTTTTTTTTCAGCCAAATCTGCCCCATTGATTCCTATTGGGTGAATCGTGCACGAGCACGTTTTGCCAGCTCACTGCTACCGTAAGCAGCACTGGTATTGAGGTGAGATGTGGAGCAAAATTTTGCTCTCCACTCACTTTTTTGCGGCTAACGCCGGGTTTAAAAAAACCTGTAATACCAGCGTTGTCTTAAGTGAGCAGTGATCTGAAACTGCTCGTTAGCCCCGCAAGCCTTACCGACAAAAACTCGTAATCTAGCCGTTAGAGTTTATGGAGGAATGGAATAACAACTTAACCAATTGCTCCATCCTCATGAAGCAACTACTTACACACAAGAAACACAATAGAGAGACACAGGGATAGAGGCAGTCTGCAACACCCTTAAACATTTTGAGCAGACACAAAAATACATAGACTACAAAAAACAACTAGATGAAACTATTCAGAATCTGGACACATTGGCCTCTATTTATCAAGGTGTGGCCGACCTGATCCGACAGTACGGATCAGGTCCGCCAGACCGCGCTGAATATGGAGAGCCAGGGACGCCACTAGAAATTTTGGGGCCCCTGACTCAACCATTGATCAGGCCCCCCCCCCCCCTTGACATGTGCAATTTTTGACCAAGTGACTAAAATGTATATGCACTTTATTCTTAAGTGTCTATTTAAACTTGGAAATGTTGTAAAGGTAGTAACATACACACACTTAGACACTCATACACTGAAACACACACACACACATAAGGATTCACATATAGACACTCTAGCAGACGCGCAAAGAAACACACTCAGACACAGACACCCAAACAGTCACTTAGCACTCATTTACATTGACCTGACAAGTAATGAGGTAAACTACAGTTTTGTAAAAAAAAAAAGGAGAATTAGAAAACAAAATATGGAGTTCTGATTAACTTTTTGTAAAGGAAGATGACAACTAAATTATGACAACAGCATGCAGTGGCTGAAAGGAAGGGACCTGAACTGCCTAAACAATAATTTAAAGGTTAAATGGTGGATTGGTTACTTCCGGAAAGGTCTTGTTAGTCTCAAAGTCTGTAGAAAGATGTGAATAATTAGTAGTAAGGTCAAAATGTCCTAAAAAGGAACAGACAATGGACACACACACACAAACTCAAACTTGCACACACACAGAGACACCCACAGAAAACACACAAAGACATACATACACAGAGAGACAACCACATAAAAAACACAGAAAGACATACATACACACACTCTCACTGAGACATCCACAGAAAACACACAAAGACATACACACACCCTCACAGAGACACCCACATAAAACACACACCCAAACAGAGACATCCACAGAAAACACAGACATACATATACACACACACCCTCACAGAGACATCCACAGAAAACACAGACATACACACCCACCCTCACAGAGGCATCCAAAGAAAATACACAAAGACAAACATACACACCCCCTCACAGAGACACCTACAGAAAAAGCTCAACGACGTATGCACATACCCTCACAGACATCCACAGAAAATGCACAAAGACAAACACAGATAAAAAATACATACGCACTCAGAGACACAAACCAAAGCACAAAGACAAACACAGACACCCACAGAAACACTCACAGGAGGAAACATTTATGCACCTTGCATCCCCTAAATCAACAGTGTGTGACATGCATGATAAAAAATTTTTTAGAAATTAAGAGATCACTTTTTAAAGAATCATATTTGTAAATGTGCAAACAAAAATAATTCTGTGAATTCAAAATTTTACATTAATGAGCTGGGTAGATGGCTAGATGAAGAAAAGTACCTTTAAAAGGTTGACATATGATGTTTGTTTTTTTTCCCCATTTTCCCCAACCAAGAGCCCCACTTCAAATATAGTGTACATATTTTCCCAGCTGTCAGCTGTACTTATGGATTTTGAAAATGCTGTACTCTATATGGTCTTGATGGGACCATAAGCTTTGGTACTCATGCCATTAGATCTGGATAAATCCAGGATTTAGGCTTGTTGGTATGTATTTCAAATTTAAGCCAGCTGTAGTGTAAACTGAACAGTTTTAAGTTAACCTGTCTCATTTCAAACACTGAGCAATCTTAGTCTGAGAGTATAAAATTTTATGGAGATGTAAAAATCTTAGATAAAATACCTCCTTGCATCTGGAAAGTCCTTGCATGAAGGGGCAGTAAACTGGAATGTTATATATATATATATATATATATATATATATATATATATCTGCCAAAAGGGCATCTATCATTTGTGTATTGAGGAGGAAACATTTCTGCATGGTTTTAAATATAGAATTTCTATAGCATTGTCAAATAATCAGAAATACACTGCTGCTAAAAAAAATTGGTTTTATGGACCCCTAGCCCCAAAAAAACTACTACCACTGACACGCACTGTAAGTGCCAAGTCTGTCTCACACTGCGCATAGTGGTTTAGTGCACACTAAGAAATCCTCTCAAATGCTAATACTTTACTTCTTGTAATAACATTTCCCATGCTCAATTAGCACTCTGCTGTAGTACCCACTGCACTGGTGGCTGCCCAAATATAAAAAAAAAAAAAAATTTTTTTTTTTTTTTTTTTTTTTTTTTTTTTAGTTCTTGCCTCATGGGGCCCCCCTGGCTCATTGGGCCCCTGACATGAGTCACCCCTGTCACCCCCTGATGGCGGCCCTGTGGAGAGCAATACGCTTTCCGTATTCAGCATTCCATCAGCAGCTCACAAGAGCTGCTGGTGCAACTCCGCCCCCTGCAGACTCGCGGCCAATGGGCCACCAGCAGGGAAGTGTCAATCAACCCAATCGTACTTAATCGGGTTGATTTCCGGCGATGTCTTTGTGACCACTGCTTCGTAACTGCTGTTTCTGGCGAGCCTGTAGGCTCACCAAAAACACGGGGCATCAAGCTCCATTTGGAGCTTGATAGATAGGCCCCATTGTTGTCTAGTTGGAAGGTCAGCAAATTCCAAAGAGACTGCAGAATCTGTTGGTGCTCTACAAATAACCAATAATAATAATGAAGAGGCAGCAAGGACTATGAACTAGACATATTATATTCTTGGCAAAAAAATAAACCAAGTACACAATCTAAAAATAAACGGCATAATAAAGGCAAGAAAAGGAAAAATCAGTCTTACCACACATCCACTCCCAAAAGGGTTACATTCTCAAGCATTGAGACAAACAATACAACCAACACTTCAAACCTAGAAGATACACAGGCACACACAAATAAAACTAATGAGGACCCAGATAAACTACCAGTGTCACATGAGAGAACACGATTAGTCACACTAGTCAGTACTCCTATCACTAGTAGTACTCCAAAAAAGGATCTACCTTCCAGATATCCAAGTCGGATAAAGAAAACCCTTATGAAGCGGTAATTAATTTATCCGACACACCTCTAACCCAACACCAATTACACCTTTTGAATAAAGGTTTATCATTTGCACCTTCCACTGATTTTGAATTATTTTCCACCATAATAGATGTTAATTCACTAGTGAGAAAAATTACTCTAAAAAAGCACTTCTTAACACAGGTCCAAAACGACATGGACATAGTCATCAAGTAGCACCAATAATTTTGCTTCAGATATCGCACTAGATGCTAACAGAACAAACTTAAAGTCTCCTATAGACATAGGCATCACATTCACAGATCTATGTGACTTGAATGATCTTATTACACTCCAAAACACCAACACTAAGAGAGATTAGCACCCACAATCCCATACCCACTATTAATACAACAATCAAAAACAAATCACATTTCTACCCAGTACAAAGTAGAAGTGATTCTATTGAGTTGTTTTGCAACCTGATAGAACAAGAAATCATACGGTTACACCATTTTATTACAGAAGATCTGATTATTCACAAAGATAACTAGGGGCGCGATCCGATATACGGCACAGGTTTCGGCGCAAGCATGGAAACCTGCGCCGCCCGTAGTTTCACCTCGCACATCGACCTATCACATATACGGCGCCGACAGTTGCTAAAGTGCCGTACGTCGGACAAACTAGCGATGTCCAGAAATAAGCGTAAGTACAAATTTCTGGAGTCGCCAGTGACTTACGGCACTTTAGAAACGGTCTCCTCCTACAAAAAACTAACTAAAGTATAAAATCTCCCGTAACTGTCTAACCTGCCTCCCAAACATCATCCCGACACGTATACCCCTCTATCCGCAATCCCCCCTCTCACTCCTAATAATAAATATATTAACCCCTAAACCGCCGCTCCCGGACCCTGGGGGTTAGACTTAGGTTTTTTTAAGGGGGGGATCGGGTGGGTTTTAGAGTAGGGGTGTGTGGGTGGTGGGTTGTAATGGGGGGGTTGTTCTTTTTTTACAGGTAAAAGAGCTGATTACTTTGGGGCAATGCCCCGCAAAAGGCCCTTTTAAGGGCTGGTAATAGGCCTGATTACTTTTTTAATTTAGTATAGGGTAGGGAAATTTTATTATTTTGGGGGACTTTTTTATTTTATCAGTGGGCTTAGATTAGGTGTAATTAGCTTAAAATTCTTGTAATCTTTTTTTTATTTTTGTAATTTAGTGTTTGTTTGTTTTTTGTAATATAGATTAGTGTATTTAATTGTATTTTAGTTGAGATAATTGTAGTTTATTTAATTAATTTATTGATAGTGTAGTGTTAGGTGTAATGGTAACTAGGTAGCTAGGCTCACAGTAGGGGTTAATATAATTAATGTAGGTGGCGGCGGGGTAGGGGGCTCCCATTAGGGGTAATACATATAATATAGGTGGCGGCAGTGTAGGGGGCTCAGATTAGGGGTTAATAAATTTAATATAGCTGGCGGTGGTGTAGGGGGCTCAGATTAGGGGGTAATACATATAATATAGGTGGCGGCAGTGTAGGGGGCTCAGATTAGGGGTTAATAAATTTAATATTGCTGGCGGTGGTGTAGGGGGTTCAGATTAGGGGGTAATACATTTAATGTAGGTGGCGGCAGGGTCCGGGAGCGGCGGTTTAGGGGTTAAGCACTTTATTAAAGATTGCGGTGGGGGATTGTGTTTGACAGGTAGATATATTGCACATGCGTTAGGCGTTAGGTTTTTTTTTGCAGGTAGTTTAGGGAGTTACGGGGCTCCAATACTCAGCGTAAGGCTTACTACACCTGCATTTTGTGGCGAGGTGAAAATGGAGTAAGATTTCTCCATTTTCGCGACGTAAGTCTGTATATTGGATACCAAACTGCACGGGTTTGGTATATCACTCTATGGGCCAAAAAACTACGGCCGAAGGGTGAAATATACAAGCGTAACTTCTATGTTACGCCGTATATAGGATACCAAACCAGCGCAATATTTGGCGTCGCCGGCTTTTGTGGGCGACGCTGCATATCGGATCGGGCCCTAGATGAGAGAAAATCACTTCAATAAAACAACAATAAAAACAAAAATAAAAACTAAATCATATATAGTTAAGCTAACAAATATATATGTTATGTACACAGTTTACACCCAATTGGAAACTAATACAATATGTATTAACCTATTAAAATTTACTGTATATTTATATATTTCAAAATGAGATATCCACTGAATTTTCTTATTCCTTTGTATATATATTTTAATTCTTATTCACCCATTTATTGTAATAGCCAATGCACTGCTGTATATTATAATATTGTCTTATATTATATCATCCATTAGAACTTACCTGTATACTCCCCTAGAGGGAGGAACTTAGTTACTGATTGGTTACTTACCTGTATAAATACTCACCTGGCGTACCAGGTATCTATCTCTGATGAAGCGCATGTGCTCATGCGCGAAACACGTAAGATGGTAGGTGCTTCCATGACCAAAGAAATCAGCTTTTACCGGTAAAAAAAAAAAAAATACAAACACCACCCAACCAACCTACCCCCCCAAATAAAAACCCTATCTAAAAAACCTAAGCTCCCCATTGCACTGAAAAGGGCATTTTTATGGGCATTGCCCTTAAAAGGGCATTTAGCTCTTTTACCTGCCCAGACCCTACTCTAAAAATAAAACCCACCAAAAAAACCTTAAATAAACCTAACACTAACCTCCGACGTTCCTCTTGAAGAATCCATCCAGCCAGCAAGAAGTCTTCATCTGGATGGCCTCTTCCATCTTCATCCATCCGGCAAAGTCTTCATCCATGTGGCCTCCTCTATCTTCATCCATCCGGCGCAGAGCGGGTCCATCCTGAAGACATCCGGTGCGGAGCTCCTCTTCAATATGATCGCTGCCGTAAACTGGAGCAGCCAATAGGATGAGAGCTGCTCAAATCCTATTGGCTGATTAAAACAGCCAACAGGATTTTAGCAGCTCTAATCCTATTGGCTGATTTGAACCTTTCAGCCAATAGGAATGCAAGGGATACCATCTTAGATAACATCACTTGCATTCAAGTTCCAGTTTACGGCGGTGACCATATTGAAGAGAAGCTCTGCGCCGGATGTTTTACACTTATACACACTTTATCAGTGATGTATAGACAGCAATAAGGCACTAGGTTCTCTCTGTTTTACACTCATTAGACTTAATCAGTAATGTATAGACAGAAATAAGGCACTGAGATCTCTGTCTCTATTACACTCATACAGATGTTATCCGCGATGTATAGACAGCAATAAGGCACTGGGTTCTCTCTCTGCTTTACACTCATACAGACTTTATCAGTGATGTATAGACAGCAATAAGTCACTGGGCTCTCTCTCTGCTTTACACTCATACAGACTGTATCAGTGATCTATAGACAGCAATAAGGCACTGGGTTCTCTCTCTGCTTTACACTCATACAGACTTTATCAGTGATCTATAGACAGCAATAAGTCACTGGGTTCTCTCTCTGCTTTACACTCATACAGACTGTATCAGTGATCTATAGACAGCAATAAGGCACTGGGTTCTCTCTGCTTTACACTCATACAGACTTTATCAGTGATCTATAGACAGCAATAAGGCACTGGGTTCTCTCTCTGCTTTACACTCATACGGACTTTATCAGTGATCTATAGACAGCAATAAGGCACTGGGTTCTCTCTCTGCTTTACACTCATACAGACTTTATCAGTGATCTATAGACAGCAATAAGGCACTGGGTTCTCTCTCTGCTTTACACTCATACAGACTTTATCAGTGATCTATAGACAGCAATAAGTCACTGGGTTCTCTCTCTGCTTTACACTCATACGGACTTTATCAGTGATGTATAAATGCAATAAGGCACTGGGTTCTCTCTCTGCTTTACACTCATACAGACTGTATCAGTGATCTATAGACACCAATAAGGCACTGGGTTCTCTCTCTGCTTTACACTCATACAGACTTTATCAGTGATCTATAGACAGCAATAAGTCACTGGGTTCTCTCTCTGCTTTACACTCATACAGACTTTATCAGTGATGTATAAATGCAATAAGGCACTGGGTTCTCTCTCTGCTTTACACTCATACGGACTTTATCAGTGATCTATAGACAGCAATAAGGCACTGGGTTCTCTCTCTGCTTTACACTCATACAGACTGTATCAGTGATCTATAGACAGCAATAAGGCACTGGGTTCTCTCTCTGCTTTACACTCATACGGACTTTATCAGTGATCTATAGACAGCAATAAGGCACTGGGTTCTCTCTGTTTTACACTCATACAGACTTTATCAGTGATCTATAGACACCAATAAGGCACTGGGTTCTCTCTCTGCTTTACACTCATACGGACTTTATCAGTGATCTATAGACAGCAATAAGTCACTGGGTTCTCTCTCTGCTTTACACTCATACAGACTTTATCAGTGATGTATAAATGCAATAAGGCACTGGGTTCTCTCTCTGCTTTACACTCATACGGACTTTATCAGTGATCTATAGACAGCAATAAGGCACTGGGTTCTCTCTGTTTTACACTCATACAGACTGTATCAGTGATCTATAGACAGCAATAAGGCACTGGGTTCTCTCTCTGCTTTACACTCATACAGACTTTATCAGTGATCTATAGACAGCAATAAGTCACTGGGCTCTCTCTCTGCTTTACACTCATACGGACTTTATCAGTGATCTATAGACAGCAATAAGGCACTGGGTTCTCTCTCTGCTTTACACTCATACAGACTTTATCAGTGATCTATAGACAGCAATAAGGCACTGGGTTCTCTCTCTGCTTTACACTCATACGGACTTTATCAGTGATGTATAAATGCAATAAGGCACTGGGTTCTCTCTGTTTTACACTCATACAGACTGTATCAGTGATCTATAGACAGCAATAAGGCACTGGGTTCTCTCTCTGCTTTACACTCATACAGACTTTATCAGTGATCTATAGACAGCAATAAGGCACTGGGCTCTCTCTCTGCTTTACACTCATACGGACTTTATCAGTGATCTATAGACAGCAATAAGGCACTGGGTTCTCTATCTGCTTTACACTCATACGGACTTTATCAGTGATCTATAGACAGCAATAAGTCACTGGGTTCTCTCTCTGTTTTACACTCATACGGACTTTATCAGTGATGTATAGACAGCAATAAGGCACTGGGTTCTCTCTCTGCTTTACACTCATACAGACTTTATCAGTGATCTATAGACAGCAATAAGGCACTGGGTTCTCTCTCTGCTTTACACTCATACAGACTTTATCAGTGATCTATAGACAGCAATAAGTCACTGGGCTCTCTCTGTTTTACACTCATACGGACTTTATCAGTGATCTATAGACAGCAATAAGGCACGGGGTTCTCTCTGTTTTACGCTCATACGGACTTTATCAGTGATGTATAAATGCAATAAGGCACTGGGTTCTCTCTCTGCTTTACACTCATACAGACTGTATCAGTGATCTATAGACAGCAATAAGGCACTGGGTTCTCTCTCTGCTTTACACTCATACAGACTTTATCAGTGATCTATAGACAGCAATAAGTCACTGGGTTCTCTCTCTGCTTTACACTCATACAGACTTTATCAGTGATCTATAGACAGCAATAAGGCACTGGGTTCTCTCTTTGCTTTACACTCATACAGACTGTATCAGTGATCTATAGACAGCAATAAGGCACTGGGTTCTCTCTTTGCTTTACACTCATACAGACTGTATCAGTGATGTATAGACAGAAATAAGGCACTGGGTTTTCTCTCTGTTTTACACTCATACAGACTTTATCAGTGATCTATAGACAGCAATAAGTCACTGGGTTCTCTCTGTTTTACACTCATACAGACTGTATCAGTGATCTATAGACAGCAATAAGGCACTGGGCTCTCTCTCTGCTTTACACTCATACAGACTTTATCAGTGATCTATAGACAGCAATAAGGCACTGGGTTCTCTCTGTTTTACACTCATACAGACTTTATCAGTGATCTATAGACAGCAATAAGGCACTGGGTTCTCTCTGTTTTACACTCATACAGACTGTATCAGTGATCTATAGACAGCAATAAGGCACTGGGCTCTCTCTCTGCTTTACACTCATACAGACTTTATCAGTGATCTATAGACAGCAATAAGTCACTGGGTTCTCTCTGTTTTACACTCATACAGACTTTATCAGTGATCTATAGACAGCAATAAGGCACTGGGTTCTCTCTGTTTTACACTCATACAGACTTTATCAGTGATCTATAGACAGCAATAAGGCACTGGGTTCTCTATCTGCTTTACACTCATACAGACTTTATCAGTGATCTATAGACAGCAATAAGGCACTGGGTTCTCTCTCTGTTTTACACTCATACGGACTTTATCAGTGATGTATAAATGCAATAAAGCACTGGGTTCTCTCTCTGCTTTACACTCATACAGACTTTATCAGTGATCTATAGACAGCAATAAGGCACTGGGTTCTCTCTTTGCTTTACACTCATACAGACTGTATCAGTGATCTATAGACAGCAATAAGGCACTGGGTTCTCTCTTTGCTTTACACTCATACAGACTGTATCAGTGATGTATAGACAGAAATAAGGCACTGGGTTTTCTCTCTGTTTTACACTCATACAGACTTTATCAGTGATGTATAAATGCAATAAGGCACTGGGTTCTCTCTCTGCTTTACACTCATACAGACTTTATCAGTGATCTATAGACAGCAATAAGGCACTGGGTTCTCTCCCTGCTTTACACTCATACAGACTTTATCAGTGATCTATAGACAGCAATAAGGCACTGGGTTCTCTCCCTGCTTTACACTCATACAGACTTTATCAGTGATCTATAGACAGCAATAAGGCACTGGGTTCTCTCTCTGCTTTACACTCATACAGACTTTATCAGTGATCTATAGACAGCAATAAGGCACTGGGTTCTCTCCCTGCTTTACACTCATACAGACTTTATCAGTGATGTATAAATGCAATAAGGCACTGGGTTCTCTCTGTTTTACACTCATACAGACTGTATCAGTGATCTATAGACAGCAATAAGGCACTGGGTTCTCTCCCTGCTTTACACTCATACAGACTTTATCAGTGATCTATAGACAGCAATAAGGCACTGGGTTCTCTCTCTGCTTTACACTCATACATACTTTATCAGTGATCTATAGACAGCAATAAGGCACTGGGTTCTCTCTCTGCTTTACACTCATACAGACTTTATCAGTGATCTATAGACAGCAATAAGGCACTGGGCTCTCTCTCTGCTTTACACTCATACAGACTTTATCAGTGATCTATAGACAGCAATAAGGCACTGGGTTCTCTCTCTGCTTTACACTCATACAGACTTTATCAGTGATCTATAGACAGCAATAAGGCACTGGGTTCTCTCCCTGCTTTACACTCATACAGACTTTATCAGTGATCTATAGACAGCAATAAGGCACTGGGTTCTCTCTCTGCTTTACACTCATACAGACTTTATCAGTGATCTATAGACAGCAATAAGGCACTGGGTTCTCTCTCTGCTTTACACTCATACAGACTTTATCAGTGATCTATAGACAGCAATAAGGCACTGGGTTCTCTCTGTTTTACACTCATACAGACTGTATCAGTGATCTATAGACAGCAATAAGGCACTGGGTTCTCTCTCTGCTTTACACTCATACAGACTTTATCAGTGATCTATAGACAGCAATAAGGCACTGGGTTCTCTCTCTGCTTTACACTCATACAGACTTTATCAGTGATCTATAGACAGCAATAAGGCACTGGGTTCTCTCTCTGCTTTACACTCATACAGACTTTATCAGTGATCTATAGACAGCAATAAGGCACTGGGTTCTCTCTCTGCTTTACACTCATACAGACTTTATCAGTGATCTATAGACAGCAATAAGGCACTGGGTTCTCTCTCTGCTTTACACTCATACAGACTTTATCAGTGATCTATAGACAGCAATAAGGCACTGGGTTCTCTCTCTGCTTTACACTCATACAGACTTTATCAGTGATCTATAGACAGCAATAAGGCACTGGGTTCTCTCTCTGCTTTACACTCATACAGACTTTATCAGTGATCTATAGACAGCAATAAGGCACTGGGTTCTCTCTCTGCTTTACACTCATACAGACTTTATCAGTGATCTATAGACAGCAATAAGGCACTGGGTTCTCTCTCTGCTTTACACTCATACAGACTTTATCAGTGATCTATAGACAGCAATAAGGCACTGGGTTCTCTCTCTGCTTTACACTCATACAGACTTTATCAGTGATCTATAGACAGCAATAAGGCACTGGGTTCTCTCTCTGCTTTACACTCATACAGACTTTATCAGTGATCTATAGACAGCAATAAGGCACTGGGTTCTCTCTCTGCTTTACACTCATACAGACTTTATCAGTGATCTATAGACAGCAATAAGGCACTGGGTTCTCTCTGCTTTACACTCATACAGACTTTATCAGTGATCTATAGACAGCAATAAGGCACTGGGTTCTCTCTCTGCTTTACACTCATACAGACTTTATCAGTGATCTATAGACAGCAATAAGGCACTGGGTTCTCTCTCTGCTTTACACTCATACAGACTTTATCAGTGATCTATAGACAGCAATAAGGCACTGGGTTCTCTCTCTGCTTTACACTCATACAGACTTTATCAGTGATCTATAGACAGCAATAAGGCACTGGGCTCTCTCTCTGCTTTACACTCATACAGACTTTATCAGTGATCTATAGACAGCAATAAGGCACTGGGTTCTCTCTCTGCTTTACACTCATACAGACTTTATCAGTGATCTATAGACAGCAATAAGGCACTGGGTTCTCTCCCTGCTTTACACTCATACAGACTTTATCAGTGATCTATAGACAGCAATAAGGCACTGGGTTCTCTCTCTGCTTTACACTCATACAGACTTTATCAGTGATCTATAGACAGCAATAAGTCACTGGGTTCTCTCTCTGCTTTACACTCATACAGACTTTATCAGTGATCTATAGACAGCAATAAGGCACTGGGTTCTCTCTGTTTTACACTCATACAGACTGTATCAGTGATCTATAGACAGCAATAAGGCACTGGGTTCTCTCTCTGCTTTACACTCATACAGACTTTATCAGTGATCTATAGACAGCAATAAGTCACTGGGCTCTCTCTCTGCTTTACACTCATACAGACTTTATCAGTGATCTATAGACAGCAATAAGGCACTGGGTTCTCTCTGTTTTACACTCATACAGACTTTATCAGTGATCTATAGACAGCAATAAGGCACTGGGTTCTCTCTGCTTTACACTCATACAGACTGTATCAGTGATCTATAGACAGCAATAAGGCACTGGGCTCTCTCTCTGCTTTACACTCATACAGACTTTATCAGTGATCTATAGACAGCAATAAGTCACTGGGTTCTCTCTCTGTTTTACACTCATACAGACTTTATCAGTGATCTATAGACAGCAATAAGGCACTGGGTTCTCTCTGTTTTACACTCATACAGACTTTATCAGTGATGTATAGACAGCAATAAGGCACTGGGTTCTCTATCTGCTTTACACTCATACAGACTTTATCAGTGATCTATAGACAGCAATAAGGCACTGGGTTCTCTCTCTGATTTACACTCATACGGACTTTATCAGTGATGTATAAATGCAATAAAGCACTGGGTTCTCTCTCTGCTTTACACTCATACAGACTTTATCAGTGATCTATAGACAGCAATAAGGCACTGGGTTCTCTCTTTGCTTTACACTCATACAGACTTTATCAGTGATCTATAGACAGCAATAAGTCACTGGGCTCTCTCTCTGCTTTACACTCATACAGACTGTATCAGTGATCTATAGACAGCAATAAGTCACTGGGTTCTCTCTCTGCTTTACACTCATACGGACTTTATCAGTGATGTATAGACAGCAATAAGGCACTGGGTTCTCTCTCTTTGCTTTACACTCATACGGACTTTATCAGTGATGTATAGACAGCAATAAGGCACTGGGTTCTCTCTCTGCTTTATACTCATACAGACTTTATCAGTGATCTATAGACAGCAATAAGGCACTGGGTTCTCTCTCTGTTTTACACTCATACAGACTTTATCAGTGATCTATAGACAGCAATAAGGCACTGGGTTCTCTCTGTTTTACACTCATACAGACTGTATCAGTGATCTATAGACAGCAATATGGCACTGGGTTCTCTCTGTTTTACACTCATACAGACTTTATCAGTGATCTATAGACACCAATAAGGCACTGGGTTCTCTCTCTGCTTTACACTCATACAGACTTTATCAGTGATCTATAGACAGCAATAAGGCACTGGGTTCTCTCTCTGCTTTACACTCATACGGACTTTATCAGTGATCTATAGACAGCAATAAGGCACTGGGTTCTCTCTCTGCTTTACACTCATACAGACTTTATCAGTGATCTATAGACAGCAATAAGGCACTGGGCTCTCTCTCTGCTTTACACTCATACAGACTTTATCAGTGATCTATAGACAGCAATAAGGCACTGGGTTCTCTCTCTGCTTTACACTCAGACAGACTTTATCAGTGATCTATAGACAGCAATAAGGCACTGGGCTCTCTCTCTGCTTTACACTCATACAGACTTTATCAGTGATCTATAGACAGCAATAAGGCACTGGGTTCTCTCTGTTTTACACTCAGACAGACTTTATCAGTGATGTATAAATGCAATAAGGCACTGGGTTCTCTCTCTGCTTTACACTCATACAGACTTTATCAGTGATCTATAGACAGCAATAAGGCACTGGGTTCTCTCTCTGCTTTACACTCATACAGACTTTATCAGTGATCTATAGACAGCAATAAGTCACTGGGTTCTCTCTCTGCTTTACACTCATACAGACTTTATCAGTGATCTATAGACAGCAATAAGGCACTGGGTTCTCTCTCTGCTTTACACTCATACGGACTTTATCAGTGATCTATAGACAGCAATAAGTCACTGGGCTCTCTCTCTGCTTTACACTCATACAGACTTTATCAGTGATCTATAGACAGCAATAAGGCACTGGGCTCTCTCTCTGCTTTACACTCATACAGACTTTATCAGTGATCTATAGACAGCAATAAGGCACTGGGTTCTCTCTCTGCTTTACACTCATACAGACTGTATCAGTGATCTATAGACAGCAATAAGGCACTGGGTTTTCTCTCTGTTTTACACTCATACGGACTTTATCAGTGATCTATAGACAGCAATAAGGCACTGGGTTCTCTCTGTTTTACGCTCATACGGACTTTATCAGTGATCTATAGACAGCAATAAGGCACTGGGTTTTCTCTCTGCTTTACACTCATACAGACTTTATCAGTGATCTATAGACAGCAATAAGGCACTGGGTTCTCTCTCTGCTTTACACTCATACAGACTTTATCAGTGATCTATAGACAGCAATAAGGCACTGGGTTCTCTCTCTGCTTTACACTCATACAGACTGTATCAGTGATCTATAGACAGCAATAAGGCACTGGGTTCTCTCTCTGCTTTACACTCATACAGACTGTATCAGTGATCTATAGACAGCAATAAGGCACTGGGTTCTCTCTGTTTTACACTCATACGGACTTTATCAGTGATGTATAAATGCAATAAGGCACTGGGTTCTCTCTCTGCTTTACACTCATACAGACTGTATCAGTGATGTATAGACAGCAATAAGTCACTGGGCTCTCTCTCTGCTTTACACTCATACAGACTTTATCAGTGATCTATAGACAGCAATAAGGCACTGGGTTCTCTCTCTGCTTTACGCTCATACAGACTTTATCAGTGATCTATAGACAGCAATAAGTCACTGGGTTCTCTCTCTGCTTTACACTCATACAGACTGTATCAGTGATCTATAGACAGCAATAAGGCACTGGGTTCTCTCTGTTTTACACTCATACGGACTTTATCAGTGATGTATAAATGCAATAAGGCACTGGGTTCTCTCTCTGCTTTACACTCATACAGACTTTATCAGTGATCTATAGACAGCAATAAGGCACTGGGTTCTCTCTCTGCTTTACACTCATACAGACATTATCAG
Source organism: Bombina bombina (assembly GCF_027579735.1). Lineage (NCBI taxonomy): Eukaryota > Metazoa > Chordata > Amphibia > Anura > Bombinatoridae > Bombina > Bombina bombina. The sequence goes on from NC_069508.1 coordinate 9,631,516, forward strand.
TGATCTATAGACAGCAATAAGTCACTGGGCTCTCTCTGTTTTACACTCATACGGACTTTATCAGTGATCTATAGACAGCAATAAGTCACTGGGCTCTCTCTGTTTTACACTCATACGGACTTTATCAGTGATGTATAGACAGCAATAAGGCACTGGGTTCTCTCTGTTTTACACTCATACAGACTTTATCAGTGATGTATAAATGCAATAAGGCACTGGGTTCTCTCTCTGCTTTACACTCATACAGACTGTATCAGTGATCTATAGACAGCAATAAGGCACTGGGCTCTCTCTCTGCTTTACACTCATACAGACTGTATCAGTGATCTATAGACAGCAATAAGGCACTGGGTTCTCTCTCTGTTTTACACTCATACAGACTGTATCAGTGATGTATAGACAGCAATAAGTCACTGGGTTCTCTCTCTGCTTTACACTCATACAGACTTTATCAGTGATCTATAGACAGCAATAAGGCACTGGGTTCTCTCTCTGCTTTACACTCATACAGACTTTATCAGTGATCTATAGACAGCAATAAGGCACTGGGTTCTCTCTGTTTTACACTCATACGGACTTTATCAGTGATGTATAAATGCAATAAGGCACTGGGTTCTCTCTCTGCTTTACACTCATACAGACTGTATCAGTGATCTATAGACAGCAATAAGGCACTGGGTTCTCTCTGTTTTACACTCATACGGACTTTATCAGTGATCTATAGACAGCAATAAGGCACTGGGTTCTCTCTCTGCTTTACACTCATACAGACTTTATCAGTGATCTATAGACAGCAATAAGGCACTGGGCTCTCTCTCTGCTTTACACTCATACAGACTTTATCAGTGATCTATAGACAGCAATAAGGCACTGGGTTCTCTCTGTTTTACACTCATACGGACTTTATCAGTGATCTATAGACAGCAATAAGGCACTGGGTTCTCTCTGTTTTACACTCATACGGACTTTATCAGTGATCTATAGACAGCAATAAGGCACTGGGTTCTCTCTCTGCTTTACACTCATACAGACTTTATCAGTGATCTATAGACAGCAATAAGGCACTGGGCTCTCTCTCTGCTTTACACTCATACAGACTTTATCAGTGATCTATAGACAGCAATAAGGCACTGGGCTCTCTCTCTGCTTTACACTCATACAGACTGTATCAGTGATCTATAGACAGCAATAAGGCACTGGGTTCTCTCTCTGCTTTACACTCATACAGACTTTATCAGTGATCTATAGACAGCAATAAGGCACTGGGTTCTCTCTCTGCTTTACACTCATACAGACTTTATCAGTGATCTATAGACAGCAATAAGGCACTGGGTTCTCTCTGTTTTACACTCATACGGACTTTATCAGTGATGTATAAAAGCAATAAGGCACTGGGTTCTCTCTCTGCTTTACACTCATACAGACTGTATCAGTGATCTATAGACAGCAATAAGGCACTGGGTTCTCTCTGTTTTACACTCATACGGACTTTATCAGTGATCTATAGACAGCAATAAGGCACTGGGTTCTCTCTCTGCTTTACACTCATACAGACTTTATCAGTGATCTATAGACAGCAATAAGGCACTGGGCTCTCTCTCTGCTTTACACTCATACAGACTTTATCAGTGATCTATAGACAGCAATAAGGCACTGGGTTCTCTCTGTTTTACACTCATACGGACTTTATCAGTGATCTATAGACAGCAATAAGGCACTGGGTTCTCTCTGTTTTACACTCATACGGACTTTATCAGTGATGTATAGACAGCAATAAGGCACTGGGTTCTCTCTCTGCTTTACACTCATACAGACTTTATCAGTGATCTATAGACAGCAATAAGGCACTGGGCTCTCTCTCTGCTTTACACTCATACAGACTTTATCAGTGATCTATAGACAGCAATAAGGCACTGGGTTCTCTCTGTTTTACACTCATACGGACTTTATCAGTGATGTATAAATGCAATAAGTCACTGGGTTCTCTCTCTGCTTTACACTCATACAGACTTTATCAGTGATCTATAGACAGCAATAAGGCACTGGGCTCTCTCTCTGCTTTACACTCATACAGACTTTATCAGTGATCTATAGACAGCAATAAGGCACTGGGTTTTCTCTCTGTTTTACACTCATACGGACTTTATCAGTGATGTATAAATGCAATAAGTCACTGGGTTCTCTCTCTGCTTTACACTCATACAGACTTTATCAGTGATCTATAGACAGCAATAAGGCACTGGGTTCTCTCTGTTTTACACTCATACAGACTTTATCAGTGATGTATAAATGCAATAAGTCACTGGGTTCTCTCTCTGCTTTACACTCATACAGACTGTATCAGTGATCTATAGACAGCAATAAGGCACTGGGTTCTCTCTCTGCTTTACACTCATACAGACTGTATCAGTGATCTATAGACAGCAATAAGGCACTGGGTTCTCTCTCTGCTTTACACTCATACAGACTGTATCAGTGATCTATAGACAGCAATAAGGCACTGGGTTCTCTCTCTGCTTTACACTCATACAGACTGTATCAGTGATCTATAGACAGCAATAAGGCACTGGGTTCTCTCTCTGCTTTACACTCATACAGACTGTATCAGTGATCTATAGACAGCAATAAGTCACTGGGTTCTCTCTGTTTTACACTCATACAGACTTTATCAGTGATCTATAGACAGCAATAAGGCACTGGGTTCTCTCTGTTTTACACTCATACAGACTTTATCAGTGATGTATAGACAGCAATAAGGCACTGGGTTCTCTCTCTGTTTTACACTCATACAGACATTATCAGTGATCTATAGACAGCAATAAGGCACTGGGTTCTCTCTGTTTTACACTCATACGGACTTTATCAGTGATGTATAAATGCAATAAGGCACTGGGTTCTCTCTCTGCTTTACACTCATACAGACTTTATCAGTGATGTATAGACAGCAATAAGGCACTGGGTTCTCTCTCTGCTTTACACTCATACAGACTTTATCAGTGATTTATAGACAGCAATAAGTCACTGGGTTCTCTCTCTGCTTTACACTCATACAGACATTATCAGTGATGTATAGACAGCAATAAGGCACTGGGTTCTCTCTGTTTTACGCTCATACGGACTTTATCAGTGATCTATAGAAAGCAATAAGGCACTGGGTTCTCTCTCTGCTTTACACTCATACAGACTTTATCAGTGATCTATAGACAGCAATAAGGCACTGGGTTCTCTCTCTGCTTTACACTCATACAGACTTTATCAGTGATCTATAGACAGCAATAAGGCACTGGGTTCTCTCTCTGCTTTACACTCATACAGACTGTATCAGTGATCTATAGACAGCAATAAGTCACTGGGTTCTCTCTCTGCTTTACACTCATACAGACTGTATCAGTGATCTATAGACAGCAATAAGGCACTGGGTTCTCTCTCTGCTTTACACTCATACAGACTGTATCAGTGATCTATAGAAAGCAATAAGGCACTGGGTTCTCTCTCTGCTTTACACTCATACAGACTTTATCAGTGATCTATAGACAGCAATAAGGCACTGGGTTCTCTCTCTGCTTTACACTCATACAGACTGTATCAGTGATCTATAGACAGCAATAAGTCACTGGGTTCTCTCTCTGCTTTACACTCATACAGACTTTATCAGTGATCTATAGACAGCAATAAGGCACTGGGTTCTCTCTCTGCTTTACACTCATACAGACTTTATCAGTGATCTATAGACAGCAATAAGGCACTGGGTTCTCTCTCTGCTTTACACTCATACGGACTTTATCAGTGATCTATAGACAGCAATAAGGCACTGGGTTCTCTCTCTGCTTTACACTCATACAGACATTATCAGTGATCTATAGACAGCAATAAGTCACTGGGCTCTCTCTCTGTTTTACACTCATACAGACAGTATCAGTGATCTATAGACAGCAATAAGGCACTGGGTTCTCTCTCTGCTTTACACTCATACAGACTGTATCAGTGATCTATAGACAGCAATAAGGCACTGGGCTCTCTCTCTGCTTTACACTCATACAGACTGTATCAGTGATCTATAAACAGCAATAAGGCACTGGGTTCTCTCCCTGCTTTACACTCATACAGACTTTATCAGTGATCTATAGACAGCAATAAGGCACTGGGTTCTCTCTCTGCTTTACACTCATACAGACTTTATTAGTGATCTATAGACAGCAATAAGGCACTGGGTTCTCTCTCTTTGCTTTACACTCATACAGACTGTATCAGTGATCTATAGACAGCAATAAGGCACTGGGTTCTCTCTGTTTTACACTCATACAGACTTTATCAGTGATCTATAGACAGCAATAAGGCACTGGGTTCTCTCTGTTTTACACTCATACGGACTTTATCAGTGATGTATAAATGCAATAAGGCACTGGGTTCTCTCTCTGCTTTACACTCATACAGACTGTATCAGTGATCTATAGACAGCAATAAGGCACTGGGTTCTCTCTCTGCTTTACACTCATACAGACTGTATCAGTGATGTATAAATGCAATAAGGCACTGGATTCTCTCTCTGCTTTACACTCATACAGACTTTATCAGTGATGTATAAATGCAATAAGGCACTGGGTTCTCTCTCTGCTTTACACTCATACAGACTTTATCAGTGATCTATAGACAGCAATAAGGCACTGGGTTCTCTCTCTGCTTTACACTCATACAGACTTTATCAGTGATGTATAAATGCAATAAGGCACTGGGTTCTCTCTCTGCTTTACACTCATACAGACTTTATCAGTGATCTATAGACAGCAATAAGGCACTGGGTTCTCTCTCTGCTTTACACTCATACAGACTGTATCAGTGATCTATAGACAGCAATAAGTCACTGGGCTCTCTCTCTGCTTTACACTCATACAGACTGTATCAGTGATCTATAGACAGCAATAAGGCACTGGGCTCTCTCTCTGCTTTACACTCATACAGACTGTATCAGTGATGTATAGACAGCAATAAGTCACTGGGTTCTCTCTCTGCTTTACACTCATACAGACTTTATCAGTGATGTATAGACAGCAATAAGGCACTGGGCTCTCTCTCTGCTTTACACTCATACAGACTGTATCAGTGATCTATAGACAGCAATAAGGCACTGGGTTCTCTCTCTGCTTTACACTCATACAGACTTTATCAGTGATCTATAGACAGCAATAAGGCACTGGGTTCTCTCTCTTTGCTTTACACTCATACAGACTGTATCAGTGATCTATAGACAGCAATAAGGCACTGGGCTCTCTCTCTGCTTTACACTCATACAGACTGTATCAGTGATCTATAGACAGCAATAAGGCACTGGGTTCTCTCCCTGACACACAGCTTATTTGCAAAATATTAAGAGAAGAATCAGCGTTACTTGAGGTTTTATTGAAATCGTCTCTGCCGCATTCATTAATTTTAAAGATTGAGAAATGAAATTTTGTACATCTGCAAACCTGCAGAATTACATTGCATTTATTTTTTCATTATACCTACACAGCACATTCCTTTTTCTTAAGTAAGTGTGGGATTAATTTGCAATGTTTTATACAAATGACCTTAAACAAAAGATTAACCCGTTGGGTGCTCTGCTAGCATTGCTACACCATGAGTAGTAGCGCTGTGTGGTAGTCTAGGGGTTAAGGCATTACAGAGGAGCACATTAGCATGTGTCTGATGATTAGGTCGTGTCTTGTCATTTTATCATGATAGAAACATATAGTCCGGCGTCTTATAATTGCTTTTTTCCCCGTGTTACGCCTGGATTTCATCTCATTTCTGGCGTCCGAATCATATATTTCAAGTGGCAGAGATGATCAAAGCACTTTCTAGACAGACAAGAAAATGAGAAGGGAGAGCGGGAACATCAGTGAGCAGATGACATTGAGTCGTTGTCGTGCTGCCTGCGACTACAACTATCACAGTTCCTCTCATCCGAGGGACGGTCCGGCACAGCCCTAGTGACCCACTCATGGTTAAAAGGTTAAAAACCACAAGAGCACCACTCATCTACTGTGTAATAAGCTGCCCCACTATGCATAAAAGGGACATGAATCTCATTATATATATATAGCATATATTAGCAAATAAATAATAAACTGCAACAGATCTGCACACAGCCTTAAACGCTGCTGTTGTTTTTAAACAATAAAACATTTTCAAGTAGAAATGCTGCAGCATACTGATTCTCGTGCACTGCTACATTGGGTTGGATTCTGTAAAGTCCCCTACATGGTAAATGCACAGACCTGCACAGCACTGAATTCACTGACACGGTGGCATTTGGAGGCCCATTCCTGCTAACTTTACACACACAAAGGTGTTTAGAACAGTCATGTACGATTATTTCTAAGCTTCCCTGTATTGTTAGTGTGTTTCTTGTTTTCCAAGTGATCACAATCATAAAAATACGCTGCCATTAATAGCACTGACCCCCCCCCCCCCCCGGACGGTTGTAGTAACGCAGAACTCCTTGTTCTAGGTGATCAGGTCCCTCTATGTGTTGGGTCTCGTCCACAAATCAAATACTACTCGTTGCTTCACTCCGGGCTAGTTTAGTTGTGAGCAAGTGGGGAATGTCACCTGGAGAAGTTTTTATCCCAATGTGGCAAATTACAACAATGAAAATGTATTTACTTATTCTATGAAACAACAGAGCAGCTACTGGAATTGTCAGCTACTAGTAAAATACATTGTAACTTGAATAGTCACAATGTAGATGATTATTTGTTACAGTTTGAGCTGCTTTAACGTCTCAGGGATAGGATTATTGCAAGTGATTATCTGTCCTTACTATGGCAACGCGTTTCAGCCTCATAGGCCTTTCTCAAGACGTTGCCTTTTAATGTCACCTATTATAGGTGGGTGATGTTAGTGTGCTCTGCACATGCCCCAAAACCAACATTGCATTAAAAAATATCAGGGGTACTGGGTAATAAAAGTGATGTATGTGAGTTAAAGTAAAATGTGTCATTAAAGGGGCATTGTACACTAGATTTCTCTTTGCATAAATGTTTTGTAGATGATCCATTTATACAGCCCATCTGGGAGTGTTTTTGTAACTATCTATAGTTTTACTTTTTAATAACATTGTGATGACACCAATGCCCACAGTGTCAGATGTATACGCGCGTTTACAGCCTCCTGTAGGCTCCTGTTTATGGTATCTGTCTTTTCATATGCAGGGAAGGGGGGTGCAGGAGTGTTTGCTCTTTTTTTTTCCCCAGCCCCTTTCAGTGGGTGTCCCAGCATAACCTCAACAGTGCTAAACTGGGAGTTCTAAGTACGTTTGTAAAAAGTTTTACAATGGATTTTTAGATCAGTATCTGTGCATTTTCTTCTTTATAGTAGTGTCTATTACATGCAGTTCTATGAAAATTGGCGTACACTTTCCCTTTAAGTACTGAAAATTTGTATTGTGATCAAAAAAACAGCACTAGCACAAGTATAGGGGCATTTTTCACCAAAGTGACAATGAAATAAAGATGTCCCAATTAATTAGAAAACAGTTTATTGATTCTCTATAAGATTCAGTATTAAAGTATATGGAGATTTATGCTGGTAAATTATTGGATAAACTAAAGAATCGTAATGAACCTCAAAGTGATTCCAATAAATAATGTAAATGACTGACTGAGATCACCGCTCATCACCGTTAAATAACAAATGATAGATTGTGACCTTACATGTTGTGAAAGCCAGTGAGTGCCCCTATAGACTGTATGTGGTTTTGTTACAATCTATCTGTATCTGGGATATTAGCTAATATTAAAGCACAAAACCCAGAAAATTCACTGATAATTACATACAAATGCGGCATTATCTTACAAGGTCATCTATTGCACAGCAGAAAATGTCATTGTATTTATCTCACATCAGATCAATAAGATAATTGCTAATGGATTTCTCTTGATTCCCTCATATAATAAGCTAAAACATTTTTATTACTAAACCACATATAATAACCTACACTGTATACCCAATAGATTGTTATGGATTTACCCTTTTTATTATTTTCCTACAGTGGGAAACTTTTAGTCAACAATAATAAATCAGTTATCCTATTTTGTGGCGTTGGGCATTGAGGGACAGACTCTTACATGTAGTTAAAAGTGTCATCTCAAGCACATTATGCAGCCAAATATAAATAACGTATTGAATTGTTTTAGATGAGTAGTTCAGTTTGATTGCAGTGATAATACCTGTTTTGGTTACACCCTAGAGAATTTATCTGACAGTTTATACTTGTTGTTTTATCTTTAGATACAGATGTGAGGTTAGGATAGCTCTGTACATGTAAAGAAGAGACCTGTGAGGTTAGGGAAGCTCTGTACATGTGAAGTAGTGACCTGTGAGGTTAGGAAAGCTCTGTACATGTGAAGAAGATACCTGTGAGGTTAGGGAAGCTCTGTACATGTGAAGAAGAGACCTGTGAGGTTAGGAAAGCTCTGTATATACATGTGAAGAAGAGACCTGTGAGGTTAGGAAAGCTCTGTACATGTGAAGAAGAGACCTGTGAGGTTAGGAAAGCTCTGTACATGTGAAGAAGGGACCTGTGAGGTTAGGGAAAGCTCTGTACATGTGAAGAAGAGACCTGTGAGGTTAGTAAAGCTCTGTACATATGAAGAAGAGACCTGTGAGGTTAGGGAAGCTCTGTACATGTGAAGAAGAGACCTGTGAGGTTAGGGAAGCTCTGTACATGTGAAGAAGAGACCTGTGAGGTTAGGAAAGCTCTGTACATGTGAAGAAGAGACCTGTGAGATTAGGGAAAGCTCTGTACATGTGAAGAAGAGACCTGTGAGGTTAGGAAAGCTCTGTACATGTGAAGAAGAGACCTGTGAGGTTAGGGAAAGCTCTGTACATGTGAAGAAGAGACCTGTGAGGTAAGGAAAGCTCTGTACATATGAAGAAGAGACCTGTGAGGTTAGGAAAGCTCTGTACATGTGAAGAAGAGACCTGTGAGGTTAGGAAAGCTCTGTACATGTGAAGAAGAGACCTGTGAGGTTAGGAAAGCTCTGTACATGTGAAGAAGAGACCTGTGAGGTTAGGAAAGCTCTGTACATGTGAAGAAGAGACCTGTGAGGTTAGGAAAGCTCTGTACATGTGAAGAAGAGACCTGTGAGGTTAGGGAAGCTCTGTACATGTGAAGAAGAGAACTGTGAGGTTAGGAAAGCTCTGTACATGTGATGAAGAGACCTGTAAGGTTAGGAAAGCTCTGTACATGTGAAGAAGAGACCTGTGAGGTTAGGAAAGCCCTGTACATGTGAAGAAGAGACATGTGAGGTTAGGGAAGCTCTGTACATGTGAAGAAGAGACCTGTGAGGTTAGGGAAGCTCTGTACATGTGAAGAAGAGACCTGTGAGGTTAGGAAAGCTCTGTACATGTGAAGAAGAGACCTGTGAGATTAGGAAAGCTCTGTACATGTGAAGAAGAGACCTGTAAGGTTAGGAAAGCTCTGTACATGTGAAGAAGAGACCTGTGAGGTTAGGAAAGCTCTGTACATGTGAAGAGGAGACCTGTGAGGTTAGGAAAGCTCTGTATACATGTGAAGAAGAGACCTGTGAGGTTAGGGAAGCTCTGTACATGTGAAGTAGTGACCTGTGAGGTTAGAACAGCTCTGTACATGTGAAGAAGAGACCTGTAAGGTTAGGAAAGCTCTGTACATGTGAAGAAGAGACCTGTGAGGTTAGAACAGCTCTGTACATGTGAAGAAGAGACCTGTGAGGTTAGGGAAGCTCTGTAAATGTGAAGAAGAGACCTGTGAGGTTAGGAAAGCTCTGTACATGTGAAGAAGAGACCTGTGAGGTTAGGAAAGCTCTGTACATGTGAAGAAGAGACCTGTGAGGTTAGGAAAGCTCTGTACATGTGAAGAAGAGACCTGTGAGGTTAGGAAAGCTCTGTACATGTGAAGAAGAGACCTGTAAGGTTAGGAAAGCTCTGTACATGTGAAGAAGAGACCTGTGAGGTTAGAACAGCTCTGTACATGTGAAGAAGAGACCTGTGAGGTTAGGGAAGCTCTGTACATGTGAAGTAGTGACCTGTGAGGTTAGGAAAGCTCTGTACATGTGAAGAAGAGACCTGTGAGGTTAGGAAAGCTCTATACATGTGAAGAAGAGACCTGTGAGGTTAGGAAAGCTCTGTACATGTGAAGAAGAGACCTGTGAGGTTAGGGAAGCTCTGTACATGTGAAGAAGAGACCTGTGAGGTTTGGAAAGCTCTGTACATGTGAAGAAGAGACCTGTGAGGTTAGGGAAGCTCTGTACATGTGAAGAAGAGACCTGTGAGGTTTTGGAAAGCTCTGTACATGTGAAGAAGAGACCTGTGAGGTTAGGAAAGCTCTGTACATGTGAAGAAGATACCTGTGAGGTTAGGGAAGCTCTGTACATGTGAAGAAGAGACCTGTGAGGTTAGGAAAGCTCTGTATACATGTGAAGAAGAGACCTGTGAGGTTAGAACAGCTCTGTACATGTGAAGAAGAGACCTGTAAGGTTAGGAAAGCTCTGTACATGTGAAGAAGAGACCTGTGAGGTTAGGAAAGCTCTGTACATGTGAAGAGGAGACCTGTGAGGTTAGGAAAGCTCTGTATATACATGTGAAGAAGAGACCTGTGAGGTTAGGGAAGCTCTGTACATGTGAAGTAGTGACCTGTGAGGTTAGGAACAGCTCTGTACATGTGAAGAAGAGACCTGTGAGGTTAGGAAAGCTCTGTACATGTGAAGAAGAGACCTGTGAGGTTAGAACAGCTCTGTACATGTGAAGAAGAGACCTGTGAGGTTAGGGAAGCTCTGTAAATGTGAAGAAGAGACCTGTGAGGTTAGGAAAGCTCTGTACATGTGAAGAAGAGACCTGTGAGGTTAGGAAAGCTCTGTACATGTGAAGAAGAGACCTGTGAGGTTAGGAAAGCTCTGTACATGTGAAGAAGAGACCTGTGAGGTTAGGAAAGCTCTGTACATGTGAAGAAGAGACCTGTAAGGTTAGGAAAGCTCTGTACATGTGAAGAAGAGACCTGTGAGGTTAGAACAGCTCTGTACATGTGAAGAAGAGACCTGTGAGGTTAGGGAAGCTCTGTACATGTGAAGAAGAGACCTGTGAGGTTAGGAAAGCTCTGTACATGTGAAGAAGAGACCTGTGAGGTTAGGAAAGCTCTATACATGTGAAGAAGAGACCTGTGAGGTTAGGAAAGCTCTGTACATGTGAAGAAGAGACCTGTGAGGTTAGGGAAGCTCTGTACATGTGAAGAAGAGACCTGTGAGGTTAGGAAAGCTCTGTACATGTGAAGAAGAGACCTGTGAGGTTAGGGAAGCTCTGTACATGTGAAGAAGAGACCTGTGAGGTTAGGGAAGCTCTGTACATGTGAAGAAGAGACCTGTGAGGTTAGGAAAGCTCTGTACATGTGAAGAAGAGACCTGTGAGGTTAGGGAAAGCTCTGTACATGTGAAGAAGAGACCTGTGAGGTTTGGAAAGCTCTGTACATGTGAAGAAGAGACCTGTGAGGTTAGGAAAGCTCTGTACATGTGAAGAAGAGACCTGTGAGGTTAGGAAAGCTCTGTACATGTGAAGAAGAGACCTGTGAGGTTAGGGAAGCTCTGTACATGTGAAGTAGTGACCTGTGAGGTTAGGAAAGCTCTGTACATGTGAAGAAGAGACCTGTGAGGTTAGGAAAGCTCTATACATGTGAAGAAGAGACCTGTGAGGTTAGGAAAGCTCTGTACATGTGAAGAAGAGACCTGTGAGGTTAGGGAAGCTCTGTACATGTGAAGAAGAGACCTGTGAGGTTTGGAAAGCTCTGTACATGTGAAGAAGAGACCTGTGAGGTTAGGGAAGCTCTGTACATGTGAAGAAGAGACCTGTGAGGTTTTGGAAAGCTCTGTACATGTGAAGAAGAGACCTGTGAGGTTAGGAAAGCTCTGTACATGTGAAGAAGAGACCTGTGAGGTTAGGAAAGCTCTGTACATGTGAAGAAGAGACCTGTGAGGTTTGGAAAGCTCTGTACATGTGAAGAAGAGACCTGTGAGGTTAGGAAAGCTCTGTACATGTGAAGAAGAGACCTGTGAGGTTTGGAAAGCTCTGTACATGTGAAGAAGAGACCAGTGAGGTTAGGGAAAGCTCTGTACATGTGAAGAAGAGACTTGTGAGGTTAGTAAAGCTCTGTACATGTGAAGAAGAGACCTGTGAGGTTAGTAAAGCTCTGTACATGTGAAGAAGAGACCTGTGAGGTTTGGAAAGCTCTGTACATGTGAAGAAGAGACCTGTGAGGTTAGGAAAGCTCTGTACATGTGAAGAAGAGATCTGTGAGGTTAGGGATAGCTCTGTACATGTGAAGAAGAGACCTGCAAGGTTAGGTAAGCTCTGTACATGTGAAGAAGAGACCTGTGAGGTTAGGAAATATCTCTACATGTCAAGAAGAGACCTGTGAGGTTAAGAAATCCCTGCACATGTGAAGTAGAGACCTGTGAGGTTAGGAAATCTCTGCACATGTGAAGAAGAGACCTGTGAGGTTAAGAAAGTTCTATACATGTGAAGAAGAGACCTGTGAGGTTAGGAAAGCTCTATACATGTGAAGAAGAGACCTGTGAGGTTAGGAAAGCTCTGTACATGTGAAGAAGAGACCTGTGAGGTTAGGAAAGCTCTGTACATGTGAAGAAGAGACCTGTGAGGTTAGGAAAGCTCTGTACACGTGAAGAAGAGACCTGTGAGGTTAGGAAAGCTCTGCACATGTGAAGAAGAGACTTGTGAGGTTAGGAAAGCTCTGTACATGTGAAGAAGATACATGTGAGGTTAGGAAAGCTCTGTACACGTGAAGAAGAGACCTGTGAGGTTAGGAAAGCTCTGCACATGTGAAGAAGAGACCTGTGAGGTTAGGAAAGCTTTTTACATGTGAAAAAGAGACCTGTGAGGTTAGGAAAGCTCTGTACATGTGAAGAAGAGACCTGTGAGGTTAGGAAAGCTCTGTACATGTGAATAAGAGACCTGTGAGGTTAGGAAAGCTCTGTACATGTGAAGAATAGACCTGTGAGGTTAGGAAAGCTCTGTACATGTGAAGAATAGACCTGTGAGGTTAGGAAAGCTCTGTACATGTGAATAAGAGACCTGTGAGGTTAGGGAAAGCTCTGTATATGTGAAGAAGAGACCTGTGAGGTTAGGAAAGCTCTGTACATGTAAAGAAGAGACCTGTGAGGTTAGGAAAGCTCTGTACATGTGAAGAAGAGACCTGTGAGGTTAGGAAAGCTCTGTACATGTGAAGAAGAGACCTGTGAGGTTAGGGAAGCTCTGTACATGTGAAGAAGAGATCTGTGAGGTTAGGGAAAGCTCTGTACATGTAAAGAAGAGACCTGTGAGGTTAGGGAAGCTCTGTACATGTAAAGAAGAGACCTGTGAGGTTAGGGAAGCACAGTAGATGTGAAGAAGAGACCTGTGAGGTTAGGAAAGCTCTGTACATGTAAAGAAGAGACCTGTGAGGTTAGGGAAGCACAGTAGATGTGAAGAAGAGACCTGTGAGGTTAGGGAAAGATTCTGTATATGTGAAGAAGAGACCTGTGAGGTTAGGAAAGCTCTGTACATGTGAAGAAGAGACCTGTGAGGTTAGGAAAGCTCTGTACATGTGAGGTTAGGGAAGCTCTGTACATGTAAAGAAGAGACCCATGAGGTTAGGGAAAGCTCTGTATATGTGAAGAAGAGACCTGTGAGGTTAGGGAAAGCTCTGTACATGTGAAGAAGAGACCTGTGAGGTTAGCAAAGCTCTGTACATATGAAGAAGATACCTGTGAGGTTAGGAAAGCTCTTTACATGTGAAGAAGAGACCTGTGAGGTTAGGAAAGCTCTGTACATGTGAAGAAGAGACCTGTGAGGTTAGGAAAGCTCTGTACATGTGAAGAAGAGACCTGTGAGGTTAGGAAAGCTCTGTACATGTGAAGAAGAGACCTGTGAGGTTAGGAAAGCTCTGTACATGTGAAGAAGAGACCTGTGAGGTTAGGAAAGCTCTGTAAATGTGAAGAAGAGACCTGTGAGATTAGGCAAGCTCTGTATATGTGAGGAAGAGACCTGTGTGGTTAGGGAAGCTCTGTACATGTGAAGAAGAGACCTGTGAAGTTAGGGAAGCTCTGTACATGTGAATAAGAGACCTGTGAAGTTAGGAAAGCTCTGTACATATGAAGAAGAGACCTGTGAGGTTAGGGAAGCTCTGTACATGTGAAGAAGAGACCTGTGAAGTTAGGGAAGCTCTGTACATGTGAATAAGAGACCTGTGAGGTTAGGAAAGCTCTGTACATATGAAGAAGAGACCTGTGAGGTTAGGAAAGCTCTGTATATGTGAAGAAGAGACCTGTGAGGTTAGGAAAGCTCTGTACATGTGAAGAAGAGACCTGTGAGGTTAGGGAAAGATTCTGTATATGTGAAGAAGAGACCTGTGAGGTTAGGACAGCTCTGTACATCTGAAGAAGAGACCTGTGAGGTTAGGAAAGCTCTGTACATGTGAAGAGGAGACCTTTGAGGTTAGGAAAGCTCTGTACATGTGAAGAAGAGACCTGTGAGGTTAGGAAAGCTCTGTACATGTGAAGAAGAGACCTGTGAGGTTAGGAAAGCTCTGTACATGTGAAGAAGAGACCTGTGAGGTTAGGAAAGCTCTGTACATGTGAAGAAGAGACCTGTGAGGTTAGGAAAGCTCTGTACACATGAAGAAGAGACCTGCGAGGTTAGTAAAGCTCTGTACATGTGAAGAAGAGACCTGTGAGGTTAGGAAAGCTCTATACATGTGAAGAAGAGACCTGTGAGGTTAGGAAAGCTCTCTACATGTGAAGAAGAGACCTGTGAGGTTAGGAAAACTCTGTACATCTGAAGAAGAGACCTGTGAGGTTAGGGAAGCTCTGTACATGTGAAGAAGAGACCTGTGAGGTTAGGGAAGCTCTGTACATGTGAAGAAGAGACCTGTGAGGTTAGGGAAGCTCTGTACATGTGAAGAAGAGACCTGTGAGGTTAGGAAAGCTCTATACATGTGAAGAAGAGACCTGTGAGGTTAGGAAAGCTCTCTACATATGAAGAAGAGACCTATGAGGTTAGGAAAGCTCTGTACATGTGAAGAAGAGACCTGTGAGGTTAGGGAAGCTCTGTACATGTGAAGAAGAGACCTGTGAGGTTAGGGAAGCTCTGTACATGTGAAGAAGAGACCTGTGAGGTTAGGGAAGCTCTCTACATGTGAACAAGGGACATGTGAGGTTAGGGAAGCTCTGTACATGTAAGGAAGGGACTTGTAAGGTTGGGAGAATCCTGCATAGGTAATGAAACCATGACTTTATTTATTTCTATATAAAGATTTTGAAACTAAATTTAAATGCAGTGAATCCATGAGCAATATATCAGTTTAAATGTACAATTATTTTTCTGCAGATTGCAAGCTCTGCAGGACACGTATCTTATTGCAGATGACTAGAGCTATATTTGTTACTGAATTCCCTCCTTGCATTAAATCTCTCATTCAGTCCTGTAATGGGAAATAAAATGCTCTATTTAAGATCACTAATATTTTATCCCTGCCGTATCTGTCTCCCAGCGGGATGAGGAAGTCTGTTTTTTCCTGACCTGCAATAAAAAGCAATTTTAATCTCCTAACTCTGATATTATGTTACTTGGAGCTACATACAGATCAATCTTAATATCTATTGATAAGGGTATAATGAAATCAAAGAGATGCGGAAAATGTCTAATTCCAGCACACTGTAAATTAGTTTTTTTTCTTGCGTTCTTTCCCCATAGGATGCTTTTGTCTCGAAGGTCACGTCTAAGAAAGAAGAGCAAATGTATCACGCGCAGGGACCGATTCAGGCTGATACTGTGGCAGTACACACAACACTAGCTAATAGTTACCGGCTAGTGACAAGCTTTCATGTTACATCTATTTTCAGGTTGTGTTTTTTATTGTCATTAAATAAATTAAATGTTTATCTAGAAGGGAATTTATGAAAATAATATTTCTGCTGTACTCATCTGTCTAACAGTAGTGGGTTACAGTTCACATGAGATACTGCGATATAATTTACAGAAAAATACAGCTAATGTGACATTTGAGGCATCATGAGCTAATAACACTTCACAAAAAGTTTGTGCTTACATGAAGGGGTAGATTTATTAAGGGCTGGTGCTGCAATCTACCCCCAAAGTTTCCGACTTGCTGAAACTTAAGTTAAGAAGCAGCGGTCGTAAGATCACTGCTCCTTAACTCATCGGCCACCTCTGAGGGGGCGGACAGCAATCAGCCCGATCGGATATGATCCAAATGATTGACACCCCCTGCTAACAGCTGATTGGTCGCGAATGTGCAGGGGGCGGAATTGCACAAGCATTTCACTAGAAATGCTTGTGCAATGTTAAATGCCGACATTGTATGCTGTCGGCATACAGCGATGTCGGGCAGACATGATTCGTCACAGCAAATCATGTACACCTGCTGCTTAATAATTTGACCCCAAAGTGTTAAGTAATAGATTCACTTAATAAAGAATTCCTCAGTGTGAAAGTTCTCCCTTTTGTGAATTAGACATGAAACATAACCTAGTAATTAGGGCGTTCTTTCATTTTTCAGTGACTCTAGAACAATTGGAGAATATTACACTTGCAGAGATACAAATACGGTACATCTCTTTGTACATAAAGTTTGGTGCAAAAATGTATACAAAAGGGGCAAAATAAGCCACTGTGGGACAAGGAGGGGCGGGAATATTATCTGTCAGACAGGCATGTCTTGGGAGGGGGGCACCAAGGGACTCAAGTGGTTATTATATGTAAGACAGGTAGGTATGTTTTTGGGCAAAACAGGAGCAGTTAATATAGGGGAACAGTTTAATCTATTATAGGAGATACATTTGTCCCATCTAGGTAAGTAAGTCTAACCTAGGGCAATAGTTGAGTCAGGACAGGTTGGTCTGATTGGTGGAAAAACATAATATTTTATAAGGGATAAGTTGGTCAATGTGGGGGGCAGGTGAGTCTGTTCTGAGGATGGGACTCATTGGTCTTATCTGGGGGTCTTATTAGGGAGAAGCAGAATTTATTATAGTACAGAGATTGGTTGATGTGTGGGACAGGTTAGTCAGTAATAATGGTCATGTGGATGTAATATCTAGAGCAATATTCAGGTGGGATTTAGGTGGAGATAAGCTCACCTAGGGCTAGATTAATAACACTATCTGATAAAAAATTATTTTTAAAAAATGCATTAAAAAGTTATAAGGGCTCAAAGATATGAGGTCTCGGGTGTTATAAAAAAGTCTGCAAAGGGCTTTACATACATATATATGTCAAAAGATGTATATGTATGTGTATACACTTACAGGCCACTTTATTAGGTACACCTGTTCAATTGCTTGGTAACACAAATTGCTAATCAGCCAATCACAAGGAAGCAACTCAATGCATTTAGGCATCTAGACATGTTGAGGATGACTTGCTGAAGTTCAAACCGAGCATCTAAATGGGGAAGAAAGGGGATTTAAGTGACTTTAAACATGGCATGATTGTTGGTGCCAGACGGACTGGTCTGAGTATTTAAAAAAACATCTCTAGGATATACAGAGAACGGTCCAAAAAAGAGAAAATATCCAGTGAGCGGCAGTTGTGTGGACGAAAATGCCTTGTTGAGGTCAGAGGTGAATGGGCAGACTGGTTCAAGATGATAGAAAGTCAAGAGTAACTCAAATAACCACTCGATTCAACCAAGGTATGCAGAATACCATCTCTGAATGCACAACACGTTGAATCTTGAAGCAGATGGGCTACAGCAGCAGAAGACCACACTGGGTGCAATTGCTGTCAGCTAAGAACAGGAAGCTGAGGCTACAATTTGCACAGGCTAACAAAAATTGGACAATTGGAGATTGGAAAATTGTTGCCTGGTCTGATGACTGTCGATTTCAGCTGCGACATTAAGATGGTAGGGTCAGAATTTGACGTAAACAACATGGATTCAACCTGCCTTGTATCAACAGTTCAGGTTGGTGGTGTAATGGTGTGGGGGATATTTTCTTGGCACACTTTGGGCCCCTTAGTACCAATTAAGAATAGTTTAAATGCCACAGCCTACCTGAGTATTGTTGCTGACCATGTCCATCCCTTTATGACTACAGTGTACCCATCTTCTGATGGCTAATTCCAGCAGGATAATGCCCCAAGTCACAAAGCTCAAATCATCTCAAACTGGTTTCTTGAAAATGACAATGAGTTCACTGTACTCCAATGGCCTCCACAGTCACCAGATCTCAATCCAATAGAGCACCTTTGGGATGTGGTGGAACAGAAGATTTGCATCATGGATGTGCAGCCGATAAATCTGCAGCAACTGCGTGATGCTATCTGTCAATATGGACCAAAATGTCTGAGGAATGTTTCCAACACCTTGTTGAATCTATGCCATGAAGAATTAAGGCAGTTCTGAAGGCATACGGGGGTCCAACCTGGTACTAGCAAGGTGTACCTAATAAAGTGGCCAGTGAGTGTATATATGTCTATGTACGTACATATGTATTTATATGAGTACATATGTATTTATATGCGTATTTATGTGTTTTACTGTATATTTACTGTACATATATATATATATATATATATATATAGTCCTCGTTAAAAGAAGGCACTCGCTGGTCTTTAGCCCAAAAATTCTTTAATACATCAAAAAAAAGAATTACTAACACCCTATACCAAACACCAACCTTATATACACTTTTGGATATAAGGTTGGTGTTTGGTATAGGGTGTTAGTAATTCTTTTGTTTTGGGGATATGTTTATTCTGTGACACTGATGTTTGGCAGCATTTGACAAAGGTGTTGTAACAACACGGAAACATTATGGATGGTCTATATTTGATGTCTATTTGATGTATTAAAGAATTTTTGGGCTAAAGCCCAGCGAGTGTCTTCTTTCAACGAGGACTGCATATGCTATTTTGAAGTGCACCCTGGCGGCTGTGGTATTGTAAGACTGTGCTTATCTCTTCTGGAAAGCTTTCTTTATATATATATATATATATATATATATATATATATATATATATATATATATATATATATATATATATATATATATATATATATATAATTTTACATGAACAGTAGCAGATATACTGTATATTTAATAATGTAATTTTTTTCTATTTGAAGAAGATAGAAATGTAAACTGTTTTGCGCTTTTGATTTTCTGATTTAGATCTTAACACGTTTGGGTTGGCGCACAAGTATGGATGTTAGTTTTTTTCCATTTTTTGCACTCTATTGAAGACTGTGGGAATACATTAACACGTTTGCAATATTCTAAGTTCCACTTTATTGTGAATATTGGGATAGCGCTCGTGCAAAGACTTTTTACTTTCAACTTGTAATAGCACAACCCGACGAGCGTAAAAATACTCCATCCAGTGCTATTTATGCTCAAGTGGGAGCAATAAATAGTGCTCCAATCATAATATAGCCCCTAGAGAGGAAAATGTCAGGCTATGGGGATAGTCAGGCTATTGAGACAGTCAGGCTATTGGGACAGTCAGGCTATTGAGACATGTCTAATCTGATGAGCTTGCCAATTTCAGTCAGTGGGACCCCTGCAAGAGATGCAGAAGATTTAATACCCAAGGATCAGAAAAAAACAGCATGAACAGAGAGGCTACTGCCCCTGCTGAGCTGCCACTCTCTCATGTCACATCTACTTTGTGACAGTAAAAAAAGGTGCTTGGTTATGAGAGCTGTCACTCTGGTAGTGCAGGATGGGTAATTAGAGACGAGCCACCCCAGCATGTCGCCCCTCGTTCACACAGACAGCAATACGACCTGTCAGTGTGCCTGAGCTTTCAAATCACTAATTATAAGCACAATGTTACCAGACACACAATAGCTGCTAATTAGTGATCTTAGCAACAAAATACCAGCTCATGTGAGCAAATTTGTCTGAGCATATGATGTGTGTATGTGCTTGTGTGTCATAATGTATGTGTATGTGCTTGTGTGTCGTGTATGTGCTTGTGTGTCATGTATGTGTATGTGCTTGTGTGTCATGCATGTGTGTGTGCTTGTATGTCATGCATGTGTATGTGCTTGTATGTCATGCATGTGTATGTGCTTGTATGTCATGCATGTGTATGTGCTTGTATGTCATGCATGTGTATGTGCCTGTGTCATGCATGTGTATGTGCTTGTATGTCATGCATGTGTGTCGTGTATGTGCTTGTATGTCATGCATGTGTATGTGCTTGTGTGTCATGCATGCATATGTGCTTGTGTGTTGTGTATGTGCATGTGCTTGTGTGTCATGTATGTGCTTCTGTGTCATGTATGTGTATGTGCTTTTGTATGTCATGCATGTGTGTCATGTATGTGCTTGTGTGTCATGTATGTGCTTGTATGTCATGCATGTGTATGTGCTTGTATGTCATGCATGTGTATGTGCCTGTGTCATGCATGTGTGTCATGCATGTGTATGTGCTTGTATGTCATGTATGTGTATGTGCTTGTATGTAATGCATGTGTATGTGCTTGTATGTCATGCATGTGTATCTGCTTTTATGTCATGCATGTGCTTGTATGGCATGCATGTGTATGTGCTTTTATGTCATGCATGTTTATGTGCTTTTATGTGATGCATGTGTATGTGCTTGTATGTCATGCATGTGTATGTGCCTGTGTCATGCATGTGTGTCATGCATGTATATGTGATTGTGTCATGCATGTGTATGTGCTTGTGTGTCATGCATGTGCTTGTGTCATGTATGTGTATAAGCTTGTATGTTGTGTATGTGCTTGTGTGTCATGCATGTGTGTCGTGTGTGTATGTGCTTGTGTGTCATGCATGTGTGTCATGTGTGTGTATGTGATTGTGTCATGCATGTGTATGCGCTTGTATGTCATGCATGTGCTTGTGTGTCATGCATGTGTATGTGCTTGTATGTCATGCATGTGTATGTGCTTGTATGTCATGCATGTGTATGTGCCTGTGTCATGCATGTGTGTCGTGTGTGTATGTGATTGTGTCATGCATGTGTATGTGTTTGTGTGTCATGCATGTGCTTGTGTGTCATGCATGTGTGTGTGCTTGTAAGTCATGTATGTGCTTGTGTACAAACAAATGAATGACACCTACTCCTGTTGTAGTCATTTTCTTTTACTTTTACAGGAAATCTTTCCAAACACTCCCACGTGATAATGAAATTAGTTAGTAGAGCACCCTTTAACCCTGTAAAAACTCAATCCTGGGCAGTTTCTTTAGATGTGCTGCGATTTCGCTCAAACCGGTCCATTTCCGCTTCCTTGATTCTGTTCACTCTGTGGGTGACGTCATGCCACTCCGTTCACGTGTAGACCATGGGGAGTAGTTGTCTATTCTGGGTCTGTGATACGCTAGCAAGGTGCTCGCTCCCATACAATCACAAGTACAGGGAAACAAATTTCATGAGGAGCACTCAAAAGCGTATAATAAAACTTAGCTTTTATTTATTTTTTTCATCCATGGTCCCCTGGATTATCCCCTGGATAATCGGTGGATCCAGACCTCACATTTACCTAGTAGGGAATCTTTGTCCCCACCTCTATTTTTAGTGACAATTGTCTCTATAATTGTCCATTTAAATGTGTTACTCTCCTTATTATTAGACTTGTGCGTGATCGAAAAATTTGTTTCGGTTCATTTCGGATCGATTCAGATTTTTTCGAATTTCAGTTTGGATTGATTCGAATTCGGAAAAATTAGAATGAATTTGTTTCGGATTCGTTTCGGATTCATTCGATTCGAAGAAATTCGGCTGTATTCGGTTCGATTTGGTTCGGGAATTTGGAATTTCGGTATGTGTTAGGTGGGATATGCTGTGTATTAGACTAGTATTATGTACTGTATATTAGGTGTAACCCATAGCAGAATGATATAACCTAATATACTGTACAATACCAGTGTAATCCATGGCCATCCGAATCTACCGAATAAATCCGAACTAATTCGGATTTATTCGGTAGATTCGGCACTATTTCAATTCGGAAATTCGAATCGATCCGAATCCCCGAATTTAAGAAATTCGGCCGAATTTCCGAATCGATCTGAAACAAATCGCACATGTCTACTTATTATGTTTTTCTTTAAAATGTTGTACTAAAGGGGTGGTTTTCCTATCTTTATATTCAAGAGCTGCGCTCTGATCCTGTGTCTGACTTCTCTGGTTGTCAGCCCTACGTACTGTAAATTACATTCTTCATAAGTAATAAGATAAATAGCATAAATGCATCTACAATGATATAAATGTTCTCCTGTTGCAGAGCTTCTGAAACCTTCTCCTATTTTGAAATGTTCTCAGGCTTTACAATAGAAGTAAATACACTTGTATACTCATTTATATAACCATAAACTTTTGCTTTCTTTTCTTGTTCTAAGCTGTGTGGGAGCAACTAAAATCTACACCCCTCTGAGACCGTATCTGTCAACCCCTCATCGGCTTATAACATTTGGAGATGTTTCCTTATAATATTACAAATTTGGTTATACTGATTGCTTTATTGGGTTATAAAAGATATTCCCTCAAAGGTCTCTTTTTTTCGTTCTCTCAGTCAAATACTTTTCTCCTTTTATGTCAACTTCTGATCTAGTCCTGTCTATATCTGCCTGACTGTATCCCCTCCTATGAATCTGTTGCTCAGTTCCTTAGCATCTCATAGCTTTCTGATTTGGTGTTACCCGATATGGGCGTAAAAAGAAATTCCGCTACTCGCAAGACATATTTACAGAAGTCCTGACTGAACAGGTGACTCCTCTCCAAGAAATTTTTTTAATGCCTTTAGGCCCATATTATGAGGTATGGATGAATATAAAGCTGTGACGTCAATTGTTAAAGGGACACTGAATCCAAATGTTTTCTTTTGTGATTCACATAGAGCATGCAATTTTAAGCAACTTTCTAATTTACTCCTATTATCAACCTTTCTTCGTTCTCTTGCTATCTTTATTTGAAAAAGAAGGCATCTAAGCTTTTTTTCTTGGTTCAGAACTTGGGACAGCAGTTTTTTGATTAGTGGATGAATTTATCCACCAATAAGCAAGGACAACCTAGGTTGTTCATCAAAAATGGGCCGGCATTTAAACTTACATTCATTCATTTCAAATAAAGATACCAAGAGAATAAAGAAAATTTGCTAATAGGAGTAAATTAGAAAGTTGCCTAAAATTGCTGCTCTAAAGAAAACATTTGGGTTCAGTGTCCCTTTAACCAGCTAAAATTTGCTTTCCATGTGACAGACTTTGTTTCCATCAGCAACTGCTTTGTATCCCTTAAATAACTCACAAGAGGTTGTAAAATCCCATCTTACCCCTGGGAAAGATGTTCAAATACTGAACCAATCCCACTGATAATAGCTCGACCGACCACATTTTAAACTTGTGAACCTTAGGCAAAAAGTAAAAATGGGAGTTATTGCATTGTCTACCAAGATAATTCTGCTATTTATTAATGTGCAATATTGCGGATCGTGTCCGACGCACATCTATAAATGCCGCCAGCATACGCTCTCGCATTTATCATTGCACCAGCAGTTCTTGTGAACTGCTGGTGCAACGCCGCCACCTGCAGATTCGCGGCCAATCGGCTGCCAGCAGGGGGTGTCAATCAACCCGATCGCATTGGATCAGGTTGATTTTCGGCGATGTCAGAGCATGACGACAGTTTATGGAGCAGCAGAAACACGGAGCTTGATAAATATGCCCCTCTGTCTAAGTTCACGATTGAAACTAGTTGTGGGATTGGCACTTAACATTGTTTGGGGTCATTCAATTGTCTGAGTGCCTCACTGAGAATTCTTTTTTATCCATAACAACTATGGACCCTCCCTTATCCACTGCCCTAATTGTTACATTTTCACTCAGATGCTGTAAAGTTAATCTTTCTTCCTTTGTCAAATTCTGATATTTATTGCTGTTAGTAGTGTAGGCCAATAATGATAGGTCCTGTGCCACCCTTCTATGAAATGTTTCCCCTATGGTTTGTATTAGGTCAAATCTGGAAGCGTCTCTTAAGGAGGGACCTTTATTCCTGGTGACTTCTTCAACATCATAAGGGCCACTCACCTCTCCTTCCCTAAAGAGACTTTCATATCCTGGTATATATCAGATGCCCCTATAAAGCATTTGTCTGCTCATGCACACTCATCAGTACTAGCAGCATATCCTGGTATATATCAGATGCCCCTATAAAGCATTTGTCTGCTCATGCACACTCATCAGTACTAGCAGCCTATCCTGGTATATATCAGATGCCCCTATAAAGCATTTGTCTGCTCATGCACACTCATCAGTACTAGCAGCATATCCTGGTATATATCAGATGCCCCTATAAAGCATTTGTCTTCTCATGCACACTCATCAGTACTAGCAGCATATCCTGGAATATATCAGATGCCCCTAGAGAGCATTTGTCTGCTCATGCACACTCATCAGTACTAGCAGCATATCCTGGAATATATCAGATGCCCCTAGAGAGCATTTGTCTGCTCATGCACACTCATCAGTACTAGCAGCATATCCTGGTATATATCAGATGCCACTATAAAGCATTTGTCAGCTCATGCACACTCCTCAGTACTAGCAGCATATCCTGGTATATATCACATACCCCTATAAAGCATTTGTCAGCTCATGCACACTCATCAGTACTAGCAGCATATCCTGGTATATATCAGATACCCCTAGAGAGCATTTGTCAGCTCATGCACACTCATCAGTACTAGCAGCATATCCTGGTATATATCAGATGCCCCTATAAAGCATTTGTCAGCTCATGCACACTCATCAGTACTAGCAGCATATCCTGGTATATATCAGATGCCCCTAGAGAGCATTTGTCAGCTCATGCACACTCATCAGTACTAGCAGCATATCCTGGTATATATCAGATGCCACTATAAAGCATTTGTCAGCTCATGCACACTCATCAGTACTAGCAGCATATCCTGGTATATATCAGATGCCCCTATAAAGCATTTGTCAGCTCATGCACACTCATCAGCACTAGCAGCATATCCTGGTATATATCAGATGCCCCTATAAAGCATTTGTCAGCTCATGCACACTCATCAGTACTAGCAGCATATCCTGGTATATATCAGATACCCCTATAAAGCATTTGTCAGCTCATGCACACTCATCAGTACTAGCAGCATATCCTGGTATATATCAAATGCCCCTAGAGAGCATTTGTCAGCTCATGCACACTCATCAGTACTAGCAGCATATCCTGGTATATATCAGATGCCCCTAGAGAGCATTTGTCTGCTCATGCACACTCATCAGTACTAGCAGCATATCCTAGTATATATCAGATGCCCCTAGAGAGCATTTGTCAGCTCATGCACACTCATCAGTACTAGCAGCATATCCTGGTATATATCAGATGCCCCTAGAGAGCATTTGTCAGCTCATGCACACTCATCAGTACTAGCAGCATATCCTGGTATATATCAGATGCCACTATAAAGCATTTGTCAGCTCATGCACACTCATCAGTACTAGCAGCATATCCTGGTATATATCAGATACCCCTATAAAGCATTTGTCAGCTCATGCACACTCATCAGTACTAGCAGCATATCCTGGTATATATCAGATGCCCCTAGAGAGCATTTGTCTGCTCATGCACACTCATCAGTACTAGCAGCATATCCTGGTATATATCAGATGCCCCTATAAAGCATTTGTCAGCTCATGCACACTCATCAGTACTAGCAGCATATCCTGGTATATATCAGATGCCCCTATAAAGCATTTGTCAGCTCATGCACACTCATCAGTACTAGCAGCATATCCTGGTATATATCAGATGCCCCTAGAGAGCATTTGTCAGCTCATGCACACTCATCAGTACTAGCAGCATATCCTGGTATATATCAGATACCCCTAAAGAGCATTTGTCTGCTCATGCACACTCATCAGTACTAGCAGCATATCCTGGTATATATCAGATACCCCTAGAGAGCATTTGTCAGCTCATGCACACTCATCAGTACTAGCAGCATATCCTGGTATATATCAGATGCCCCTAGAGAGCATTTGTCAGCTCATGCACACTCATCAGTACTAGCAGCATATCCTGGTATATATCAAATGCCCCTAGAGAGCATTTGTCAGCTCATGCACACTCATCAGTACTAGCAGCATATCCTGGTATATATCAGATGCCACTATAAAGCATTTGTCAGCTCATGCACACTCCTCAGTACTAGCAGCATATCCTGGTATATATCACATACCCCTATAAAGCATTTGTCAGCTCATGCACACTCATCAGTACTAGCAGCCTATCCTGGTATATATCAGATGCCCCTAGAGAGCATTTGTCAGCTCATGCACACTCATCAGGACTAGCAGCATATCCTGGTATATATCAGATGCCACTAGAGAGCATTTGTCAGCTCATGCACACTCATCAGTACTAGCAGCATATCCTGGTATATATCAGATGCCCCTAGAGAGCATTTGTCAGCTCATGCACACTCATCAGTACTAGCAGCATATCCTGGTATATATCAGATGGTATCTAGCCATCTACCCAGTTCAATAATGTACAATTTTGAATTCACAGAATTATTTTTGTTTGCACATTTTACAAATATGATTCTTTAAAAAGTGATCTCTTAATTTCTAAACATTTTTTTATCATGCATGTCACACACTGTTGAGATAGGGGATGCAAGGTGCATAAATGTTTCCTCCTGTGAGTGTTTCTGTGGGTGTCTGTGTTTATGTCTTTGTGCTTTGGTTTGTGTCTCTATGAGTGTGTATGTATTTTTTATCTATGGGTCTCTCTGTGAGGGTGGGTGTGTATGTCTTTGTGCATTTTCTGTGGATGTCTGTGAGAATGTGTGCATATGTCTTTGAGCTTTTTCTGTGGGTGTCTCTGTGAGGGTGTGTGTATGTTTGGCTTTGTGTCTTTTCTCTGGATGCCTCTGTGAGGGTGGGCGTGTATGTCTGTGTTTTCTGTGGATGTCTCTTTGAGGGTATGTGTGTGTGTGTATGTATGTATATCTGTGTTTTCTGTGGATGTCTCTGTGAGGGTGTGTGTTTTATGTGGGTGTCTCTGTGAGGGTGTGTGTATGTCTGTGTGTTTTCTGTGGATGTCTCAGTAAGAGTGTGTGTATGTATGTCTTTCTGTGTTTTTTATGTGGTTGTCTCTCTGTGTGTGTATGTCTTTGTGTGTTTTCTGTGGGTGTCTGTGTGTGTGTGTGTATGTCTTTGTGTGTTTTCTGAGGCTGTCTCTGTTGGTGTTTCCTTGGGTGTATGTGCAAGTTTGAGTTTGTGTGTGTGTGTGTGTGTCCATTGTCTGTTCCTTTTTAGGACATTTAGACCTTACTACTAATTATTCACATCTTTCTACAGACTTTGAGACTAACAAGACCTTTCCAGAAGTAACCAATTTACCATTTAACCTTTAAATTATTGTTTAGGGCCCTTCCTTTCAGCCACTGCATGCTGTTGTCATAATTTAGTTGTCATCTTCCTTTACAAAAAGATAATCAGAACTCCATATTTTGTTTTCCTAAATCTCCTTTTTTTTTTTTTACAAAACTGTAGTTTACCTCATTACTTGTCAGGTCAATGTAAACAAGTGCTAAGTGTCTGTTTGGGTGTCTGTGTCTGAGTGTGTTTCTTTGTGTGTCTGCTAAAGTGTCTATATGTGAATCCTTTTGTGTGAGTGTGTTTGTGTGTTTCAGTGTATGAGTGTGTCTGTGTGTCTGTGTATGTTACTACCTTTACAACATTTCCAAGTTTTAATAGACAATTAAGAATAAAGTGCATATACGTTTTAGTCACTTGGTCAAAAATTGCACATGTCAAAGGGGGGGGGGCCCTGATCAATGGTTGAGTTAGGGGCCCCAAAATTTCTAGTGGCGGCCCTGACTAGCAGCATATCCTGGTATATATCAGATGCCCCTAGAGAGCATTTGTCTGCTCATGCACACTCATCAGTACTAGCAGCATATCCTGGTATATATCAGATGCCCCTATAAAGCATTTGTCTTCTCATGCACACTCATCAGTACTAGCAGCATATCCTGGAATATATCAGATGCCCCTAGAGAGCATTTGTCTGCTCATGCACACTCATCAGCACTAGCAGCATATCCTGGTATATATCAGATGCCCCTATAAAGCATTTGTCAGCTCATGCACACTCATCAGTACTAGCAGCATATCCTGGTATATATCAGATGCCCCTAGAGAGCATTTGTCAGCTCATGCACACTCATCAGTACTAGCAGCATATCCTGGTATATATCAGATGCCACTATAAAGCATTTGTCAGCTCATGCACACTCATCAGTACTAGCAGCATATCCTGGTATATATCAGATGCCCCTATAAAGCATTTGTCAGCTCATGCACACTCATCAGCACTAGCAGCATATCCTGGTATATATCAGATGCCCCTATAAAGCATTTGTCAGCTCATGCACACTCATCAGTACTAGCAGCATATCCTGGTATATATCAGATACCCCTATAAAGCATTTGTCAGCTCATGCACACTCATCAGTACTAGCAGCATATCCTGGTATATATCAAATGCCCCTAGAGAGCATTTGTCAGCTCATGCACACTCATCAGTACTAGCAGCATATCCTGGTATATATCAGATGCCCCTAGAGAGCATTTGTCTGCTCATGCACACTCATCAGTACTAGCAGCATATCCTAGTATATATCAGATGCCCCTAGAGAGCATTTGTCAGCTCATGCACACTCATCAGTACTAGCAGCATATCCTGGTATATATCAGATGCCCCTAGAGAGCATTTGTCAGCTCATGCACACTCATCAGTACTAGCAGCATATCCTGGTATATATCAGATGCCACTATAAAGCATTTGTCAGCTCATGCACACTCATCAGTACTAGCAGCATATCCTGGTATATATCAGATACCCCTATAAAGCATTTGTCAGCTCATGCACACTCATCAGTACTAGCAGCATATCCTGGTATATATCAGATGCCCCTAGAGAGCATTTGTCTGCTCATGCACACTCATCAGTACTAGCAGCATATCCTGGTATATATCAGATGCCCCTATAAAGCATTTGTCAGCTCATGCACACTCATCAGTACTAGCAGCATATCCTGGTATATATCAGATGCCCCTATAAAGCATTTGTCAGCTCATGCACACTCATCAGTACTAGCAGCATATCCTGGTATATATCAGATGCCCCTAGAGAGCATTTGTCAGCTCATGCACACTCATCAGTACTAGCAGCATATCCTGGTATATATCAGATACCCCTAAAGAGCATTTGTCTGCTCATGCACACTCATCAGTACTAGCAGCATATCCTGGTATATATCAGATACCCCTAGAGAGCATTTGTCAGCTCATGCACACTCATCAGTACTAGCAGCATATCCTGGTATATATCAGATGCCCCTAGAGAGCATTTGTCAGCTCATGCACACTCATCAGTACTAGCAGCATATCCTGGTATATATCAAATGCCCCTAGAGAGCATTTGTCAGCTCATGCACACTCATCAGTACTAGCAGCATATCCTGGTATATATCAGATGCCACTATAAAGCATTTGTCAGCTCATGCACACTCCTCAGTACTAGCAGCATATCCTGGTATATATCACATACCCCTATAAAGCATTTGTCAGCTCATGCACACTCATCAGTACTAGCAGCCTATCCTGGTATATATCAGATGCCCCTAGAGAGCATTTGTCAGCTCATGCACACTCATCAGGACTAGCAGCATATCCTGGTATATATCAGATGCCACTAGAGAGCATTTGTCAGCTCATGCACACTCATCAGTACTAGCAGCATATCCTGGTATATATCAGATGCCCCTAGAGAGCATTTGTCAGCTCATGCACACTCATCAGTACTAGCAGCATATCCTGGTATATATCAGATGCCACTATAAAGCATTTGTCAGCTCATGCACACTCCTCAGTACTAGCAGCATATCCTGGTATATATCACATACCCCTATAAAGCATTTGTCAGCTCATGCACACTCATCAGTACTAGCAGCATATCCTGGTATATATCAGATGCCCCTATAAAGCATTTGTCAGCTCATGCACACTCATCAGTACTAGCAGCATATCCTGGTATATATCAGATGCCCCTAGAGAGCATTTGTCAGCTCATGCACACTCATCAGTACTAGCAGCAGGGCCGCCATCAGGGGGTGACAGGGGTGACTCCTGTCAGGGGCCCAATGAGCCAGGGGGGCCCCATGAGGCAAGAAATAAAAAAAAAAAAAAAAAAAAAACTTTTTTTTTTTTTTTTTTAAATTTGGTCAGCCACCAGTGGGTACTACAGCAGAGTGCTAATTGAGCATGGGAAATGTTATTACAAGGAGTAAAGTATTAGCATTTGAGAGGATTTCTTAGTGTGCACTAAACCACTATGCACAGCGTGAGACAGACTTGGCACTTTGTACAGTGTGTGCCTGAGTCAGACGGCAGATCACTTTCATTTGCAGAGGAGGTAGTACTTACTTAGCAAATGTTTTTTATTTCTTTGTGCAATTTTGGATTGTAACTTCAGTGTGGTAGTAACACATTTTTTTTAGCAGCAGTGTATTTATGATTATTTGACAATGCTGTAGAAATTCTATATTTAAAACCATGCAGAAATGTTTCCTCCTCAAAACACTAATGGTATATGCCATTTTAGCAGATATGCATTATATATATATATATATACATATATATATATATATATATATAAAACATTCCAGTGTACTGCCCCTTTATGCAAGGACTTTCCAGATGCAAGGAGGCATTTTATCTAAGATATTTACATCTGCATAAAATTTTATACTCTCAGACTAAGATTGCTCAGTGTTTGAAATGAGACAGGTTAACTTAAAACTGTTCAGTTTACACTACAGCTTAATTTTGAAATACATACCAACAAGCCTAAATCCTGCATTTAACCAGATCTAATGATATGAGTACCACAGCTTATGGTCCCACCAAGACCATATAGAGTACAGCATTTTCAAAATCCATAACAAAGTACAGCTGACAGCTGGGAAAATTTGTACACTATATTTGAAGTGGTGTCTTGGTTGGGGAAAAAACAAACAAACAAACAAACATATGTCAACCTTTTAAAGGTATTTTTCTTCATCTAGCCATCTACCCAGTTCAATAATGTACAATTTTGAATTCACAGAATTATTTTTGTTTGCACATTTTACAAATATGATTCTTTAAAAAGTGATCTCTTAATTTCTAAACATTTTTTTATCATGCATGTCACACACTGTTGAGATAGGGGATGCAAGGTGCATAAATGTTTCCTCCTGTGAGTGTTTCTGTGGGTGTCTGTGTTTATGTCTTTGTGCTTTGGTTTGTGTCTCTATGAGTGTGTATGTATTTTTTATCTATGGGTCTCTCTGTGAGGGTGGGTGTGTATGTCTTTGTGCATTTTCTGTGGATGTCTGTGAGAATGTGTGCATATGTCTTTGAGCTTTTTCTGTGGGTGTCTCTGTGAGGGTGTGTGTATGTTTGGCTTTGTGTCTTTTCTCTGGATGCCTCTGTGAGGGTGGGCGTGTATGTCTGTGTTTTCTGTGGATGTCTCTTTGAGGGTATGTGTGTGTGTGTATGTATGTATATCTGTGTTTTCTGTGGATGTCTCTGTGAGGGTGTGTGTTTTATGTGGGTGTCTCTGTGAGGGTGTGTGTATGTCTGTGTGTTTTCTGTGGATGTCTCAGTAAGAGTGTGTGTATGTATGTCTTTCTGTGTTTTTTATGTGGTTGTCTCTCTGTGTGTGTATGTCTTTGTGTGTTTTCTGTGGGTGTCTGTGTGTGTGTGTGTATGTCTTTGTGTGTTTTCTGAGGCTGTCTCTGTTGGTGTTTCCTTGGGTGTATGTGCAAGTTTGAGTTTGTGTGTGTGTGTGTGTGTCCATTGTCTGTTCCTTTTTAGGACATTTAGACCTTACTACTAATTATTCACATCTTTCTACAGACTTTGAGACTAACAAGACCTTTCCAGAAGTAACCAATTTACCATTTAACCTTTAAATTATTGTTTAGGGCCCTTCCTTTCAGCCACTGCATGCTGTTGTCATAATTTAGTTGTCATCTTCCTTTACAAAAAGATAATCAGAACTCCATATTTTGTTTTCCTAAATCTCCTTTTTTTTTTTTTACAAAACTGTAGTTTACCTCATTACTTGTCAGGTCAATGTAAACAAGTGCTAAGTGTCTGTTTGGGTGTCTGTGTCTGAGTGTGTTTCTTTGTGTGTCTGCTAAAGTGTCTATATGTGAATCCTTTTGTGTGAGTGTGTTTGTGTGTTTCAGTGTATGAGTGTGTCTGTGTGTCTGTGTATGTTACTACCTTTACAACATTTCCAAGTTTTAATAGACAATTAAGAATAAAGTGCATATACGTTTTAGTCACTTGGTCAAAAATTGCACATGTCAAAGGGGGGGGGGCCCTGATCAATGGTTGAGTTAGGGGCCCCAAAATTTCTAGTGGCGGCCCTGACTAGCAGCATATCCTGGTATATATCAGATGCCCCTAGAGAGCATTTGTCTGCTCATGCACACTCATCAGTACTAGCAGCATATCCTGGTATATATCAGATGCCCCTATAAAGCATTTGTCTTCTCATGCACACTCATCAGTACTAGCAGCATATCCTGGAATATATCAGATGCCCCTAGAGAGCATTTGTCTGCTCATGCACACTCATCAGCACTAGCAGCATATCCTGGTATATATCAGATGCCCCTAGAGAGCATTTGTCAGCTCATGCACACTCATCAGTACTAGCAGCATATCCTGGTATATATCAGATGCCCCTAGAGAGCATTTGTCAGCTCATGCACACTCATCAGTACTAGCAGCATATCCTGGTATACATCAGATGCCACTATAAAGCATTTGTCAGCTCATGCACACTCCTCAGTACTAGCAGCATATCCTGGTATATATCACATACCCCTATAAAGCATTTGTCAGCTCATGCACACTCATCAGTACTAGCAGCATATCCTGGTATATATCAGATACCCCTAGAGAGCATTTGTCAGCTCATGCACACTCATCAGTACTAGCAGCATATCCTGGTATATATCAGATGCCCCTATAAAGCATTTGTCAGCTCATGCACACTCATCAGTACTAGCAGCATATCCTGGTATATATCAGATGCCCCTAGAGAGCATTTGTCAGCTCATGCACACTCATCAGTACTAGCAGCATATCCTGGTATATATCAGATGCCACTATAAAGCATTTGTCAGCTCATGCACACTCATCAGTACTAGCAGCATATCCTGGTATATATCAGATGCCCCTATAAAGCATTTGTCAGCTCATGCACACTCATCAGTACTAGCAGCATATCCTGGTATATATCAGATACCCCTATAAAGCATTTGTCAGCTCATGCACACTCATCAGTACTAGCAGCATATCCTGGTATATATCAAATGCCCCTAGAGAGCATTTGTCAGCTCATGCACACTCATCAGTACTAGCAGCATATCCTGGTATATATCAGATGCCCCTAGAGAGCATTTGTCTGCTCATGCACACTCATCAGTACTAGCAGCATATCCTAGTATATATCAGATGCCCCTAGAGAGCATTTGTCAGCTCATGCACACTCATCAGTACTAGCAGCATATCCTGGTATATATCAGATGCCCCTAGAGAGCATTTGTCAGCTCATGCACACTCATCAGTACTAGCAGCATATCCTGGTATATATCAGATGCCACTATAAAGCATTTGTCAGCTCATGCACACTCATCAGTACTAGCAGCATATCCTGGTATATATCAGATGCCCCTAGAGAGCATTTGTCAGCTCATGCACACTCCTCAGTACTAGCAGCATATCCTGGTATATATCAGATGCCCCTAGAGAGCATTTGTCAGCTCATGCACACTCATCAGTACTAGCAGCATATCCTGGTATATATCACATACCCCTATAAAGCATTTGTCAGCTCATGCACACTCATCAGTACTAGTAGCATATCCTGGTATATATCAGATGCCCCTATAAAGCATTTGTCAGCTCATGCACACTCATCAGTACTAGCAGCATATCCTGGTATATATCAGATGCCACTATAAAGCATTTGTCTGCTCATGCACACTCATCAGTACTAGCAGCATATCCTGGTATATATCAGATACCCCTAGAGAGCATTTGTCAGCTCATGCACACTCATCAGTACTAGCAGCATATCCTGGTATATATCAGATGCCCCTAGAGAGCATTTGTCTGCTCATGCACACTCATCAGTACTAGCAGCATATCCTGTAATATATCAGATGCCCCTAGAGAGCATTTGTCAGCTCATGCACACTCATCAGTACTAGCAGCATATCCTGGTTTATATCAGATGCCCCTAGAGAGCATTTGTCAGCTCATGCACACTCATCAGTATTAGCAGCATATCCTGGTATATATCAGATACCCCTATAAAGCATTTGTCTGCTCATGCACACTCATCAGTACTAGCAGCATATCCTGGTATATATCAGATACCCCTATAAAGCATTTGTCAGCTCATGCACACTCATCAGTACTAGCAGCATATCCTGGTATATATCAGATGCCCCTATAAAGCATTTGTCTGCTCATGCACACTCATCAGTACTAGCAGCATATCCTGGTATATATCAGATGCCCCTATAAAGCATTTGTCAGCTCATGCACACTCCTCAGTACTAGCAGCATATCCTGGTATATATCAGATACCCCTGTGGCAAACCTAGCCACTTCTGGACTATAACGTAAGAAAGGTTGTCTGTGACAGACCCTTCGGTCAGGACTGAAAGTGTTAACTTTATTTTCTAACCACAAGTGGCTGGCTCCAGCTACAATCTAATTAATGCTTAGCATTCTATTGTTTGATCACCCCCAGAGAGAAACGCCTAAGTGATAAGGAGAGTCAAGAGTGTCCTGTGGTTGAAGTGTTTAAGTAATATAATCCTATTGTATCATGTCAAGGGCGCTTCTCCCTTTTATCTAATGTACAACATTCTTTCAACCCCCATCTGGGGGGGGGGGTCAAAAACCTGTATAAATCTGTATGCTGCCTTCAAATAAAGTTATTCTGTTTAAAACCTGAAAACTGGCTGGGTTGTGAACTGCTGATTCCCTATGCAGGACATTGTTCCCTGGTGTTAACCCTTGGTATCCGGTTGGTACCGTTACAATTGGTGGCAAGCGACGGGATGAACCTTATCGCCCAGAAGAGCAACTACACAAGCCAGTAACCTCAGGAAGAGGGGGATTACTACAATACTGACTAAGATGGAAGGAGTACCAGGGACCGAAGTGAATGGAGATGGATTATTCTAAGCTAAAGAGACAAACGTAAAAGGAACTGCTAGAAGCCAGGGGAAAGATAGGCAGCAGCAAACCCAAGGCTATATTAATTGCTGAGCTGATGGAGGGAGACAGAGCTCGCAGCGCTACGCCTCCAGCAGCCATGGAGGAGACCCTATACCAGAGGGAAATGAGGACCAGGCTGGAATTTTTACCCCAACCTGTACCACGGGATATGCTATCCGTGGTAATGGCAGATGTGCAGGAGTACGTGATGGCACACAGTCCGCGGAATGCATCCTCCCGAGCAGAATCCATTTTGGACGCACTCAGCAACCCAGTAAGACCCAAAATCCCATACCATGCATTTAAAATGTTTTGTGAGGAGAAGGATGAGATTGATGGGTATTTACAGGATTTTGAGAGACTGTGCGAGTTACATGATTTGGAGCAGTCCGTATGGGTGCCGGTGCTAGCAGGCAAGCTAGCCGGTAGGGCAGCGGAAGCGTATCGCGCTGTACCCAGAGAGGACAGCAAGGATTACGCTAAAGTGAAGAGAGCGATCTTGGAAAGATATGCCATTACCTCAGAGGCATACCGGCGCAAGTTTAGAGGCCTGCGCAAGCCAGAAAGAGATTCCCATGCAGAGTGGGCCCACAAGCTGGATCAAGCATCTCAGGGGTGGATACAGGCCAGCCAAGCTACCACCATGGAAGAATTGCGACAACTGATGCTGTTGGAGCAATTCTTTAACGGCTTGTCCCCAGAAGCCCAAGAATGGGTGAGAGATCGAAAACCCCTCACCTTAACCGAAGCAGCCAGATTAGCAGACCAGCATTTTGATGCCAGGAGGCACCATGGACTACAGCCTAACAACGGACGGGCTAATATACAATGCCACACCTGCAAGCAGTGGGGACATATGGCACGTGAGTGCACCCAAAATCGGAGCAGACAAGCTTGGAACCAGGTCAGACAGAACCTGGCCCCAAGGGCGGCTGCTCACCATTACCAAACGGAGCCAGCCGCTCATGAGGTGTTGAGCACCCAAGCCGAGGAACCCCTGGGAATTCTGCATGAGGTGATGTCGGTCCAGGGACTTCGGGATTCGGGAGCTACTTTAACCCTGATAGCTCCCCATTTGGTGCCGGATACAGCACCCACTGGCGGATCCGTGGCAGTACGAGGGGCAGGGGGAGCAGTATACCGATTGCCCACTGCTAGAGTGGAGTACAGACCCCCAGTCACCCCAGCAGCTGCCAGTTACCAACCCCCGGCGCACCGCTATACCACACGGCCTCCGGCCACGAACTACCCTCAGAGAGCCCGGTTCAATTCGCGGGGCTACTCACAACCTATTCGGTGCTTTGGATGTAAGCAACTAGGGCACAAAAGACCAGAGTGTCCCCTAAATGCAGCGAATCAAGCACAGTCCTGGAGAAGACCCGCTGGCGGAATCCCACATAATCCTCAGCCTGTGGCCCGCTACGTAGAGGTGCCAGAATGCTGGGGCAGCCTACATGAAGCAGACCCCGTGCAAGCTGCCCACCGGAATAACCGGCAACGGGTTAAAGTGAATGGGAAGGAGGTCAGTTGTCTACGGGATACTGGTGCTACCATGACCTTGCTTCAAGAGAACTTGGTGCCTGAGAAACAGCACACTGGAGACACTGTGGCTGTGAGGGTAGCAGGGGGCACTGTGTTCCGCCTACCTGTTGCCAGGGTACATTTGGATTGGGGAGTGGGCGCTAGACTTGTGAATGTGGGGGTCAAGAAGGACTTACCTGCTGATGTTCTCCTTGGAAATGACTTGGCCCCCCTTGTTTCTGCCTATGCTCCCATGGATCCCGCTAATGTTAACCCTGTGACTACCCAAGCCCAGTCCCTCCGGGAAGAGACGCTTCCATGTTTGGGGTGGGGGCAGTACTGAGCCAAGTTGGAGCAGATGGCGGAGAACACCCCGTAGCTTACTTGAGCCGAAAGTTGTTGCCCCGGACATCCCCAAGCCGATCCGTTGGGATCAGACTGTGTATGCCGGCTTGGTTCTGGGGGAGCATTGTGGCAAACCTAGCCACTTCTGGACTATAACGTAAGAAAGGTTGTCTGTGACAGACCCTTCGGTCAGGACTGAAAGTGTTAACTTTATTTTCTAACCACAAGTGGCTGGCTCCAGCTACAATCTAATTAATGCTTAGCATTCTATTGTTTGATCACCCCCAGAGAGAAACGCCTAAGTGATAAGGAGAGTCAAGAGTGTCCTGTGGTTGAAGTGTTTAAGTAATATAATCCTATTGTATCATGTCAAGGGCGCTTCTCCCTTTTATCTAATGTACAACATTCTTTCAACCCCCATCTGGGGGGGGGGGGTCAAAAACCTGTATAAATCTGTATGCTGCCTTCAAATAAAGTTATTCTGTTTAAAACCTGAAAACTGGCTGGGTTGTGAACTGCTGATTCCCTATGCAGGACATTGTTCCCTGGTGTTAACCCTTGGTATCCGGTTGGTACCGTTACAACCCCTATAAAGCATTTGTCAGCTCATGCACACTCATCAGTACTAGCAGCATATCATGGTATATATCAGATGCCCCTATAAAGCATTTGTCAGCTCATGCACACTCCTCAGTACTAGCAGCATATCCTGGTATATATCAGATACCCCTATAAAGCATTTGTCAGCTCATGCACACTCATCAGTACTAGCAGCATATCCTGGTTTATATCAGATGCCCCTAGAGAGCATTTGTCAGCTCATGCACACTCATCAGTACTAGCAGCATATCCTGGTATATATCAGATACCCCTATAAAGCATTTGTCTGCTCATGCACACTCATCAGTACTAGCAGCATATCCTGGTATATATCAGATGCCCCTATAAAGCATTTGTCAGCTCATGCACACTCATCAGTACTAGCAGCATATCCTGGTATATATCAGATACCCCTAGAGAGCATTTGTCAGCTCATGCACACTCATCAGTACTAGCAGCATATCCTGGTATATATCAGATGCCCCTAGAGAGCATTTGTCTGCTCATGCACACTCATCAGTACTAGCAGCATATCCTGGTATATATCAGATACCCCTATAAAGCATTTGTCTGCTCATGCACACTCATCAGTACTAGCAGCATAACCTGGTATATATCAGATGCCCCTATAAAGCATTTGTCTGCTCATGCACACTCATTAGTACTAGCAGCATATCCTGGTATATATCAGATACCCCTATAAAGCATTTGTCAGCTCATGCACACTCCTCAGTACTAGCAGCATATCCTGGTATATATCAGATGCCCCTATAAAGCATTTGTCAGCTCATGCACACTCCTCAGTACTAGCAGCATATCCTGGTTTATATCAGATGCCACTATAAAGCATTTGTCAGCTCATGCACACTCATTAGTACTAGCAGCATATCCTGGTATATATCAGATGCCCCTAGAGAGCATTTGTCAGCTCATGCACACTCATCAGTACTAGCAGCATATCCTGGTATATATCAGATGCCCCTAGAGAGCATTTGTCAGCTCATGCACACTCCTCAGTACTAGCAGCATATCCTGGTATATATCAGATGCCCCTAGAGAGCATTTGTCAGCTCATGCACACTCATCAGTACTAGCAGCATATCCTGGTATATATCACATACCCCTATAAAGCATTTGTCAGCTCATGCACACTCATCAGTACTAGTAGCATATTCTGGTATATATCAGATGCCCCTATAAAGCATTTGTCAGCTCATGCACACTCATCAGTACTAGCAGCATATCCTGGTATATATCAGATGCCACTATAAAGCATTTGTCTGCTCATGCACACTCATCAGTACTAGCAGCATATCCTGGTATATATCAGATACCCCTAGAGAGCATTTGTCAGCTCATGCACACTCATCAGTACTAGCAGCATATCCTGGTATATATCAGATGCCACTATAAAGCATTTGTCAGCTCATGCACACTCCTCAGTACTAGCAGCATATCCTGGTATATATCAGATACCCCTATAAAGCATTTGTCAGCTCATGCACACTCCTCAGCACTAGCAGCATATCCTGGTATATATCAGATGCTCCTAGAGAGCATTTGTCAGCTCATGCACACTCATCAGTACTAGCAGCATATCCTGGTATATATCAGATACCCCTATAAAGCATTTGTCTGCTCATGCACACTCATCAGTACTAGCAGCATATCCTGGTATATATCAGATGCCCCTATAAAGCATTTGTCAGCTCATGCACACTCATCAGTACTAGCAGCATATCCTGGTATATATCAGATACCCCTATAAAGCATTTGTCAGCTCATGCACACTCATCAGTACTAGCAGCATATCCTGGTATATATCAGATACCCCTATAAAGCATTTGTCTGCTCATGCACACT
This sequence comes from Bombina bombina, assembly GCF_027579735.1. Taxonomy (NCBI): domain Eukaryota; kingdom Metazoa; phylum Chordata; class Amphibia; order Anura; family Bombinatoridae; genus Bombina; species Bombina bombina. Next base: position 9,671,229 of record NC_069508.1, read on the forward strand.
CATCAGTACTAGCAGCATATCCTGGTATATATCAGATGCCCCTATAAAGCATTTGTCAGCTCATGCACACTCATCAGTACTAGCAGCATATCCTGGTATATATCAGATACCCCTATAAAGCATTTGTCAGCTCATGCACACTCATCAGTACTAGCAGCATATCCTGGTATATATCAGATGCCCCTATAAAGCATTTGTCAGCTCATGCACACTCATCAGTACTAGCAGCATATCCTGGTATATATCAGATGCCCCTATAAAGCATTTGTCAGCTCATGCACACTCATCAGTACTAGCAGCATATCCTGGTATATATCAGATGCCCCTAGAGAGCATTTGTCAGCTCATGCACACTCCTCAGTACTAGCAGCATATCCTGGTATATATCAGATGCCCCTAGAGAGCATTTGTCAGCTCATGCACACTCATCAGTACTAGCAGCATATCCTGGTATATATCACATACCCCTATAAAGCATTTGTCAGCTCATGCACACTCATCAGTACTAGTAGCATATCCTGGTATATATCAGATGCCCCTATAAAGCATTTGTCAGCTCATGCACACTCATCAGTACTAGCAGCATATCCTGGTATATATCAGATGCCACTATAAAGCATTTGTCTGCTCATGCACACTCATCAGTACTAGCAGCATATCCTGGTATATATCAGATACCCCTAGAGAGCATTTGTCAGCTCATGCACACTCATCAATACTAGCAGCATATCCTGGTATATATCAGATGCCACTATAAAGCATTTGTCAGCTCATGCACACTCCTCAGTACTAGCAGCATATCCTGGTATATATCAGATACCCCTATAAAGCATTTGTCAGCTCATGCACACTCATCAGTATTAGCAGCATATCCTGGTATATATCAGATACCCCTATAAAGCATTTGTCTGCTCATGCACACTCATCAGTACTAGCAGCATATCCTGGTATATATCAGATACCCCTATAAAGCATTTGTCAGCTCATGCACACTCATCAGTACTAGCAGCATATCCTGGTATATATCAGATGCCCCTAGAGAGCATTTGTCAGCTCATGCACACTCATCAGTACTAGCAGCATATCCTGGTATATATCAGATGCCCCTATAAAGCATTTGTCTGCTCATGCACACTCATCAGTACTAGCAGCATATCCTGGTATATATCAGATGCCCCTATAAAGCATTTGTCAGCTCATGCACACTCATCAGTACTAGCAGCATATCCTGGTATATATCAGATACCCCTAGAGAGCATTTGTCTGCTCATGCACACTCATCAGTACTAGCAGCATATCCTGGTATATATCAGATGCCCCTATAAAGCATTTGTCAGCTCATGCACACTCATCAGTACTAGCAGCATAACCTGGTATATATCAGAAACCCCTATAAAGCATTTGTCAGCTCATGCACACTCATCAGTACTAGCAGCATATCCTGGTATATATCAGATGCCCCTAGAGAGCATTTGTCAGCTCATGCACACTCATCAGTACTAGCAGCATATCCTGGTATATATCAGATGCCCCTAGAGAGCATTTGTCAGCTCATGCACACTCATCAGTACTAGCAGCATATCCTGGTATATATCAGATGCCCCTAGAGAGCATTTGTCAGCTCATGCACACTCATCAGTACTAGCAGCATATCCTGGTATATATCAGATACCCCTATAAAGCATTTGTCTGCTCATGCACACTCATCAGTACTAGCAGCATATCCTGGTATATATCAGATGCCCCTATAAAGCATTTGTCAGCTCATGCACACTCATCAGTACTAGCAGCATATCCTGGTATATATCAGATGCCCCTATAAAGCATTTGTCAGCTCATGCACACTCATCAGTACTAGCAGCATATCCTGGTATATATCAGATGCCCCTATAAAGCATTTGTCAGCTCATGCACACTCATCAGTACTAGCAGCATATCCTGGTATATATCAGATACCCCTATAAAGCATTTGTCAGCTCATGCACACTCATCAGCACTAGCAGCATATCCTGGTATATATCAGATGCCCCTAGAGAGCATTTGTCTGCTCATGCACACTCATCAGCACTAGCAGCATATCCTGGTATATATCAGATGCCCCTAGAGAGCATTTGTCTGCTCATGCACACTCATCAGTACTAGCAGCATATCCTGGTATATATCAGATGCCCCTAGAGAGCATTTGTCTGCTCATGCACACTCATCAGTACTAGCAGCATATCCTGGTATATATCAGCTGCCCCTATAAAGCATTTGTCAGCTCATGCACACTCATCAGTACTAGCAGCATATCCTGGTATATATCAGATGCCCCTATAAAGCATTTGTCAGCTCATGCACACTCATCAGTACTAGCAGCATAACCTGGTATATATCAGATGCCCCTAGAGAGCATTTGTCAGCTCATGCACACTCATCAGCACTAGCAGCATATCCTGGTATATATCAGATGCCACTATAAAGCATTTGTCAGCTCATGCACACTCCTCAGTACTAGCAGCATATCCTGGTATATATCAGATACCCCTATAAAGCATTTGTCAGCTCATGCACACTCATCAGTACTAGCAGCATATCCTGGTATATATCAGATGCCCCTATAAAGCATTTGTCAGCTCATGCACACTCATCAGTACTAGCAGCATATCCTGGTATATATCAGATACCCCTATAAAGCATTTGTCAGCTCATGCACACTCATTAGTACTAGCAGCATATCCTGGTATATATCAGATACCCCTATAAAGCATTTGTCAGCTCATGCACACTCATCAGTACTAGCAGCATATCCTGGTATATATCAGATACCCCTATAAAGCATTTGTCAGCTCATGCACACTCATTAGTACTAGCAGCATATCCTGGTATATATCAGATACCCCTATAAAGCATTTGTCAGCTCATGCACACTCATCAGTACTAGCAGCATATCCTGGTATATATCAGATGCTCCTAGAGAGCATTTGTCAGCTCATGCACACTCATCAGTACTAGCAGCATATCCTGGTATATATCAGATGCCCCTAGAGAGCATTTGTCAGCTCATGCACACTCATCAGTACTAGCAGCATATCCTGGTATATATCAGATACCCCTATAAAGCATTTGTCAGCTCATGCACACTCATCAGTACTAGCAGCATATCCTGGTATATATCAGATACCCCTAGAGAGCATTTGTCAGCTCATGCACACTCATCAGTACTAGCAGCATATCCTGGTATATATCAGATACCCCTATAAAGCATTTGTCTGCTCATGCACACTCATCAGTACTAGCACCATATCCTGTTATATACCAGATGCCCCTATAAAGCATTTGTCTGCTCATGCACACTCATCAGTACTAGCAGCATATCCTGGTATATATCACATACCCCTGTAAAGCATTTTTCAGCTCATGCACACTCATCAGTACTAGCAGCATATCCTGGTATATATCAGATACCCCTATAAAGCATTTGTCAGCTCATGCACACTCATTAGTACTAGCAGCATATCCTCGTATATATCAGATGCCCCTAGAGAGCATTTGTCAGCTCATGCACACTCCTCAGTACTAGCAGCATATCCTGGTATATATCAGATACCCCTAGAGAGCATTTGTCAGCTCATGCACACTCATCAGTACTAGCAGCATACCCTGGTATATATCAGATACCCCTAGAGAGCATTTGTCAGCTCATGCACACTCATCAGTACTAGCAGCATATCCTGGTATATATCAGATACCCCTATAAAGCATTTGTCTGCTCATGCACACTCATCAGTACTAGCACCATATCCTGTTATATACCAGATGCCCCTATAAAGCATTTGTCTGCTCATGCACACTCATCAGTACTAGCAGCATATCCTGGTATATATCAGATACCCCTATAAAGCATTTGTCAGCTCATGCACACTCATCCGGACTAGCAGCATATCCTGGTATATATCAGATACCCCTAGAGAGCATTTGTCAGCTCATGCACACTCATCAGTACTAGCAGCATATCCTGGTATATATCAGATGCCCCTAGAGAGCATTTGTCAGCTCATGCACACTCATCAGTACTAGCAGCATATCCTGGTATATATCAGATGCCCCTAGAGAGCATTTGTCAGCTCATGCACACTCATCAGTACTAGCAGCGTATTCTGGTATATATCAGATGCCCCTAGAGAGCATTTGTCTGCTCATGCACACTCATCAGTACTAGCAGCATATCCTGGTATATATCAGATGCCCCTATAAAGCATTTGTCAGCTCATGCACACTCATCCGGACTAGCAGCATATCCTGGGAATTTGTGATGCTCTTTTTTCTCAATATGAATGCAATATCTCCCTCGCTGGTCTGACAATATTGTCAGTCAGAATTTGTCTGCATATAATGCCACCTCTGGGAACCCCTCACTCTGTGCAGTTTTACAACTTAATTAACCACAGTGGTGAAGGGAATTTATAAATACAGCAAAGAGAGAAACGCATCCAAACATCACAGCATGGAAATCCCAGCCAGATCTCTGCTTTTTAATAAACAAATGAGACAATTATACACCTTCATTTTCAGCCTCACAATTCTCTCAGTGTTTTACTATATTTTATTTATTTGTCATTTTACTAAATAAATGTAAAATCGTGTTGATTGGGAATGCTTTGTCCTGTGGCATAGCCTTAAAATTATTAAACCCCACTTGTAAATTTATTATCTTGTGGAAAAAAATTGCCATGGTCATTAGAACCCGACAATTGTATTTTTTAAATTTGTAAAGATTTGTTCACGACCCTCATTTCAGCTGTGAGTTATAAGTTAATTATCATAAAATAACCGCTTGCTGGGTACTGGTGGCACCAAAATGCCATAAAAACCTAACAGAACAAACAAATTAAAATCCAATTCCCTGTGTACAACGGTGCGCTCTAATACATGCAACAAAACAATTGATAACACTTAAGCAGAATTAAAAAAAAAATGAAACAAGTTCATCAGCTTTGAAATAGCGAGATATGACCAAAAGACACGGTTTTTGAGACTGGGGGCCCAATTATAAAAACTTTGCTGGGCGAGATGTGGTTTTCCTCGCCAGCACTCGCAGGGGCAGCTCTCGTGATATTCTATAAAAAAAGGGTCTGTCGATGTTTTTGGCAAGATGTCTCGCATAAAAATAACGAGAGCTCTCTGCTAGGTAAGAGTTTGGTATGCTGTGACAGGCTAGTGACTGGATACACAGGTATGTAGTTACAGGCTAGTGACTGGATACACAGGTATGTAGTTACAGGCTAGTGACTAGATACACAGGTATGTAGTTACAGGCTAGTGACTGGATACACAGGTATGTAGTTACAGGCTAGTGACTAGATACACAGGTATGTAGTTACAGGCTAGTGACTGGATACACAGGTATGTAGTTACAGGCTAGTGACTGGATACACAGGTATGTAGTTACAGGCTAGTGACTGGATACACAGGTATGTAGTTACAGGCTAGTGACTGGATACACAGGTATGTAGTTACAGGCTAGTGACTAGATACACAGGTATGTAGTTACAGGCTAGTGACTAGATACACAGGTATGTAGTTACAGGCTAGTGACTAGATACACAGGTATGTAGTTACAGGCTAGTGACTGGATACACAGGTATGTAGTTACAGGCTAGTGACTGGATACACAGGTATGTAGTTACAGGCTAGTGACAGGATACACAGGTATGTAGTTACAGCTAGTGACAGGATACACAGGTATGTAGTTACAGGCTAGTGACTGGATACACAGGTATGTAGTTACAGGCTAGTGACTGGATACACAGGTATGTAGTTACAGCTAATGACTAGATACACAGGTATGTAGTTACAGGCTAGTGACTAGATACACAGGTATGTAGTTACAGGCTAGTGACTAGATACACAGGTATGTAGTTACAGGCTAGTGACAGGAAACACAGGTATGTAGTTACAGCTAGTGACAGGATACACAGGTATGTAGTTACAGGCTAGTGACTAGATACACAGGTATGTAGTTACAGGCTAGTGACAGGATACACAGGTATGTAGTTACAGCTAGTGACAGGATACACAGGTATGTAGTTACAGGCTAGTGACTGGATACACAGGTATGTAGTTACAGGCTAGTGACTGGATACACAGGTATGTAGTTACAGGCTAGTGACTGGATACACAGGTATGTAGTTACAGGCTAGTGACAGGATACACAGGTATGTAGTTACAGCTAGTGACTGGATACACAGGTATGTAGTTACAGGCTAGTGACTGGATAAACAGGTATGTAGTTACAGGCTAGTGACTGGATACACAGGTATGTAGTTACAGGCTAATGACTAGATACACAGGTATGTAGTTACAGGCTAGTGACTGGATACACAGGTATGTAGTTACAGGCTAGTGACTAGATACACAGGTATGTAGTTACAGGCTAGTGACTAGATACACAGGTATGTAGTTACAGGCTAGTGACTGGATACACAGGTATGTAGTTACAGGCTAGTGACAGGATACACAGGTATGTAGTTACAGGCTAGTGACTGGATACACAGGTATGTAGTTACAGGCTAGTGACAGGATACACAGGTATGTAGTTACAGGCTAGTGACTAGATACACAGGTATGTAGTTACAGCTAGTGACTAGATACACAGGTATGTAGTTACAGGCTAATGACTGGATACACAGGTATGTAGTTACAGGCTAATGACTGGATACACAGGTATGTAGTTACAGGCTAATGACTGGATACACAGGTATGTAGTTACAGGCTAGTGACTGGATACACAGGTATGTAGTTACAGGCTAGTGACTGGATACACAGGTATGTAGTTACAGGCTAGTGACTGGATACACAGGTATGTAGTTACAGGCTAATGACTGGATATACAGGTATGTAGTTACAGCTAGTGACTGGATACACAGGTATGTAGTTACAGGTTAGTGACTAGATACACAGGTATGTAGTTACAGGCTAGTGATAGGATACAAAGGTATGTAGTTACAGGCTAGTGACTGGATACACAGGTATGTAGTTACAGGTTAGTGACTAGATACACAGGTATGTAGTTACAGGCTAGTGACAGGATACACAGGTATGTAGTTACAGGCTAGTGACTGGATACACAGGTATTGTAGTTACAGGCTAGTGACTAGATACACAAGTATGTAGTTACAGGCTAGTGACTGGATACACAGGTATGTAGTTACAGCTAGTGACTGGATACACAGGTATGTAGTTACAGGCTAATGACTGGATACACAGGTATGTAGTTACAGGCTAGTGACTGGATACACAGGTATGTAGTTACAGGCTAGTGACAGGATACACAGGTATGTAGTTACAGCTAGTAACAGGATACACAGGTATGTAGTTACAGGCTAGAGACTGGATACACAGGTATGTAGTTACAGGCTAGAGACTGGATACACAGGTATGTAGTTACAGGCTAGTGACTGGATACACAGGTATGTAGTTACAGGCTAGTGACAGGATACACAGGTATGTAGTTACAGCTAGTGACTGGATACACAGGTATGTAGTTACAGGCTAATGACTAGATACACAGGTATGTAGTTACAGGCTAGTGACTAGATACACAGGTATGTAGTTACAGGCTAGTGACTAGATACACAGGTATGTAGTTACAGGCTAGTGACTAGATACACAGGTATGTAGTTACAGGCTAGTGACTGGATACACAGGTATGTAGTTACAGGCTAGTGACAGGATACACAGGTATGTAGTTACAGGCTAGTGACTGGATACACAGGTATGTAGTTACAGGCTAGTGACTGGATACACAGGTATGTAGTTACAGACTAGTGACTAGATACACAGGTATGTAGTTACAGCTAGTGACTGGATACACAGGTATGTAGTTACAGGTTAGTGACTAGATACACAGGTATGTAGTTACAGGCTAGTGATAGGATACAAAGGTATGTAGATACAGGCTAGTGACTGGATACACAGGTATGTAGTTACAAGTTAGTGACTAGATACACAGGTATGTAGTTACAGGCTAGTGACAGGATACACAGGTATGCAGTTACAGGCTAGTGACTGGATACACAGGTATGTAGTTACAGGCTAGTGACTAGATACACAGGTATGTAGTTACAGCTAGTGACTGGATACACAGGTATGTAGTTACAGGCTAGTGACTGGATACACAGGTATGTAGTTACAGGCTAGTGACTGGATACCACAGGTATGTAGTTACAGGCTAGTGACAGGATACCAGGTATGTAGTTACCAGGCTAGTGACTAGGATACAAGGGTTATGTAGTTAAGTAGTGAGGATACAGGTATGTAGTTACAGTGGCTAGGAAGATCACAGGTATGTAGTTAAGGCTAGGTGACCAGGATACACAGGTATGTAGTTACAGGCTAGTGACTGGATACACAGGTATGTAGCTTAAGGCTAGTGACTAGATACACAGGTATGTAGTTACAGGCTAGTGACTAGATACACAGGTATGTAGTTACCAGGCTAGTGACTGGATACACAGGTATGTAGTAACAGCTAGTGACAGGATACACAGGTTATAGTAGTTACAGGACTAGTGACTGGATACACAGGTATGTAGTTACAGGCTAGTGACTAGGATACACAGGTATGTAGTTACAGGCTAGTGACTAGATACACAGGTATGTAGTTACAGCTAAGACTGGATACACAGGTATGTAGTTACAGGCTAGTGACTGGATACAAGTATGTAGTTACAGGCTAGTGACTGGATACACAGGTATGTAGTTACAGGCTAGTGACTGGATACACAGGTATGTAGTTACAGGCTAGTGACTGGATACACAGGTATGTAGTTACAGGCTAGTGACTGGATACACAGGTATGTAGTTACAGGCTAGTGACTAGATACACAGGTATGTAGTTACAGGCTAGTGACTGGATACACAGGTATGTAGTTACAGGCTAGTGACTAGATACACAGGTATGTAGTTACAGGCTAGTGACTGGATACACAGGTATGTAGTTACAGGCTAGTGACTGGATACACAGGTATGTAGTTACAGGCTAGTGACTAGATACACAGGTATGTAGTTACAGACTAGTGACTGGATACACAGGTATGTAGTTACAGGCTAGTGACTAGATACACAGGTATGTAGTTACAGGCTAGTGACTAGATACACAGGTATGTAGTTACAGGCTAGTGACTGGATACACAGGTATGTAGTTACAGCTAGTGACTAGATACACAGGTATGTAGTTACAGGCTAATGACTAGGATACACAGGTATGTAGTTACAGGTAGTGACTGGATACACAGGTATGTAGTTACAGGCTAGTGACTGGATACACAGGTATGTAGTTACAGGCTAGTGACTGGATACACAGGTATGTAGTTAAGGATAGTGACTAGATACACAGGTATGTAGTTACAGGCTAGTGACTGGATACACAGGTATGTAGTTACAGGCTAGTGACTGATTCACAGGTATGTAGTTACAGGCTAGTGACTAGATACACAGGTATGTAGTTACAGACTAGTGACTGGATACACAGGTATGTAGTTACAGGCTAGTGACTGGATACACAGGTATGTAGTTACAGCTAGTGACTAGGATACACAGGTATGTAGTTACAGGTAGTGACTGGATACACAGGTATGTAGTTACAGGCTAGTTACTGGATACACAGGTATGTAGTTACCCCCAGCTAGTGACTAGATATACAAGGTATGTAGTTACAGGCTAGACTGATCCAGGTATAGTCAGGACTAGTGACTGGATACACAGGTATGTAGTTACAGGCTAGTGACTGGATACACAGGTATGTAGTTACAGGCTAGTGACTGGATACACAGGTATGTAGTTACAGGCTAGTGACTGGATACACAGGTATGTAGTTACAGGCTAGTGACTAGATACACAGGTATGTAGTTACAGGCTAAGTGACTGGATACACAGGTATGTAGTTACAGCTAGTGACTGGATACACAGGTATGTAGTTACAGGCTAGTGACTGGATACACAGGTATGTAGTTACAGGCTAGTGACTGGATACACAGGTATGTAGTTACAGGCTAGTGACTGGATACACAGGTATGTAGTTACAGACTAATGACTGGATACACAGGTATGTAGTTACAGGCTAGTGACTAGATACACAGGTATGTAGTTACAGGCTAGTGACTGGATACACAGGTATGTAGTTACAGGCTAGTGACTGGATACACCAGGTATGTAGTTACAGGCTAGTGACTGGATACACAGGTATGTAGTTACAGACTATGACTGGATACACAGGTATGTAGTTACAGGCTAGTGACTAGATACACAGGTATGTAGTACAGGCTAGTGACCTGGATATACAGGTATGTAGTTACAGGCTAGTGACCTGGATACACAGGTATGTAGTTACAGGCTAGTGACTTGAAACACAGGTATGTAGTTACAGGCTAGTGACTGGATACACAGGTATGTAGTTACAGGCTAGTGACTAGATTACACAGGTATGTAGTTACAGGCTAGTGACTAGATACTACAGGTATGTAGTTACAGGCTAGTGACTAGATACACTCAGGTATGTAGTTACAGCTAGTGACTGGATACACAGGTATGTAGTTACAGCTAGTGACAGGATACACAGGTATGTAGTTACAGGCTAGTGACTGGATACACAGGTATGTAGTTACAGGCTAGTGACTGGATACACAGGTATGTTGTTACAGGCTAGTGACAGGATACACAGGTATGTAGTTACAGGCTAGTGACTGGATACACAGGATACACAGGTATGTAGTTACAGGCTAGTGACAGGATACACAGGTATGTAGTTACAGCTAATGACTGGATACACAGGTATGTAGTTACAGGCTAGTGACTAGATACACAGGTATGTAGTTACAGGTTAGTGACTAGATACACAGGTATGTAGTTACAGCTAGTGACAGGATACACAGGTATGTAGTTACAGGCTAGTGACTAGATACACAGGTATGTAGTTACAGGCTAGTGACTAGATACACAGGTATGTAGTTACAGCTAGTGACAGGATACACAGGTATGTAGTTACAGGCTAGTGACTGGATACACAGGTATGTAGTTACAGACTAGTGACTGGATACACAGGTATGTAGTTACAGACTAGTGACTGGATACACAGGTATGTAGTTACAGGCTAGTGACTAGATACACAGGTATGTAGTTACAGGCTAGTGACTGGATACACAGGTATGTAGTTACAGCTAGTGACTAGATACACAGGTATGTAGTTACAGGCTAATGACTGGATACACAGGTATGTAGTTACAGCTAGTGAATAGATACACAGGTATGTAGTTACAGGCTAGTGACTGGATACACAGGTATGTAGTTACAGGCTAGTGACTGGATACACAGGTATGTAGTTACAGGCAAGTGACTGGATACACAGGTATGTAGTTACAGACTAATGACTGGATACACAGGTATGTAGTTACAGGCTAGTGACTAGATACACAGGTATGTAGTTACAGGCTAGTGACTAGATACACAGGTATGTAGTTACAGGCTAATGACTGGATACACAGGTATGTAGTTACAGCTAGTGACTGGATACACAGGTATGTAGTTACAGGCTAGTGACTGGATACACAGGTATGTAGTTACAGCTAGTGACAGGATACACAGGTATGTAGTTACAGACTAGTGACTGGATACACAGGTATGTAGTTACAGCTAGTGACAGGATACACAGGTATGTAGTTACAGGCTAGTGACTAGATACACAGGTATGTAGTTACAGGCTAGTGACTGGATACACAGGTATGTAGTTACAGGCTAGTGACTGGATACACAGGTATGTAGTTACAGGCTAGTGACTGGATACACAGGTATGTAGTTACAGGCTAGTGACTAGATACACAGGTATGTAGTTACAGGCTAGTGACTAGATACACAGGTATGTAGTTACAGCTAGTGACAGGATACACAGGTATGTAGTTACAGACTAGTGACTGGATACACAGGTATGTAGTTACAGGCTAGTGACTAGATACACAGGTATGTAGTTACAGCTAGTGACAGGATACACAGGTATGTAGTTACAGGCTAATGACTGGATACACAGGTATGTAGTTACAGGCTAGTGACTGGATACACAGGTATGTAGTTACAGACTAGTGACTTTATACACAGGTATGTAGTTACAGACTAGTGACTGGATACACAGGTATGTAGTTACAGGCTAGTGACTAGATACACAGGTATGTAGTTACAGGCTAGTGACTGGATACACAGGTATGTAGTTACAGCTAGTGACTAGATACACAGGTATGTAGTTACAGGCTAGTGACTGGATACACAGGTATGTAGTTACAGCTAGTGACTGGATACACAGGTATGTAGTTACAGGCTAGTGACTGGATACACAGGTATGTAGTTACAGGCTAGTGACTGGATACACAGGTAGTGTAGTTACCAGGTAGTGACTGGATACAACAGGTATGTAGTTACAGCTAGTGACTGTGATACACAGGTATGTAGTTACAGCTAGTGACTAGATACACAGGTATGTAGTTACAGGCTAGTGACTAGGATACACAGGTATGTAGTTACGAGCTATCTGGTGCAGATACACAGGTATAAGTAGTTACAGGCTAGTGACTGGATACACAGGTATGTAGTTACAGGCTAGTGACAGGACTACACAGGTATGTAGTTACAGGCTAGTGACTGGATACACAGGTATGTAGTTACAGGCTAGTGACTGGATACACAGGTATGTAGTTACAGGCTAGTGACTGGATACACAGGTATGTAGTTACAGGCTAGTGACTAGAAACAGGTATGTAGTTACAGGCTAGTGACTGGATACACAGGTATGTAGTTACAGGCTAGTGACTAGATACACAGGTATGTAGTTACAGGCTAGTGACTAGATCTACAGGTATGTAGTTACAGGCTAGTGACTGGATACACAGGTATGTAGTTACAGCTAGTGACTGGATACACAGGTATGTAGTTACAGCTAGTGACAGGATACACAGGTATGTAGTTACAGGCTAGTGACTGGATACACAGGTATGTAGTTACAGGCTAGTGACTGGATACACAGGTATGTAGTTACAGGCTAGTGACTAGATATACAGGTATGTAGTTACAGGCTAGTGACTGGATACACAGGTATGTAGTTACTGGCTAGTGACTGGATACACAGGTATGTAGTTACAGGCTAGTGACTGGATACACAGGTATGTAGTTACAGGCTAATGACTGGATACACAGGTATGTAGTTACAGGCTAGTGACAGGATACACAGGTATGTAGTTACTGGCTATTGACTAGATACACAGGTATGTAGTTACCGCTAGTGACTGGATACACAGGTATGTAGTTACAGGCTAATGACTGGATACACAGGTATGTAGTTACAGGCTAGTGACTGGATACACAGGTATGTAGTTACAGACTAGTGACTGGATACACAGGTATGTAGTTACAGACTAGTGACTGGATACACAGGTATGTAGTTACAGGTTAGTGACTAGATACACAGGTATGTAGTTACAGGCTAGTGACTAGATACACAGGTATGTAGTTACAGGCTAGTGACTGGATACACATGTATGTAGTTACAGGTTAGTGACTGGATACACAGGTATGTAGTTAAAGGCTAGTGACTGGATACACAGGTATGTAGTTACAGGCTAATGACTAGATACACAGGTATGTAGTTACAGGCTAGTGACTAGATACACAGGTATGTAGTTACAGGCTAGTGACTGGATACACAGGTATGTAGTTACAGCTAGTGACTGGATACACAGGTATGTAGTTACAGGCTAATGACTAGATACACAGGTATGTAGTTACAGGCTAGTGACTAGATACACAGGTATGTAGTTACAGGCTAGTGACTAGATACACAGGTATGTAGTTACAGCTAGTGACTAGATACACAGGTATGTAGTTACAGGCTAATGACTGGATACACAGGTATGTAGTTACAGGCTAGTGACTGGATAAACAGCTATGTAGTTACAGCTAGTGACTAGATACACAGGTATGTAGTTACAGGCTAATGACTGGATACACAGGTATGTAGTTACAGGCTAGTGACTGGATACACAGGTATGTAGTTACAGGCTAGTGACTGGATACACAGGTATGTAGTTACAGCTAATGACTGGATAAACAGGTATGTAGTTACAGACTAGTGACTAGATACACAGGTATGTAGTTACAGGCTAGTGACTGGATAAACAGGTATGTAGTAACAGGCTAGTGACTGGATACACAGGTATGTAGTTACAGCTAGTGACTAGATACACAGGTATGTAGTTACAGGCTAGTGACTGGATACACAGGTATGTAGTTACAGGCTAGTGACTGGATACACAGGTATGTAGTTACAGGCTAGTGACTAGATACACAGGTATGTAGTTACAGGCTAGTGACTAGATACACAGGTATGTAGTTACAGGCTAGTGACTGGATACACAGGTATGTAGTTACAGCTAGTGACTGGATACACAGGTATGTAGTTACAGACTAATGACTGGATACACAGGTATGTAGTTACAGGCTAGTGACTAGGATACACAGGTATGTAGGTTACAGGCTATGACTAGATACACAGGTATGTAGTTACAGGCTAGTGACTAGATACACAGGTATGTAGTTACAGGCTAGTGACGAGATACACAGTATCGTAGTTACAGGCTAGTGACTGATACACAGGTATGTAGTTACAGGCTATGACTGGATACACAGGTATGTAGTTACAGGCTAGTGACTGGAAACACAGGTATGTAGTTACACGTAGTGACTAGGATACACAGGTATGTAGTTACAGGCTAGTGACTAGATACACAGGTATGTAGTTACAGGCTAGTGACTGATACACAGGTATGTAGTTACAGGCTAGTGACTGATACACAGGTATGTAGTTACAGGCTAGTGACTGGATACACAGGTATGTAGTTACAGGCTAGTGACTGATACACAGGTATGTAGTTACAGGCTAGTGACTGGATACACAGGTATGTAGTTACAGGCTAGTGACTGGATACACAGGTATGTAGTTACAGGCTAGTGACTGGATACACAGGTATGTAGTTACAGGCTAGTGACTGGATACACAGGTATGTAGTTACAGCTAGTGACTGGATACACAGGTATGTAGTTACAGGCTAGTGACTAGATACACAGGTATGTAGTTTACAGGCTAGTGACTAGGATACACAGGTATGTAGTTACAGGCTAGTGACTGGATACACAGGTATGTAGTTACAGGCTAGTGACTGGATACACAGGTATGTAGTTACAGGCTAGTGACTGATACACAGGTATGTAGTTACAGGCTAGTGACTAGGATACACAGGTATGTAGTTACAGGCTAGTGACTAGGATACACAGGTATGTAGTTACAGCTAGTGACTAGATACACAGGTATGTAGTTACAGGCTAATGAGACTGGATACACAGGTTATGTAGTTACAGGCTAATGACTGGATACACAGGTATGTAGTTACAAGCTAGTGACTGGATACACAGGTATGTAGGTTACAGGCTAGTGACTAGGATAGCACAGGTATGTAGTTACAGGCTAAGTGACTAGGATACACAGGTATGTAGTTACAGACTAGTGACTGGATACACAGGTATGTAGTTACAGGCTAATGACTGGATACCACAGCGTATGTAGTTACAGGCTAATGACTGGATACACAGGTTTGTAGTTACAGGACTAGTGACAGGATACACAGGTATGTAGTTACAGGCTAGTGACAGGATAGACAGGTATGTAGTTACAGGCTAATGACTAGATACACAGGTATGTAGTTACAGGCTAGTGACTGGATACACAGGATATGTAGGTTACAGGCTAGTGACTGGATACACAGGTATGTAGTTACAGGCTAGTGACTGGATACACAGGTATGTAGTTACAGGCTAGTGACTGGATACACAGGTATGTAGTTACAGGCTAGTGACTAGATACACAGGTATGTAGTTACAGGCTAGTGACTAGATACACAGGTATGTAGTTACAGGCTAGTGACTGGATACACAGGTATGTAGTACAGGCTAGTGACTGGATACACAGGTATGTAGTTACAGGCTAGTGACTAGATACACAGGTATGTAGTTACAGGCTAGTGACTAGGATACACAGGTATGTAGTTACAGGCTAGTGACTAGATACACAGGTATGTAGTTACAGGCTAGTGACTGGATACACAGGTATGTAGTTACAGGCTAGTGACTGGATACACAGGTATGTAGTTACAGGCTAGTGACTGGATACACAGGTATGTAGTTACAGACTAATGACTGGATAAACAGGTAATGTAGGTTACAGACTAGTGACTAGATACACAGGTATGTAGTTACAGGCTAGTGACTGGATAAACAGGTATGTAGTTACAGGCTAGTGACTGGATACACAGGTATGTAGTTACAGGCTAGTGACTGGTACACAGGCTATGTAGTTTACAGGCTAGTGACTAGATACACAGGTATGTAGTACAGGTTAATGACTGGATACACAGGTATGTAGTTACAGGCTAGTGACTGGATACACAGGTATGTAGTTACAGGCTAGTGACTGGATACACAGGTATGTAGTTACAGACTAATGACTGGATAAACAGGTATGTAGTTACAGACTAGTGACTAGATACACAGGTATGTAGTTACAGGCTAGTGACTGGATAAACAGGTATGTAGTTACAGGCTAGTGACTGGATACACAGGTATGTAGTTACAAGCTAGTGACTGGATACACAGGTATGTAGTTACAGGCTAGTGACTAGATATACAGGTATGTAGTTACAGGCTAGTGACTGGATACACAGGTATGTAGTTACAGGGCTAGTGACTGGATACACAGAGTATGTAGTTACTGGCAAGTGAACTAGATGCACCGGTATGGTAGTTACTGGCTAGTGACTGGATACACAGGTATGTAGTTACAGGCTAGTGGACTAGATATACAGGTATGTAGTTACAGGCTAGTGACTGGATACACAGGTATGTAGTACAGAGCCTATGTGACTGGATACACAGGTATGTAGTTACAGGCTAGTGACTAGTATACACAGGTATGTAGTTTACTGGCTAGTGACTAGATACACAGGTATTGTAGTTACTGGCTAGTGACTGGATACACAGGTAATGTAGTTACAGGCTAGTGGACTAGATACACAGGTATGTAGTTACAGGCTAGTGACTGGATACACAGGTATGTAGTTACAGCTAATGACTTAGATACACAGGTATGTAGTTTACAGGCTAGTGAATGGATACACAGGTATGTAGTTACAGCTAGTGACTGGATAAACAGGTATGTAGTTACAGGCTAGTGACTGGATACACAGGTATGTAGTTACAGCTAAGTGACTAGATACACAGGTATGTAGTTACAGGCTAGTGACTGGATACACAGGTATGTAGTTACAGGCTAGTGACTGGATAAACAGGTATGTAGTTACAGGCTAGTGACTGGATACACAGGTATGTAGTTACAGCTAGTGACTGGATACACAGGTATGTAGTTACAGCTAGTGACTAGATACACAGGTATGTAGTTACAGCTAGTGACTGGATACACAGGTATGTAGTTACAGGCTAGTGACTAGATACACAGGTATGTAGTTACAGGCTAGTGACTGGATACACAGGTATGTAGTTACAGGCTAGTGACTAGATACACAGGTAAGTAGTTACAGGCTAGTGACTGGATACACAGGTATGTGGTTACAGGCTAGTGACTGGATACACAGGTATGTAGTTACAGGTTAGTGACTGGATACACAGGTATGTAGTTACAGGCTAGTGACTGGATACACAGGTATGTAGTTACAGACTAGTGACTAGATACACAGGTATGTAGTTACAGGCTAGTGACAGGATACACAGGTATGTAGTTACAGGCTAGTGACTGGATACACAGGTATGTAGTTACAGCTAGTGACTAGATACACAGGTATGTAGTTACAGGCTAATGACTAGATACACAGGTATGTAGTTACAGGCTAGTGACAGGATACACAGGTATGTAGTTACAGACTAGTGACAGGATACACAGGTATGTAGTTACAGGCTAGTGACTGGATACACAGGTATGTAGTTACAGGCTAGTGACTAGATACACAGGTATGTAGTTACAGGTTAGTGACTGGATACACAGGTATGTAGTTACAGGCTAGTGACTGGATACACAGGTATGTAGTTACAGGTTAGTGACTAGATACACAGGTATGTAGTTACAGGCTAGTGATAGGATACAAAGGTATGTAGATACAGGCTAGTGACTGGATACACAGGTATGTAGTTACAGACTAGTGACTAGATACACAGGTATGTAGTTATAGGCTAGTGACTGGATACACAAGTATGTAGTTACAGCTAGTGACTACAGCTAGTGACTAGATACACAGGTATGTAGTTACAGCTAGTGACTAGATACACAGGTATGTAGTTACAGACTAGTGACTGGATACACAGGTTTGTAGTTACAGCTAGTGACTAGATACACAGGTATGTAGTTACAGACTAGTGACTGGATACACAGGTATGTAGTTACAGGCTAGTGACAGGATACACAGGTATGTAGTTACAGGCTAGTGACTGGATACACAGGTATGTAGTTACAGGCTAGTGACTGGATACACAGGTATGTAGTTACAGACTAGTGACTGGATACACAGGTTTGTAGTTACAGGCTAGTGACTAGATACACAGGTATGTAGTTACAGGCTAGTGACTGGATACACAGGTATGTAGTTACAGCTAATGACTAGATACACAGGTATGTAGTTACAGGCTAGTGACTGGATACACAGGTATGTAGTTACAGCTAGTGACTGGATAAACAGGTATGTAGTTACAGGCTAGTGACTGGATACACAGGTATGTAGTTACAGCTAGTGACTGGATACACAGGTATGTAGTTACAGCTAGTGACTAGATACACAGGTATGTAGTTACAGCTAGTTACTGGATACACAGGTATGTAGTTACATTCTAGTGACTAGATACACAGGTATGTAGTTACAGGCTAGTGACTGGATACACAGGTTTGTAGTTACAGCTAGTGACAGGATACACAGGTAAGTAGTTACAGGATAGTGACTGGATACACAGGTATGTGGTTACAGGCTAGTGACTGGATAACAGGTATGTAGTTACAGACTAGTGACTAGATACACAGGTATGTAGTTACAGGCTAGTGACTGGATACACAGGTATGTAGTTACAGGCTAGTGACTAGATATACAGGTATGTAGTTACAGGCTAGTGACTGGATACACAGGTATGTAGTTACAGGCTAGTGACTGGATACACAGGTATGTAGTTACAGGCTAGTGACTAGATACACAGGTATGTAGTTACAGGCTAGTGACTGGATACACAGGTATGTAGTTACAGGCTAGTGACTGGATACACAGGTATGTAGTTACAGGCTAGTGACTGATACACAGGTATGTAGTTACAGGCTAGTGACTAGGATACACAGGTATGTAGTTACAGGCTAGTGACTAGATACACAGGTATGTAGTTACAGGCTAGTGACTAGATACACAGGTATGTAGTTACAGGCTAGTGACTGGATACACAGGTATGTAGTTACAGGCTAGTGACTGGATACACAGGTATGTAGTTACAGGCTAGTGACTGGATACACAGGTATGTAGTTACAGGCTAGTGACTGGAATACACAGGTATGTAGTTACAGGCTAGTGACTGGATACACAGGTATGTAGTTACAGGCTAGTGACTGGATACACAGGTATGTAGTTACAGGCTAGTGACTGGATACACAGGTATGTAGTTACAGGCTAGTGACTGGATACACAGGTATGTAGTTACAGGCTAGTGACTGGATACACAGGTAAGTAGTTACAGGGCTAGTGACTGGATACACAGGGTATGTAGTTACAGCTAGTGACTGGATACACAGGTATGTAGTTACAGGCTAGTAACAGATACACAGGTATGTAGTTACAGCTAGTGACTGGATACACAGGTATGTAGTTACAGGCTAGTGACTAGATACACAGGTATGTAGTTTACAGGCTAGTGACTAGATACACAGGTATGTTAGTTACAGCTAGTGACAGGATACACAGGTATGTAGTTACAGGCTAATGACTAGATACACAGGTATGTAGTTACAGCTAGTGACTGGATACACAGGTATGTAGTTACAGGCTAGTGACTGGATACACAGGTATGTAGTTACAGGCTAATGACTAGATACACAGGTATGTAGTTACAGACTAGTGACTGGATACACAGGTATGTAGTTACAGGCTAATGACTGGATACACAGGTATGTAGTTACAGGCTAATGACTGGATACACAGATATGTAGTTACAGACTAGTGACAGGATACACAGGTATGTAGTTACAGGCTAGTGACAGGATAGACAGGTATGTAGTTACAGCTAATGACTGGATACACAGGTATGTAGTTAGCAGGCTAGTGACTGATACCAGAATATGTAGTTACAGGCTAGTGACTGGATACACAGGTATGTAGTTACAGACTAATGACTGGATACACAGGTATGTAGTTACAGGCTAGTGACTGGATACACAGATATGTAGTTACAGGCTAGTGACAGGATACACAGGTATGAAGTTACAGGCTAGTGACTGGATACACAGGTATGTAGTTACAGACTAGTGACTGGATACACAGGTATGTAGTTACAGGCTAATGACTGGATACACAGATATGTAGTTACAGGCTAGTGGATACACAGGTTTGTAGTTACAGGCTAGTGGATACACAGGTATGTAGTTACAGGCTAGTGGATACACAGGTATGTAGTTACAGGCTAGTGACTAGATACACAGGTATGTAGTTACAGGCTAGTGACTGGATACACAGGTATGTAGTTACAGGCTAGTGACTGGATACACAGGTATGTAGTTACAGGCTAGTGGATACACAGGTATGTAGTTACAGGCTAGTGACTGGATACACAGATATGTAGTTACAGGCTAGTGGATACACAGGTTTGTAGTTACAGGCTAGTGGATACACAGGTATGTAGTTACAGGCTAGTGGATACACAGGTATGTAGTTACAGGCTAGTGGATACACAGGTATGTAGTTACAGGCTAGTGGATACACAGGTATGTAGTTACAGGCTAGTGGATACACAGGTATGTAGTTACAGGCTAGTGACTAGATACACAGGTATGTAGTTACAGGCTAGTGGATACACAGGTATGTAGTTACAGGCTAGTGGATACACAGGTATGTAGTTACAGGCTAGTGACTAGATACACAGGTATGTAGTTACAGGCTAGTGGATACACAGGTATGTAGTTACAGGCTAGTGGATACACAGGTATGTAGTTACAGGCTAGTGACTGGATACACAGATATGTAGTTACAGGCTAGTGGATACACAGGTTTGTAGTTACAGGCTAGTGGATACACAGGTTTGTAGTTACAGGCTAGTGACTAGATACACAGGTATGTAGTTACAGGCTAGTGACTGGATACACAGGTATGTAGTTACAGGCTAGTGGATACACAGGTATGTAGTTACAGGCTAGTGACTGGATACACAGATATGTAGTTACAGGCTAGTGGATACACAGGTTTGTAGTTACAGGCTAGTGGATACACAGGTTTGTAGTTACAGGCTAGTGGATACACAGGTATGTAGTTACAGGCTAGTGACTAGATACACAGGTATGTAGTTACAGGCTAGTGGATACACAGGTATGTAGTTACAGGCTAGTGGATACACAGGTATGTAGTTACAGGCTAGTGACTGGATACACAGATATGTAGTTACAGGCTAGTGGATACACAGGTTTGTAGTTACAGGCTAGTGGATACACAGGTTTGTAGTTACAGGCTAGTGACTAGATACACAGGTATGTAGTTACAGGCTAGTGACTGGATACACAGGTATGTAGTTACAGGCTAGTGGATACACAGGTTTGTAGTTACAGGCTAGTGGATACACAGGTTTGTAGTTACAGGCTAGTGACTAGATACACAGGTATGTAGTTACAGGCTAGTGACTGGATACACAGGTATGTAGTTACAGGCTAGTGACTGGATACACAGATATGTAGTTACAGGCTAGTGGATACACAGGTTTGTAGTTACAGGCTAGTGGATACACAGGTATGTAGTTACAGGCTAGTGGATACACAGATATGTAGTTACAGGCTAGTGGATACACAGGTTTGTAGTTACAGGCTAGTGGATACACAGGTTTGTAGTTACAGGCTAGTGACTAGATACACAGGTATGTAGTTACAGGCTAGTGACTAGATACACAGGTATGTAGTTACAGGCTAGTGATTAGATACACATGTATGTAGTTACAGGCTAGTGACTAGATACACAGGTATGTAGTTACAGGCTAGTGACTAGATACACAGGTATGTAGTTACAGGCTAGTGACTAGATACACAGGTATGTAGTTACAGGCTAGTGACTGGATACACAGGTATGTAGTTACAGGCTAGTGATTAGATACACAGGTATGTAGTTACAGGCTAGTGGATACACAGGTATGTAGTTACAGGCTAGTGGATACACAGGTATGTAGTTACAGACTAGTGACTAGATACACAGGTATGTAGTTACAGGCTAGTGACTAGATACACAGGTATGTAGTTACAGGCTAGTGACTAGATACACAGGTATGTAGTTACAGGCTAGTGGATACACAGGTATACAGCTCTGGGCCTTGTCCACTTCTTTGCAGGGGTTCTATATGCTTGGGCCCTTTTTGCTCCCACCTGTGTGATTATTTATTATTTGTGGTTCCCTTGCTGGTTAATAAATACAACCCTCAAATCAGGAACAAATAAACCCGCAGTTCCTCCCTGGAGATCGGTTTACAGGCAGAGGAACATCAATAGCAGCTGCAAATCAATCCAATTTATATTCAAATTAAATGAAAAACAAGGTATCCTCAAGACTTCCCCAGTCCTTCCCTTAGTTATTCTCTGCAGCTGATCAGCTAAAGTATGGAAACCGGAGTGAGCTTTAGTGAATCAGTTGCAAAGAATAAAATAGTAACTTTTGAAACTGGAGAGGATTTAGAGACCCCTTGGTAAATTAAGTCCATTTGACTTAGAATTCAGCATTAACCTTTTCTGAACTGTGTAGTATTTAATTGTAGGTGTATTTGGACCATTAGATTTTGCAAATGATGCACAGAATACTTCATGCAAGGCTGGCAGGAGAATGCTGAATTGTAAAATTGAGCAGCCGGTGTCTATCAGGTCAGGGGACAGTCGATGACAATTATCAGAAAAAATAGAAATTATGTTTGAATCTCAGCAGCTCAGCGCACAAATGAGCATATTAATTGCCATGAGGAAAGGACTAATGAGAAATTAACAAACAGAAGAAATGTGCCAGGCAAGCAGAGAAAAGATACAATATGTGAATTCTGCTTTATGCCTCACATCTAATGTCACTTATTGTTGTCATCAGAAACATTTTATATTATGAAATTATGTGAGAATCTTTAAGCTTTGTTATCTCTTTGATTTGAGAATATTATCCCCACACCATCACACTAATAATTATTTTTTTTATTTTTAAGGATAATAGCCAGTTACCTTTGTTAATTACTGGATACAAAGAGACTGGCTGAAATTATGAACCAGTAGATCTGTTAGTAGCCAGATAGCCGTACACAGCAGTAAACCAGAGGAGTAGTCAGGAACAAATTCGAAGTCAGCAATCAGAGATATCATCAAAAAAACAGAGACACTATCAGGAACTAGAGATACCTTCAGCAACCAGAGATACGGTCAGGAAGTGAGGTAATGACCTCTTCGGTTCCATCGGTGGTCGGCTGGCTGAAGACGGCTAAAGGTAGGATGATCTTCAGGGGGGTAGTGTTAGGTTTATTTAAGGGGGGTTTGGGTTAGAGTAGGGGTATGTGGATGGTGGGTTTTAATGTTGGGGGGGTTGTATTTTTTTTAACATGCAAAAGAGCTGAATACTTTGGGACATGCCCCGCAAAAGGCCCTTTTAAGGGCTGGTAAGGTAATGGAGCTGTTAACTTTCGTAATTTAGAATAGGGTAGGGCATTTTTTTATTTTGGGGGGCTTTGTTATTTTATTAGGGGGCTTAGATTAGGTGTAATTAGCTTAAAAATCTTGTAATATTTTTTTATTTTTTGTAACTTAGTTTTTTTTAATTTTTGTACTTTAGTTAGTTAATTTAATTGTATTTAATTGTAGGTATTTGTAGTTAATTAATTTAATTTATTTAATGATAGTGTAGTGTTAAGTGTAATTGTAACTTAGGTTAGTTTTTATTTTACAGGTAAATTTGTCTTTATTTTAACTAGGTAGCTATTAAATAGTTAATAACTATTTAATAGCTATGGTGCCTAGTTAAAATAAATTTAAATTTGCCTGTAAAATAAAAATAAATCCTAAAATAGCTACAATATAATTATTAGTAATATTGTAGCTATATTAGGGTTTATTTTATAGGTAAGTATTTCGTTTTAAATAGGATTCATTTAGTTAATAATAGTAATTTTATTTAGATTTATTAAAATAATATTTAAGTTAGGGGGGGTGTTAGGGTTAGACTTAGGTTTAGGGGTTAATTAGTTTAATATAGATGGCGGCGGTATAGGGGGGGCAGGATAGGGGTTAATAAATTTATTATAGGTGGCGACGGTGTAGGGGGGGCAGAATAAGGGTTAATAAGTTTAATATAGGTTGTGGTGGGGTCCGGGAGCGGCGGTTTAGGGGTTAAACAATTTATTTAGTTGCTGCGGGGTACGGGATCGGCAGGATAGGGGTTAATAAATTTATTATAGGTGGCGGCGGTATAGGGGGGCAGGATAGGGGTTAATAGGTATTATGTAGGTGGCGGCGGGGTCCAGGAGCGGCGGTTTAGGGGTTACCATTTTTAATATAGGTGGCGGCAGTGTAGGGGGGCAGATTAGGGGTGTTTAGACTCGGGGTACATGTTAGGGTGTTAGGTGTAGACAGCTCCCATAGGAATCAATGGGATATCGGCAGCAGCGAACATGAACTTTCGCTATGGTCAGACTCCCATTGATTCCTATGGGATCCGCCACCTCCAGGGCGGCGGATTGAAAACCAGGTACACTGGGCCGGAAAAGTGCAGAGCGTGCCTGCTAGTCATTTGATAACTATCAAAAGTAGTCAGATTGTGCCGAACTTGCGTTCGGAACATCTGGAGTGACGTAAGACTCGATCTGTGTTGGACTGAGTCTGGCGGATCGAAGCTTACGTCACGTAACTTAGGCGAATCAGCCTTGCCACAAATACGCTGCGGAATTCCAGCGTATTTGAGGTTGACGGCTTGATAACTAGGGGCCATAGAGTCAGCAACCAGAGATACATTCAGGAACCAGAGATACTATCAAGAACCAGAAATACTGTCAGGAGCAGAGATTCTATCAGGATCTGAGATACCTTCAGGAACCAGAGATACCATTAGGAACCAGAGATACAGTCAGGGACTGAGTTACTGTCAGGAACCAGAGATACCATTAGGAACCAGAGATACAGTCAGGGTCTGAGATACTGTTAGGAACCTGAGATACTGTCAGGAACCAGAGATACCATTAAGAACCAGAGATACCATTAGGAACCAGAGGTACAGTCAGGAACCAGAGATACCATTGAGAACCAGAGTTACAGTCAAGAACTGTGATACCCCCAGGAACCAGAGATACCATTAGGAACCAAAGATACAGTCAGGAACTGTGATACCGTCAGGAACAAGATATACCATTAGGAACCAGAGTTACAGTCAGGAACTGCCATACCATCAGGAATTAGAGATACCATTAGGAACCAGAGATACAGTCAGGAACCAGAGATACCATTAGGAACCAGAGTTACAGTCAGGAACTGCTATACCGTCAGGAACAAGAGATACAGTCAGGAACTGCAATACCGTCAGGAACAAGAGATACCATTAGGAACCAGAGTTACAGTCAGGTACTGAGGTAAATTCAGGAACCAGAGAGGCCATTAGGAACCAGAGATGCCATTAGGAACCTGAGATACAGTAAGGAACCAGAGACACCATCAGAAAATAGAGACACTATCAGGTACAAGACGTAGAGGCTT
Source organism: Bombina bombina (assembly GCF_027579735.1). Lineage (NCBI taxonomy): Eukaryota > Metazoa > Chordata > Amphibia > Anura > Bombinatoridae > Bombina > Bombina bombina. The sequence continues at coordinate 9,697,291 of NC_069508.1, forward strand.
ATTTATCAAGCTGTCAACCGCAAATACGCTGGAATTCCGCAGCGTAATTGTGGTGAGCCTGATTCGCCCTATTTATCAAAGCCTACAGACCGGCAAAAGTTGAAATCTGTGACGTAACATACGATCCACCGGTCTCAGTCCGACACAGATCAATGCTTACATCATTACAGATGTTCCTATCTGACACCTTTTGCAAGTTATAAAACTTCTAACAGGTACGCTCGCCACTATTCCGGCCCAGCATACCTGGTTTTCATTCCGCCACCCTGGAGGCCGCGGATGCCATAGATATCAATGGGAGTCTGAAAGCAGCGAAAGCTCATGTTCGCTGCTGTCAGATATCCCATTGATTTCTATGGTAGAAAACAAATTACGTTTACACCTAACATCCTAACATAAGCCCCGAGTCTAAACACCCCTACTCTGCCGCCCCCGACATCGCTGCAACTAAATAAAATGTATTAACCCCTATCCTGCCGCTCCCTGACCCTGCCGCAACTAAATAAATGTATTAACCCCTATCCCGCCGCTCCCGAAGCCCACCGCAACTAAATAAAGTTATTATTCATTAAGACTTCTGCCGACTTCGCTGAGGACTTCTGTCGCTACGTTGAGGATGGATGTCGGGTCTTCAAAAACTGTAAGTGGATCTTCAGGGGTTAGTGTTAGTTTTTTTAAGGGTTTATTGGGTGGGTTTTAATTTTAGGTTAGGGACTTTGGGCGGAAAAAGAGCTAAATGCCCTTTTAAGGGCAATGCCCATCCAAATGCCCTTTTCAGGGCAATGGGGAGCTTAGGTTTTTTAGATAGGATTTTATTTGGGGGGTTGGTTGTGTGGGTGGTGGGTTTTACTGTTGGGGGGGGTATTTGTAAATTATTTTACAGGTAAAAGAGCTGATTTCTTTGGGGCAATGCCCTGCAAAAGGCCCTTTTAAGGGCCATTGGTAGTTTATTGTAGGCTAGGGTTTTTTTTTATTTTGTGGGGGCTTTTTTACTTTTGATAGGGCTATTAAATTAGGTGTAATTAGTTTAAATATTTGATAATTTATTTTTTATTTTGTGTAACTTAGTGTTTTTTATTTTGTGTACCTTAGTTGTTAGTTTTTTGTAACTTAGTAATATTTAATAGTAGATTTAAATAATTTGAGTAGGGTTAGGTGTTTAAGTATGTAATATAGTTAATTTATTTGTTAGTTTAATGTAATTTTAGTATAATAGTTAGTGTAGGTTAATTAATAGTTTAATATAGTTTATTTTAATTCTAAAGGTAAGTTTACATTTATTATAAGATAGGGATGTTGTCATTTTAATGTAAAGTTAGCCGGTTGTTAGGTTTAGGGGTTAATAGCTTAATTTAGTTACCGTGTCTTTAACAACAGTCCGCTGTTCATTGCCCTGTACTTGGTGCGCAGCTTTTTGACAGCTTTTTTGATAAATAAGGAGAACGTATTCAGGTCCGCGGCCGCAATGTTAGGCGATGTTAGGCAAGCGTATTGGTGCCGGCGAAGCAGCACAGTTGACGGCTTGATAAATAGGCCTCATAGATTCAGCAACCAGAGATACTGTCAAGAGCCAGAAATACTGTCAGGAGCAGAGATTCTATCAGGTACCAGACTTACAGTCAGGATCTGAGATACTTTCAGGAACAAGAGATACCATTAGGAACCAGAGATACAGTCAGGGACTGAGATACTGTCAGGAACCAGAGATACCATTAGGAACCAGAGATACAGTCAGGGTCTGAGATACTGTCAGGAACCAGAGATACCATTAGGAACCAGAGATACCATTAAGAACCAGAGTTACACTCAGGAACTGCGATACCGTGAGGAACAAGAGATACCATTAGGAACCAGAGTTACAGTCAGGAACTGCGATACCGTCAGGAATTAGAGATACCATTAGGAACCAGAGATACCGTCAGGAACTGCAATACCATCAGGAACCAGAGATACCATTAGGAACTAGAGTTACAGTCAGGAACTGAGGTAACTTCAGGAACCAGAGAGGCCATTAGGAACCAGAGATGCCATTAGGAACCTGAGATACAGTAAGGAACCAGAGACACCATCAGAAAATAGAGACACTATCAGGTACAAGACATAGGGGCCTATCTATCAAGCTCTGAATGGAGCTTGATGCCCCATGTTTCTGGCGAGCCTGCAGGCTCAACAGAAACAGCAGTTATGAAGCAGCAGTCACAAAGACTGCTGCTCCATAACCTATCTGCCTGCTCTGAGCAGGAGGACAGACATCACCGGAATTCAACCCGATCGAGTACAATCGGGTTGATTGACACCCCCCTGATGGCGGCCCATTGGCTGCGAGTCTGCAGGGGGCGGCATTGCACCAGCAGCTCTTGTGAGCTGCTGGTGCAATGCTGAATACAGAGAGCTTATTGCTCTCCGTATTCAGCGAGGTCCTCCAGACCTTGTTAAATAGAGGCCATAGAGTCAGAAACAAGAGATACATTCAGGAACCAGATATACTGTCAAGAACCAGAAATACTGTCAGGAGCAGAGATTCTGTCAGGTACCAGACTTACAGTCAGGATCTGAGATACCTTCAGGAACAAGAGATACCATTAGGAACCAGAGATACAGTCAGGGACTGAGATACTGTCAGGAACCAGAGATACCATTAGGAACCAGAGATACAGTCAGGGTCTGAGATACTGTCAGGAACCAGAGATACCATTAGGAACCAGAGATACCATTAAGAACCAGAGTTACACTCAGGAACTGCGATACCGTGAGGAACAAGAGATACCATTAGGAACCAGAGTTACAGTCAGGAACTGCGATACCGTCAGGAATTAGAGATACCATTAGGAACCAGAGATACCGTCAGGAACTGCAATACCATCAGGAACCAGAGATACCATTAGGAACTAGAGTTACAGTCAGGAACTGAGGTAACTTCAGGAACCAGAGAGGCCATTAGGAACCAGAGATGCCATTAGGAACCTGAGATACAGTAAGGAACCAGAGACACCATCAGAAAATAGAGACACTATCAGGTACAAGACATAGGGGCCTATCTATAAAGCTCTGAATGGAGCTTGATGCCCCATGTTTCTGGCGAGCCTGCAGGCTCAACAGAAACAGCAGTTATGAAGCAGCAGTCACAAAGACTGCTGCTCCATAACCTATCTGCCTGCTCTGAGCAGGCGGACAGACATCACCGGAATTCAACCCGATCGAGTACGATCGTGTTGATTGACACCCCCCTGATGGCGGCCCATTGGCTGCGAGTCTGCAGGGGGCGGCATTGCACCAGCAGCTCTTGTGAGCTGCTGGTGCAATGCTGAATACGGAGAGCTTATTGCTCTCCGTATTCAGCGAGGTCCGCCAGACCTTGTTAAATAGAGGCCATAGAGTCAGAAACAAGAGATACATTCAGGAACCAGATATACTGTCAAGAACCAGATATACTGTCAGGAGCAGAGATTCTGTCAGGTACCAGACTTACAGTCAGGATCTGAGATACCTTCAGGAACAAGAGATACAGTCAGGAACTAAGATACCGCCAGGAACCAGAGATACCATTAAGAACCAGAGTTACAGACAGGAACTGCGATACCGCCAGGAACCAGAGATACCATTAGGAACCAGAGATACAGTCAGGGACTGAGATACTGTCAGGAACCAGAGATACTATTAGGAACCAGAGATACAGTCAGGGACTGAGATATCGTCAGGAACCAGAGATACCTTTAGGAACCATAGATACTATTAGGAATCAGGAATTAAAGATAAGTCAGGATCTGAGATAATCAGTAGCTAGGAAATTTAGCAGAGCATGGGTAACACAGCAAGAGATCAGACTTGAATAAAAAAAACAGTTTAAGGTCATGCCAAGAGCAGGAGGGTAATAGATCGGGAATTTTAGGAACATCACAGTAGAATAACCAAGTACTAAATGATGAAGTCAAAGGTTTTTTGTTAAACGTCCTCCCCTGACACTCCCACTGCAGCAACATCACTTCCTGATAAGAGACTAGAAATAGGTAGCTCCACAGCTTCAGACTCATCTTCTGCAGCAACATCACTTCCTGATAACAGACTAGAAATAGGGAGCTCCACAGCTTCAGACTCATCTTCTGCAGCAACATCACTTCCTGATAACAGGCTAGAAATAGGGAGCTCCACAGCTTCAGACTCATCTTCTGCAGCAACATCACTTTCTGATAACAGACTAGAAATAGGGAGCTGCACAGCTTCAGACTCATCTTCTGCAGCAACATCACTTCCTGATAAGAGACTAGAAATAGGTAGCTGCACAGCTTCAGACTCATCTTCTGCAGCAACATCACTTCCTGATAACAGACTAGAAATAGGGAGCTGCACAGCTTCAGACTCATCTTCTGCAGCAACATCACTTCATTATAACAGACTAGAAATAGGGAGCTCCACAGCTTCAGACTCATCTTCTGCAGCAACATCACTTCCTAATAACTGACTAGAAATTGGGAGCTCCATAGCTTCAGACTCATCTTCTGCAGCAACATCACTTCCTAATAACTGACTAGTAATTGGGAGCTCCACAGCTTCAGACTCATCTCCTGCAGCAACATCACTTCCTAATAACTGACTAGAAATTGGGAGCTCCACAGCTTCAGACTCATCTTCTGCAGCAACATCACTTCCTAATAACTGACTAGTAATTGGGATCTCCACAGCTTCAGACTCATCTTCTGCAGCAACATCACTTCCTTATAACTGACTAGTAATTGGGATCTCCACAGCTTCAGACTCATCTTCTGCAGCAACATCACTTCCTGATAAGAGACTAGAAATAGGGAGCTCCACAGCTTCAGACTCATCTTCTGCAGCAACATCACTTCCTGATAAGAGACTAGAAATAGGGAGCTCCACAGCGTCAGACTCATCTTCTGCAGCAGCATGTCCTGCAATCTCATAGCGAGAGAAATGCCATCTTTCACATACCCAAAGTCTGGAGCAATAACACCACTATAACCATGCTTAGTGTCACGCCAAACCTTGGGCGCTGACAACAAGGCCTGCAACACTTCAGGGCCTGATTTCTATTCTTAGATCTCTGTGCAGAAGAACAGCATTTAACATTTGAGATTAACTGGCTACCTATGATAAAGGCTATCTTCTCTGGCAGCAAAATGGTTAATGAATAATTTATGATTTTATGAGTGTTATAGATGATAATAATGCATTTTGATAGGGGTTATGATTAGTGGTGGGGTTAAGGCTAGGGTTAGTGTTTTTGATAGCGTTAGGGCTATAATTAAGGTTTGGCATTATGACTAGGTTTAAGGCTAAGTTTATTGTTAGGTTCAGGGGTATGGTTAGGCTTAGGCCTACAGTCAGGTTTGGGGTAAAGGTTTAGTTAGTTTCAGGGGTATGGTTAGGCTTAGGCCTACAGTCAGGGTTGGGGTAAAGGCTTAGGATTAGGTTTTAAGTTAGTCTTAGGGCTAATGTTTGGGTTAGGGATAGTCTTAGGGTTAGGACTATAATTGTGCTTAGTACTAGGTTCATGACATGTTCTAGGGTTATGGTTAGAGACAGAATTAGGGTTAGGTTAAGGATTAAGTTTATGCCTAAGGTTATTATTATTATCAGTTATTTGAGTGCCAACTGATTCTGCAGTGCTATAAACATAGGAATAATATGCAGGTAACATTTATGGGGAACAATTGGGTAGAGAGCCCTGCCGAGACTTCTACTTTTGTAGTCAGCTCTTATGAAGGTGATCTACAAACAGCTGCCGGAGTTAATTTTTTACTTTTTTATTTTTTTGTGTTAAAGCTATAGTTAAGATTTAGTTGTAGGATTAGTTTTACAACTTAAATTAGAGTTACTATTAGGGCTAGGTTTATGCCTTGGTTTGGGATATATGGGGCCTATTTATTAAAGGTCTTGCGGGCCTGATCCGACAGTGCGGATCAGGTCCGCAAGACCTCGCTGAATGCGGAGAGCAATACGCTCTCCGCATTTAACAATGCACCAGCAGCTCACAAGAGCTGCTGGTGCAACACCGTCCCCTGCTGACTCGCGGCCAATCGGCCGCCAGCAGGGAGGTGTTAATCAACCTGATCGTACTCGATCGGGTTGATTTCCGGCGATTCCTGTCCGCCTCATCAGAGGAGGCGGACAGGGTTATGGAGCAGCAGTCTTTAGACGGCTTCTTCATAACTGCTGTTTCTGGCGAGTCTGAAGGCTCGCCAGAAACACCGGCCCACAAGCTCCGTTCGGAGCTTGATAAATGGGCCCCATAGAGTCAAGGTTAGTCTTAGCATTGGTACTACTTTTAGGGTTAGGGAAAGAACAGAATTACAGCTAGGGATACAATTAGTGTTAGGGTTATTTTAGGGCTAAGGTAAGTGCAAGGGTTAAAGGGATAGGAAAGTCAAAATTAAACTTGCATGATTCAGATAGAACATGTACTTCTATTTCCAAATGTGTTTCGTTCTCTTAGTATCCCTTGTTGAAAAAGTTGGTTAAAAATTGTATGTTCTATCTGAATCATAAAAAACATTTTTGAGTTTACTATCCCTTTAAGTAAGAATAGGGCTAGGTTTATAGTTACACTTAATGTTATGATTAGGGCTAGGTTTATAGTTACACTTAAAGTTATGATTAGGGCTAGGTTTATAGTTACACTTAATGTTATGAGTAGGGCTAGGTTTATAGTTGCACTTAATGTTATGAGTAGGGCTAGGTTTATAGTTACACTTAATGTTATGAGTAGGGCTAGGTTTATAGTTACACTTAATGTTATGATTAAGGCTAGGTTTATAGTTACACTTAATGTTATGAGTAGGGCTAGGTTTATAGTTACACTTAATGTTATGAGTAGGGCTAGGTTTATAGTTACACTTAATGTTATGAGTAGGGCTAGGTTTATAGTTACACTTAATGTTATGAGTAGGGCTAGGTTTATAGTTACACTTAATGTTATGATTAGGGCTAGGTTTATAGTTACACTTAATGTTATGAGTAGGGCTAGGTTTATAGTTACACTTAATGTTATGAGTAGGGCTAGGTTTATAGTTACACTTAATGTTATGATTAGGGCTAGGTTTATAGTTACACTTAATGTTATGATTAGGGCTAGGTTTATAGTTACACTTAATGTTATGATTAAGGCTAGGTTTATAGTTACACTTAATGTTATGAGTAGGGCTAGGTTTATAGTTACACTTAATGTTATGATTAAGGCTAGGTTTATAGTTACACTTAATGTTATGATTAGGGCTAGGTTTATAGTTACACTTAATGTTATGATTAGGGCTAGGTTTATAGTTACACTTAATGTTATGAGTAGGGCTAGGTTTATAGTTACACTTAATGTTATGATTAGGGCTAGGTTTATAGTTACACTTAATGTTATGAGTAGGGCTAGGTTTATAGTTACACTTAATGTTATGAGTAGGGCTAGGTTTATAGTTACACTTAATGTTATGATTAGGGCTAGGTTTATAGTTACACTTAATGTTATGATTAGGGCTAGGTTTATAGTTACACTTAATGTTATGATTAAGGCTAGGTTTATAGTTACACTTAATGTTATGAGTAGGGCTAGGTTTATAGCTACAGTTAATGTTATGATTAAGGCTAGGTTTATAGTTACACTTAATGTTATGATTAGGGCTAGGTTTATAGTTACACTTAATGTTATGATTAGGGCTAGGTTTATAGTTACACTTAATGTTATGATTAGGGCTAGGTTTATAGTTACACTTAATGTTATGAGTAGGGCTAGGTTTATAGTTACACTTAATGTTATGATTAAGGCTAGGTTTATAGTTACACTTAATGTTATGAGTAGGGCTAGGTTTATAGTTACACTTAATGTTATGAGTAGGGCTAGGTTTTTAGTTACACTTAATATTATGATTAGGGCTAGGTTTATAGTTACACTTAATGTTATGATTAGGGCTAGGTTTATAGTTACACTTAATGTTATGAGTAGGGCTAGGTTTATAGTTACACTTAATGTTATGATTAGGGCTAGGTTTATAGTTAGTCTTAATGTTATGATTAGGGCTAGGTTTATAGTTACACTTAATGTTATGATTAGGGCTAGGTTTATAGTTACACTTAATGTTATGAGTAGGGCTAGGTTTATAGTTACACTTAATGTTATGATTAGGGCTAGGTTTATAGTTACACTTAATGTTATGATTAGGGCTAGGTTTATAGTTACACTTAATGTTATGAGTAGGGCTAGGTTTATAGTTACACTTAATGTTATGATTAGGGCTAGGTTTATAGTTACACTTAATGTTATGAGTAGGGCTAGGTTTATAGTTACACTTAATGTTATGATTAGGGCTAGGTTTATAGTTACACTTAATGTTATGATTAGGGCTAGGTTTATAGTTACACTTAATGTTATGATTAAGGCTAGGTTTATAGTTACACTTAATGTTATGAGTAGGGCTAGGTTTATAGTTACACTTAATGTTATGATTAAGGCTAGGTTTATAGTTACACTTAATGTTATGATTAGGGCTAGGTTTATAGTTACACTTAATGTTATGATTAGGGCTAGGTTTATAGTTACACTTAATGTTATGAGTAGGGCTAGGTTTATAGTTACACTTAATGTTATGATTAGGGCTAGGTTTATAGTTACACTTAATGTTATGAGTAGGGCTAGGTTTATAGTTACACTTAATGTTATGAGTAGGGCTAGGTTTATAGTTACACTTAATGTTATGATTAGGGCTAGGTTTATAGTTACACTTAATGTTATGATTAGGGCTAGGTTTATAGTTACACTTAATGTTATGATTAAGGCTAGGTTTATAGTTACACTTAATGTTATGAGTAGGGCTAGGTTTATAGCTACAGTTAATGTTATGATTAAGGCTAGGTTTATAGTTACACTTAATGTTATGATTAGGGCTAGGTTTATAGTTACACTTAATGTTATGATTAGGGCTAGGTTTATAGTTACACTTAATGTTATGATTAGGGCTAGGTTTAAAGTTACACTTAATGTTATGAGTAGGGCTAGGTTTATAGTTACACTTAATGTTATGATTAAGGCTAGGTTTATAGTTACACTTAATGTTATGATTAGGGCTAGGTTTATAGTTACACTTAATGTTATGAGTAGGGCTAGGTTTTTAGTTACACTTAATATTATGATTAGGGCTAGGTTTATAGTTACACTTAATGTTATGATTAGGGCTAGGTTTATAGTTACACTTAATGTTATGAGTAGGGCTAGGTTTATAGTTACACTTAATGTTATGATTAGGGCTAGGTTTATAGTTAGTCTTAATGTTATGATTAGGGCTAGGTTTATAGTTACACTTAATGTTATGATTAGGGCTAGGTTTATAGTTACACTTAATGTTATGAGTAGGGCTAGGTTTATAGTTACACTTAATGTTATGATTAGGGCTAGGTTTATAGTTACACTTAATGTTATGATTAGGGCTAGGTTTATAGTTACACTTAATGTTATGAGTAGGGCTAGGTTTATAGTTACACTTAATGTTATGATTAGGGCTAGGTTTATAGTTACACTTAATGTTATGATTAGGGCTAGGTTTATAGTTACACTTAATGTTATGATAAGGGCTAGGTTTATAGTTACACTTAATGTTATGAGTAGGGCTAGGTTTATAGTTACACTTAATGTTATGAGTAGGGCTAGGTTTATAGTTACACTTAATGTTATGATTAGGGCTAGGTTTATAGTTACACTTAATGTTATGATTAGGGCTAGGTTTATAGTTACACTCAATGTTATGAGTAGGGCTAGGTTTATAGTTACACTTAATGTTATGAGTAGGGCTAGGTTTATAGTTACACTTAATGTTATGAGTAGGGCTAGGTTTATAGTTACACTTAATGTTATGAGTAGAGCTAGGTTTATAGTTACACTTAATGTTATGATTAAGGCTAGGTTTATAGTTACACTTAATGTTATGAGTAGGGCTAGGTTTATAGTTACACTTAATGTTATGAGTAGGGCTAGGTTTATAGTTACACTCAATGTTATGAGTAGGGCTAGGTTTATAGTTACACTTAATGTTATGAGTAGGGCTAGGTTTATAGTTACACTTAATGTTATGAGTAGGGCTAGGTTTATAGTTACACTTAATGTTATGAGTAGGGCTAGGTTTATAGTTACACTTAATATTATGATTAGGGCTAGGTTTATAGTTACACTCAATGTTATGAGTAGGGCTAGGTTTATAGTTACACTAAATGTTATGAGTAGGGCTAGGTTTATAGTTACACTCAATGTTATGAGTAGGGCTAGGTTTATAGTTACACTCAATGTTATGAGTAGGGCTAGGTTTATAGTTACACTTAATGTTATGATAAGGGCTAGGTTTATAGTTACGCTTAATGTTATGATTAGGGCTAGGTTTATAGTTACACTTAATGTTATGATTAGGGCTAGGTTTATAGTTACGCTTAATGTTATGATTAGGGCTAGGTTTATAGTTACACTTAATGTTATGATTAGGGCTAGGTTTATAGTTACGCTTAATGTTATGATTAGGGCTAGGTTTATAGTTACGCTTAATGTTATGAGTAGGGCTAGGTTTATAGTTACACTTAATGTTATGATTAGGGCTAGGTTTATAGTTACACTCAATGTTATGAGTAGGGCTAGGTTTATAGTTACACTCAATGTTATGAGTAGGGCTAGGTTTATAGTTACACTTAATGTTATGATAAGGGCTAGGTTTATAGTTACGCTTAATGTTATGATTAGGGCTAGGTTTATAGTTACACTTAATGTTATGATTAGGGCTAGGTTTATAGTTACGCTTAATGTTATGATTAGGGCTAGGTTTATAGTTACACTTAATGTTATGATTAGGGCTAGGTTTATAGTTACGCTTAATGTTATGATTAGGGCTAGGTTTATAGTTACGCTTAATGTTATGAGTAGGGCTAGGTTTATAGTTACACTTAATGTTATGATTAGGGCTAGGTTTATAGTTACACTTAATGTTATGAGTAGGGCTAGGTTTATAGTTACACTTAATGTTATGATTAGGGCTAGGTTTACGGTAGGATAAGGCTTAATATTAGGGCTGGAATTATGGTTATAACAAGGGTTTTAACCATCTGTAGAGGCAGAATTCAGGTGTTATCCATCAAGGCAGATATAAGATCTTATTCACTTTGAGATTCGAACCTGAGGTCTTTATTTACCCTTTCTCTATAAATTACGTCACATCAACTCAGACTCTAGATAAGTATCTATCTCTCTGTCAATAACTTATATTTTTTACTTATGCTCCAGTTGCACAAGTTGTTATTACGGAGGACTGTTTGACCAGTGTTCTGATCCCTAAACGGTCTCCTACCAAACTAAGAGTTATTATATTCTGTTCTAGTTGACCTCTCTCTGCTGCATCTCTCCAGGGATGTGGAACAAGCACTTATACTTTGGTGGGAGACAAGAGATGTGTCAGAGGAATCTCATGGGACCTCCCTTGATGACATGAAAAATAACAATAAAAGACAGATGACGTCTATCAAGTTTCAGAACAAAAAAGTTATTCAGATTAGAAATCTCCCTAAAATCTCTTGTCTTATGTGATTATGGGTCAGTCTATCTGCCAGAGATGTTCTCTGCTCACAAGTGAGGAGAAGAAATGCTCTGCACACCGGCCAAACAGGAACTGAACACTGTAGCAATAAATGGGAGAAGGAAAGAAACCTTATTTTTTTTAAATACACAGCAAAACAAGAATGGAGAGTGAATTGTAGTACTAGTGAGCTCATTACTTTTCCTTCTATTGGACAGATTATAAGTGTAGTGGTATTTATCTCTCCCGCTCGTTATCTGTGCTAGAAGTTAGAATATCATGACCGCGTTAACGTATTCCTACATAGCCGTCAAGGGAGCAAAAAGTGGAAGCACGTTCCTTGTGCGCAAACCCAATCACATATTCTGAAGTGCGCTAACCCGACAGGAAAATATGAATATTTTGTATTCCAATGTTCTTCACAAAGCCAAATATGTTCTATTTATTCCTAAACACATAGTTCTACATATACCGGATGGTATTTTGATACAATTTATACAGTATCTATACCTATATTTATACATGATTATATATAGGTATAGATACATACAGATATATAGGAATATCTCTTTATAAATACTTACACCATATTCTGCTATGTGCTGAACACTGAAATGGGAAATATTTACAGTAAATACATAGTTAAACCTTTATTAAATATGAATATTGCATAAATATGCTTTAACTTTAATTCTATTACCTCTTTCTCTTGATATTATTTGCTAAAACATAGCTTTTTTTCTGGGCCTGATAATAAAAGATTCTCCAGCTTGGAGAGAAATTCTAGTGCAGACTTCACAGGGCTGAACTCACTGAATTCTGTAAAAGAGAAAACAAAGGCGTAATCTGGAAGTCCCAGAGAGATGAGCGATGCCTTCTATAAAACTCTTGGCTTAGATGAGTTGATCTAAATTGATCCTCCAGCACTGAGGGCCCAATGACATAAAGGTCTCTGGGCTGACGAGATTGTTAAACAACACTCGCCAGTCAAGTCAATAATACTTTAGAGCGCTAAATATCGCTTGCATGCAATATTATTACTCAGGAAACAATTGTATTGTTTAGGTAACATCAAAACTTGTAACAAAATTCTGCACCCAAAATCATTAAATGTGTATGTAAATTACACAGGAATAAATTGTATTAAATAAGCACAGCGTAAATCATAATTTAAGTATACTGGATGTGCAAAAACCACATACAGCTAGATTATGAGTTTTTGCAGTAAGAGGGGTGTGGTGCTAACTTGCACGTTATTATCACCACTCACTTCCCTACAGCGCTGGTATTACAGGTTTTCAGAAACCCGGCGTTAAAAGACAAGAAGTGAGCGTAGAGCAAAATTGTGCTCCATACCGCACTCCAATACCAGTGCTGCTTAAGTCAGCGGTGAGCTGGATGTACGTGCTCGTGCACGATTTCCCCATAGACATCAATGGGGAGAGCCGGCTGAGAAAAAGTCTAACACCTGCAAAAAAGCAGCGTAAAGCTCAGTAACGCAGCCCCATTGATTCCTATGGAGAAACACATTTTATGTTTACACCTAACACCCTAACATGAACCCCGAGTCTAAACACCCCTAATCTTACACTTATTAACCTTATGCTGCCCCCGACATCGCCGACACCTACATTATGCTGATTAACCCCTAATCTGCCGCTCCGGACATCGTGGCCACTATAATAAACATATTAACCCCTAAACCGCTGCACTCCCGCATCACAAACACTAGTTAAATAGTATTAAGAAATCAGCTCTTTTACCTGTAAAAAAAATACAAACAACCCCCCAACAGTAAAACCCACCACCCACACAACCAACCCCCCAAATAAAACCCTAACTAAAGAAACCTAAGCTCCCCATTGCCCTGAAAAGGGCATTTGGATGGACATTGCCCTTAAAAGGGCATTTAGCTTTATTGCAGCCCAAAGCCCTAACCAAAAAATAAAACCCACCCAATAAACCCTTAAAAAAAAAATAACACTAACCCCTGAAGATCCACTTACAGTTTTGAAGATCCAACATCCATCCTCAACGAAGCCGGGAAAAGTCCTCATCGAAGCGGCAATAACTCCTCAACGAAGCCGGGAGAAGTCTTCATCCAAGCCGGGAGAAGTGGTCCTCCAGATGGGCAGAAGTCTTCATCCAGACGGCATATTCTATCTTCATCCATCCGGCGCAGAGCGGGTCCATCTTCAAGACATCCGATGCAGAGCATCCTCTTCTTCTGACGACTACCCGATGAATGAAGGTTCCTTTAAGTGACGTCATCCAAGATGGCGTCCCTTAGATTCCATTTGGCTGATAGAATTCTATCAGCCAATCGGAATTAAGGTTGAAAATGCAAGCCAATAGGATTGAGCTTGCATTCTATTGGCTGATTGGAATTATTTGGCTGATTGGAATTATTTAGGTAATGATAGTAATTTGTATTTATAATTATTTTAATTATATTTAAGTTAGGGGGTGTTAGAATTAGGGTTAGACTTAGGTTTAGGGATTCATAAATTTAGTATAGTGGCGGCGACGTTGGCGAGGCATATTAGGGGTTAATAAATGTAGGTAGGTGGCGGCGATGTTAGGGGTGGTAGATTAGGGGTTAATAATATTTAACTAATGTTTGAGTTGCGGGAGTGCAGCGGTTTAGGGGTTAATATGTTTATTCTAGTGGCAGCGATGTCCCGAGCGGCAGATTAGGGGTTAATAAATGTAGGTGGCGGTGATGTTAGGGACGGCAGATTAGGGGTTAATAATATTTAACTAGTGTTTACGATGCGGGAGTGCAGCGGTTTAGGGGTTAATATGTTTATTCTAGTGGCGGCGATGTCCCGAGCGGCAGATTAGGGGTTAATATTTTTATTTTAGTGTTTGCGATGTGGAGGGCCTCGGTTTAGGGGTTAATAGGTAGTTTATGGGTGTAAGTGTACTTTTTAACACTTTAGTTATGAGTTTTATGCTACAGCTTTGTAGTGTAAAACTCATAACTACTGACTTTAGAATGTGTTACAAATCTTGACGGGATAGGCTGTACAGCTCACTTTTTGGCCTCCCAGGAAAAGCTTGTAATGCAGGCCCTATGGAAGTCCCATTGAAAAAAGACTATACGCAATTTGCGTAAGTTGATTTGCCGTAAGGCCAAAAAAGTGTGCGGTGCCCCTAAATCTGCAAGACTCATAATACCAGCGGTAGTGAAAAAGCAGCGTTATAACCTTTGTGACCACTGCTTCATTTCTGCTGTTTCTGGCGAGTCTTCAAAAACGGGCCGTCAAGCTCCTTTTGGAGTTTGATAGATAGGCCCCTTTTTCTGGAAATATTTTCGCACTACAGATCTCTTTTTGAGATTTTTTTTATAACACTGAAAATACTTATAACCCTAATAGAAATACACATGTATACGAAATATAGGCGATTGTAAGATGCTATACGCAGAAAGCAGTGTAATGTAACTTATTTTGGCTGCAGGATTTCATTTTAAAGTGCCCCCCCCCCCACTGCTAACCGCTTTATACAGCGAAGTTTCTCTTTACAGTGAGCTCCATTTCTTTATATAGGAGACATCCTGCCACTCGCAGAGACTGCCTCTTTTTACCATAATTCCACCAGGGCAGCCCCTAAGAGGGTCGGTGAAAAAACAGGTCTGATCTGGAGAGGTTTAGCTCATCTGGCCTAGAGAGATCTGTCACAAGATTCTAGACAGGCAGGGGTTGCTATACTTGTCTAAGGGGCATTCTTTGCATTTCTGTATGTAAAGAAGAGACAAGCAAGTGCAATGTGGCACTGCGTATTCATCTGCTCTCATCTGAGAGATTTATATCATTAGGCCATATGAGAGTGTTTCACTTTAACTTGCATCATTCTATAACCCTTTTGCTCCAGCATCATGAACAGTACAAGAAGGTTTAAGGGGGGGCTGAAAGTCAGAGCTATATTTTTACAACCTTAAACTCCTTAGAATCAGAGCAAATTGAAGGGAATGGTTGGTTAAGTAAATAGCCACTCAAAAATAAAAAAATAACTCACATTGCTCTCAAGACACCAGAGTGTAAAGCACTTTACTCATTGTTGCGGCACAAGATTTCATCTTTCATTTGGAGTTGAGGATTTTTTCGACTACCGGTTTTACATGAGATAAGAGCAACGTTGTGCAGGATTTGCTTTATAAAAAAGTGTCTGAGAGTCACTGCACGCTGTCACACACAGGGGACAACACAACATATTGCAACCGGAGAGGGCAGGGACACTGCGCATCACACACAGGGGACAACACAACATATTGCAAAAGGAGAGGGCAGGGACACTGCACAGAGATGGCAGCTCGCTGTGAAACAACCATCTGTGAGTAACTTTAATTTAATTAGTGGCTCTTTTCCCCTGAGTACCCCAAGAGAGACAGGCACCATGCTGGAACTCTTCAATATAATGATCTCAGTAGAGGGTTATACAAAACATGTCCTGCACGCAGAAATCTTCCCAAAAGTCAGTCCAGAGTCATCAGCTGCTCCAAGAAAGCTCAAAATCAGCATTTTATCAGCTTTACGGACATGGGACAATTACTAGAAAATTATTATTATTTAAGGAAGTCTAACTTAGTTTAATAGATGTGAGGGGCTCTTTATGTCTAAATGGGTGAAAAACTGCAAAGTGGATTTGTAAAATCTAATTGCAGAACAGAAGAAAACACAAAGGTGCAAGAAACTTGATGCACACAATACATCTGCACAGGATACATCGCAAACATCATCATATGTCTCCATCTCCTGGATTGATTCTGACCATTAAGCAACCTGTGATTGGTTGTCAAATCCAAACCTTCATTATGCCTTTCCCAAAATGCTAAAGCGGATTTAATTATTACATTAAAATGGGAAATTCATGTTTATACAAAATAGTTCAATACAATGCTAGAGTGGGGTTATATGGTGCAATAGGGAGTGTTATAGGGAGGGTTATATAGTGCAATAGGGAGTGTTATAGGGAGGGTTATATAGTGCAATAGGAGGAGTTATAGGGAGGTTATATGGTGCAATAGGAGGAGTTATAGGGAGGTTATATGGTGCAATAGGGAGAATTATAGGGAGGGTTATATGGTGCAATAGGAGGAGTTATAGGGAGGGTTATATGGTACAATAGGAGGAGTTATATGGAGGGTTATATGGTGCAATAGGAGGAGTTATAGGGAGGGTTATATGGTGCAATAGGAGGAGTTATAGGGAGGGTTATATGGTGCAATAGGAGGAGTTATAGGGAGGGTTATATGGTGCAATAGGAGGAGTTATACGGAGGGTTATATGGTGCAATAGGAGGAGTTATAGGGAGGGTTATATGGTGCAATAGGAGGAGTTATAGGGAGGGTTATATGGTGCAATAGGAGGAGTTATAGGGAGGGTTATATGGTACAATAGGAGGAGATATAGGGACGGTTATATGGTGCAATAGGAGGTGTTATAGGGAGAGTTATATGGTGCAATAGGAGGAGTAATAGGGAGAGTTATATGGTGCAATAGGAGGAGTTATAGGGATGGTTATATGGTGCAATAGGAGGAGTTATAGGGAGGGTTATATGGTGCAATAGGAGGAGTTATAGGGAGGGTTATATGGTGCAATAGAATTAGTTATAGGGAGGGTTATATGGTGCAATAGGAGGAGTTATAGGGATGGTTATATGGTGCAATAGGAGGAGTTATAGGGAGGGTTATATGGTGCAATAGGAGGAGTTATAGGGAGGTTATATGGTGCAATAGGAGGAGTTATAGGGAGGTTATATGGGGCAATAGGAGGAGTTATAGGGAGGGTTATATGGTGCAATAGGAGGAGTTATAGGGAGGGTTATATGGTACAATAGGAGGAGATATAGGGACGGTTATATGGTGCAATAGGAGGAGTTATAGGGAGGGTTATATGGTGCAATAGGAGGAGTAATAGGGAGAGTTATATGGTGCAATAGGAGGAGTTATAGGGAGGGTTATATGGTGTGATAGGACGAGTTATAGGGAGGGTTATATGGTGCAATAGGAGGAGTTATAGGGAGGGTTAAATGGTGCAATAGGAGGAGTTATAGGGAGGGTTATATGGTGTGATAGGAGGAGTTATAGGGAGGGTTATATGGTGCAATAGGAGGAGTTATAGGGAGGGTTATATGGTGCAATAGGAGGAGTTATAGGGAGGGTTATATGGTGCAATAGGAGGAGTTATAGGGAGGGTTATATGGTGCAATAGGAGGAGTTATAGGGAGCGTTATATGGTGCAATAGGAGGAGTTATATGGTGCAATAGGAGGAGTTATAGGGAGGGTTATATGGTGCAATAGGGAGTGTTATAAGGAGGGATATATGGTGCAATAGGAGGAGTTATAGGGAGGGTTATATGGTGTGATAGGGAGTGGTATAGGGAGGGATATATGGTGTAATAGGAGAAGTTATAGGGAGGGTTATATGGTGCAATAGGGAGTGGTATAGGGAGGGATATATGGTGCAATAGGAGGAGTTATAGGGAGGGTTATATGGTGCATTAGGAAGTGTTATGGACAGAGTTATATGTTGTAATAGGAGGAGTTAAAGGGAGGGTTATATGGTGCAATAGGAGGAGTTATAGGGAGGGTTATATGGTGCAGTAGGAGGTGTTTTAGGGAGGGTTATATGGTGCAATATGAACAATTATAGGGAGGGTTATAAAGTGCAATAGGAGGAGTTATAGGGATGGTTAAATGGTGCAATAGGAGGAGTTATAGGAAGGGTTATATGGTGCAATAGTAGGTGTTATAGGGAGGTTTATATGGTGCAATAGGAGGAGTTATACGGAGGGTTATATGGTGCAATAGGAGGAGTTATAGGGAGGGATATATGGTGCAATAGTAGGTGTTATAGGGAGGGTTATATGGTGCAATATTAGGTGTTATAGGGAGGGTTATATGGTGCAATAGTAGGTATTATAGGGAGGGTTATATGGTGCAATAGGAGGAGTTATAGGGAGGGTTATATGGTGCAATAGGAGGAGTTATAGGGAGGGTTATATGGTGCAATAGGAGGAGTTATAGGGAGGGTTATATGGTGCAATACGAGGAGTTATAGGGAGGGTTATATGGTGCAATAGTAGATGTTATAGGGAGGGTTATATGGTGCAATATTAGGTGTTATAGGGAGGGTTATATGGTGCAATAGTAGGTGTTATAGGGAGGGTTATATGGTGCAATAGGAGGATTTATAAGGAGGGATATATGGTGCAATAGGAGGAGTTATAAGTAGGGTTATATGGTGCAATAGGAGGAGTTATATGGAGGGTTATATGGTGCAATAGGAGGAGTTATAGGGAGGGTTGTATGGTTCAATAGGAGGAGTTATAGGAGGGGTTATATGAGACAATACGAGGAATTATAGGGAGGGTTATATAAGGCAATATTAGGAGTTATAAGGAGAGTTATATGGTGCAATAGGAGGAGTTATAGGGAGGGTTATATGTTGCAATAGTAGATGTTATAGGGAGGGTTATATGGTGCAATAGGAGGAGTTATAGGGATGGTTAAATGGAGCAATAGGAGGAGTTATAGGGAGGGTTATATGGTGCAATAGGAGGAGTTATAGGGAGGGTTATATGGTGCAATAGGAGGAGTTATAGGGAGGGTTATATGGTGCTATAGAAGGAGTTATAGGGAGGGTTATATGGTGCAATAGTAGATATTATAGGGAGGGTTGTATGGTGCAATAGGGGGAGGTATAGGGAGGGTTAAATAGTGCTATAAGAAGAGTTATAGTGAGGTTTAAATGGTGCAATATTAGGATTTATAGGGATGGTTATATGGTGCATTAGGAGGAGTTATAGGGAGAGTTATATGTTGCAATATGAGGAGTTATATGGGGCAATCTGGGGAGTTATATAGAGTTTTATATGGGGCAATAGGAGGAGTTATAGGGAGGGTTATATGGTGCAATAGGAGGAGTTATAGGAAGGGTTATATGGTGCAATAGGAGGAGTTATATGGAGGGTTATATGGTGCAATAGGAGGAGTTATAGGAAGGGTTATATGGTGCAATAGGAGGTGTTATAGGAGAGGTTATATGGGACAATAGGAGGAGTTATTAATAGGATTATATGGGACAATACGATGAGTTAAACTGAGGGTTATATGGTGCAATAGGAGGAGTTATAGGGAGGGTTATATGGTGCAATAGGAGGAGTTATAGGAAGGGTTATATGGTGCAATAGGAGGTGTTATAGGAGAGGTTATATGGGACAATAGGAGGAATTATAGGGAGTGTTATATAAGGCAATATTAGGAGTTATAGGGAGGGTTATATGGTGCAATAGGAGCAGTTATAGGGAGGGTTATATGGTGCAATAGGCGGAATTATAGGGAGGGTTATATGGTGCAATAGGAGGAGTTATAGGGAGGATTATATGATGCAGTAGGAGGAGTTATAGGGAGGGTTATATGGTGCAATAAGTGGAGTTATATGGAGGGTTATATGGGACAATAGGAGGAATTATAGGGAGGATTATGTGGGACAATAGGAGGAGTTATAGGGAGGGTTATATGGTGCAATAGGAGGAGTTATAGGGAGGGTTATATGGTGCAATAGGTGGAGTTATATGAAGGGTTATATGGTGAAATAGGAGGTGTTATATGGAGGGTTATATGGTGAAATAGGAGGCGTTATATGGAGGGTTATATGATGCAATAGGAAGCGTTATATGGAGGGTTATATGGTGAAATAGGAGGCGTTATAGGGAGGGTTATATGATGCAATAGGAAGCGTTATATGGAGGGTTATATGGTGAAATAGGAGGCGTTATAGGGAGGGTTATATGGTGGAATAGGAGGAGTTATAGGGAGGGTTATATGGGGAAATAGGAGGCGTTATATGGAGGGTTATATGGTGAAATAGGAGGCGTTATATGAAGGGTTATATGGTGAAATAGGAGGCGTTATATGAAGGGTTATATGGTGCAATAGGAGGTGTTATATGGAGGGTTATATGGTGCAATAGGAGGCGTTATAGGGAGGGTTATATGGTGCAATAGTAGTTATATGAAGGGTTATATGGTGAAATAGGAGGAGTTATATGAAGGGTTATATGGTGCAATAGGAGGAGTTATAGGGATGGTTATATGGTGCAATTAGGAGGCGTTATAGGGAGGGTTATATGGTGCAATAGGAGGCGTTATAGGGAAGGTTATATGGTGCAATAGGAGGCGTTATAGGGAAGGTTATATGGTGCAATAGAAGGAGTTATAGGGAGGGCTATATGGTGAAATAGGAGTTATATGAAGGGTTATATGGTGCAATAGGAGGCGTTATAGGGAGGTTTATATGGTGCAATAGGAGGAGTTATAGGGAGGGTTATATGGTGAAATAGGAGGAGTTATATGAAGGGTTATATGGTGCAATAGGAGGAGTTATATGAAGGGTTATATGGTGCAATAGGAGGAGTTATAGGGAGGGTTATATGGTGCAATAGGAGGCGTTATAGGGAGGGTTATATGGTGCAATAGGAGGTGTTATAGGGAAGTTTATATGGTGCAATAGGATGCGTTATAGGGAGGGTTATTTGGTGCAATAGGAGGAGTTATAGGCAGGGTTATATGGTGAAATAGGAGGAGTTATATGAAGGGTTATATGGTGCAATAGGAGGAGTTATAGAGAGGGTTATATGGTGCAATAGGAGGCGTTATAGGGAGGGTTATATGGTGCAATAGGAGGAGTTATAGGGAGGGTTATATGGTGCTATTGGAGTTTTTAGGGAGGGTTATATGGTGCAATAGGAGGAGTTATAGGGAGGGTTATATGGTGCAGTAGGAGGAGTTATAGGGAGGGTTATATGGTGCAATAGGAGGAGTTATAGGGAGGGTTATATGGTGCTATAGGAGGAGTTATAGGGAGGGTTATATGGTGTAATAGGAGGAGTTATAGGTAGGGTTATATGGTGAAATAGGAGGAGTTATAGGGAGAGTTATATGGTGCAATAGGAGGAGTTATATGAAGGGTTATATGGTGCAATAGGAGGTTTTATAGGGAGGGTTATATGGTGCAAAAAGGACGAGTTATAGGGAGGGTTATATGGTGCAATAAGAGGAGTTATAGGGAGGGTTATATGGTGCAATAGGAGGAGTTATAGGGAGGGTTATATGGTGCAATAGGAGGAGTTATAGGGAGGGTTATATGGTGCAATAGGAGGAGTTATAGGGAGGGTTATATGGTGCAATAGGAGGAGTTATAGGGAGGGTTATATGGTGCAATAGGAGGAGTTATAGGGAGGGTTATATGGTGCAATAGGAGGAGTTATAGGGAGGGTTATATGGTGCAATAGGAGGAGTTATAGGG
This sequence comes from Bombina bombina, assembly GCF_027579735.1. Classification (NCBI taxonomy): domain Eukaryota; kingdom Metazoa; phylum Chordata; class Amphibia; order Anura; family Bombinatoridae; genus Bombina; species Bombina bombina. Next base: position 9,719,151 of record NC_069508.1, read on the forward strand.
AGGGTTATATGGTGCAATAGGAGGAGTTATAGGGAGGGTTATATGGTGCAATAGGAGGAGTTATAGAGAGGATTATATGGTGCAATAGGAGGAGTTATAGGGAGGGTTATATGGTGCAATGGGAGGAGTTATAGGGAGGGTTATATGGTGCAATAGGAGGAGTTATATGAAGGGTTATATGGTGCAATAGGAGGAGTTATAGAGAGGGTTATATGGTGCAATAGGAGGAGTTATAGGGAGGGTTATATGGTGCAATAGGAGGAGTTATAGGGAGGGTTATATGGTACAATAGGAGGCGTTATATGGAGGGTTATATGGTGCAATAGGAGGAGTTATAAGGAGGGTTATATGGTACAATAGGAGGCGTTATATGGAGGGTTATATGGTGCAATAGGAGGAGTTATAGGGAGGGTTATATGGTACAATAGGAGGAGTTATATGAAGGGTTATATGGTGCAATAGGAGGAGTTATAGGGAGGGTTATATGGTGCAATAGGAGGAGTTATATGAAGGGTTATATGGTGCAATAGGAGGAGTTATAGGGAGGGTTATATGGTGCAATAGGAGGTGTTATAGGGAAGGTTATATGGTGCAATAGGATGCGTTATAGGGAGGGTTATATGGTGCAATAGGAGGCGTTATAGGGAGGGTTATATGGTGCAATAGGAGGTGTTATAGGGAAGGTTATATGGTGCAATAGGATGCGTTATAGGGAGGGTTATTTGGTGCAATAGGAGGAGTTATAGGCAGGGTTATATGGTGAAATAGGAGGAGTTATATGAAGGGTTATATGGTGCAATAGGAGGCGTTATAGGGAGGTTTATATGGTGCAATAGGAGGAGTTATAGGGAGGGTTATATGGTGAAATAGGAGGAGTTATAGGGAGGGTTATATGGTGCAATAGGAGGCGTTATAGGGAGGGTTATATGGTGCAATAGGAGGAGTTATAGGGAGGGTTATATGGTGCTATAGGAGGAGTTATAGGGAGGGTTATATGGTGCTATAGGAGTTATAGGGAGGGTTATATGGTGCAATAGGAGGAGTTATAGGGAAGGTTATATGGTGCAATAGGAGGAGTTATAGGGAGGGTTATATGGTGCTATAGGAGTTATAGGGAGGGTTATATGGTGCAATAGGAGGAGTTATAGGGAGGGTTATATGGTGCAATAGGAGGAGTTATAGGGGGGGTTATATGGTGCTATAGGAGGAGTTATAGGGAGGGTTATATGGTGCTATAGGAGGAGTTATAGGGAGGGTTATATGGTGTAATAGGAGGAGTTATAGGTAGGGTTATATGGTGAAATAGGAGGAGTTATAGGGAGAGTTATATGGTGCAATAGGAGGAGTTATATGGAGGGTTATATGGTGCAATAGGAGGAGTTATAGGGAG
>NC_069508.1:9725540-9748040 GCF_027579735.1 Bombina bombina
TGTAAATGTGTATAACAAACATTCATAAAGTAGAGATTAAAATAGGACCCTGAATCATCAATGCAAAGGGGCAATCTAACTCCAATCAGGTGTAGAGATAGGCAGGTAAAACATTATATAGCTTAAAAGTAAAATAACAAATTTGGTGATCGTAATTCCACCAATCAGCAACGACCTAACACTCACAGCACAACACGTCATCTCTGTGTAACCATAACAAACGCCCCCTGTCACTAGGGACGCCCAAATCACCAAAGTCAAACTTAAGAATTGAAACTGAGACGCATCAAACACTCACTCCGAGCGCTTCACAGACAAGTCTTCTTGATCTGTATTAAAGCACAATCACCAATTCAATAATCAGTCCCTATCTCTGTCGGCAAAGGCTGTCAAACATAATATATCACAGTGATCCAAAGATATCTATAAATACATCAAACCTGATATATATTACAGTGACCCAAATGAACAGCATAAAAATCATAAAAAATCTTATTTCGATTGGCTTACACATCACGTGCAGCACACTATCAACTTTTGAAGGCATTAGCGCTCATCGCTAAGGTAAACAAAGTGGCGAGGAACATCCAATCAAAACGCCCAAAAGGGGACAAGCCTGCCCACATCTAAGTGTGCCGCAATGATTTAATAGGTTATCAACGTCTCAATGGGCATAATAGACACCCCCACAACCAGCCTTAATTTCAGCCTTAGTTACATTGTATGCATACCAGTGCTATTTCACCAATCCAAGACTCAAGTTATTAGAGGCTTATCCGCATCCTAACTTCATAGGTTGCTCATCAGAAATAGGCGTGTGCTACTCCAAAAAGAAAACAAACCGAAAGCGTGCATTAGCACCTCAAATCACAGCCCGCATGAAAAAATAACTTCTTAAATAAGCAGTCCATATTAGAAAAACTAAAGCAAGGACACAAAAACAATAACATATCCAGGATATTAAATGAATTCTGAATAAATCCTCAAAGTAAATTATAAGATATGCTCCTATTTATAAGTGTAGCCCTGAAAAAATGACCAGGGTTAAAAGATCAGAAAAAATCAACAATCCCTATCATTCAGAATTTACATAACCAATCTCACCCCCAAGCATCGCTATAATAGCTGTGGCGAGCAACCCAAGATGCCACCTGTGTGTTATAAGAGTTAAATCCATGTTAACCCTGTAACAAAACAAAATTAAAACCAAGATCATATTGCCAAACAGAAGGGAAAGCTGTCAATCAAACCCTGCCCATAGCACTGAACCAAATATGGAGTAAGAAAAGCCCCAGATCGACCACACAGGGAACCTAAATCATATCTATATATATATGTATGTGTGTACTGTATATATATATATATATATATATATATATATATATATATATATATATATATATATATGTGTATACGTGTGTACCTCTGTGCATGTGTATATATGTATATATATATATATATATATATATATATATATATATATATATATATATATATATATATATATATATATAATATATATATTATATATATATACATATATATATGTGTGTGTGGGGGGGGGGGGGACCTGTGTGTGTGTGTGTGTGTGTGTATATATATATATGTGTGTGTACGTGTGTACCTCTGTGCATGTGTATATATGTGTATATATATATATATATATATATATATATATATATATTATATATATACATATATATATGTGTGTGGGGGGGGGACCTGTGTGTGTGTGTGTGTGTATATATATGTGTGTGTATATATATGTATGTATATATATATATATATATATATAAAAACAAGAAAAATCCCTTATGACAAGTTCCCAGACCTATATATTCTCCAATAGAGTCGGCACTTTACAGGCACATCACACAGGCTAGTGTAAAAAAATCATACCTTTATTTTCGGTGTTACATACAAACACACAGCAAACACATGCAGGGTGATTACCAGGAGACACAGGTGCTAGCGGAGTGTGACGTCAACTGACGCGTTTCACGCCCCTCTGGCGCTTTTTCAAAGATGTAGGGGTGTGTGTACGTTAGTTACTGTTAAATCATTGAAGCTTCAAGTTACCGCCCCTATATTGGTGTCATAATGTTACAAATATTTTGGTGCAAAACAAACGTGCTAAACAAAATAAAGTGCAATTAAAATGTGATAAAGATCACTGCATATGTTGTTCTTACATTTACGGCTAGGTAAGCATATTTATAGCTAAAAGTGTTATAGCGAAAAGTATCCGCTTACATAATGTAATAAACTAAAATGAAAATATAGCAATCACCCCATCAGATAAAGGGGGTTCCATTGTTATACAAAATAAAAATGATTATTACACAGAGGCAGCAAATCAATTAAATGACACCAACACATACTCCCTCCTAAAAAATGACCCCACTCCTATATACCAACAACAATTAACAAAACTCTTAGATTGGGGGATACATTTGGGCATACTGGATTACAAACTATGTGAGTATCTATATAATCCAACACCTACTATAGATAATTTTAGAATTGTACCCAAAATTCATAAAGACCCCTTCTCTCCCCCGGGTAGGCCAATAGTGTCAGGGGTTGGATCACTAGGAGAAAAATTAGGAGAGTGGATAGATAATCTACTGCAGCCATATGTACAGTCACTCCCTGGATATGTTAAAATTTTCCCCCTCGTATGCCAATTTATTTTTGGGGTGGTTTGAGGCTACATATATTTTTGGTCAGAAAAATAGATTTGGCATTTTCATTGAGTTCTACGCCAGGTTTTTAGATGATCTTCTATTTATCTGGCGAGGCACAAATGAACAAAGTCAGGAATGTATTGAATTTCTAAATGACAATGACCTAAATCTCAAGTTTACATTTCAAGTAGACAAAGTAAAAGTCAACTACCTTGACATTACCCTAAGGGCATCCAATGGTAAGATAATCACAGAATTATACAGAAAGGAAGTGTCTGGAAATACAATCCTAAGGGCAGACTCATGCCATCCTCAACACACCACAAAAGGGATACCTAAGGGACAACTAATGAGGATAAGGAGGATATGTACAGAGGATAGAGACTACTTTATTCATTCACAAAATCTAATTGACAGATTAACGAAAAGAGGCTATGACAGATAGAAATTAATGTCCACTAGAGCAGAAGTAGCTAAAATCAAACGTAATGATTTAATGTATAAAAAAAACAGGAATGAAAATAAAACCACTCATAAAGAACAGACGCAATCTGAGAGTTGGAAAAGCAACAGCATAGTCTGTGTTACCCAATAAAGTAATCAGTTTAATCAAATTTAAAACATTGTAAATAATAATTTAAAAATCCTTAAACTAGATAATAAACTCAAAAAATGCCTATCTGAGGGCATTACATTTGTATCTAGAAAGGCTCCAACAGTAGGGAGCAAAGTAATCCAGTATGTATATAACAATCCTGCCCAAAGATCGAAAGAAACTTGGCTCTCTAAGAAAGGGTTCTTTAAATAAACACCCCTGCAATGTATGTCAGCACCGCACTGTAGGGGACACATTCACACCCTCACCTAACAACACTAGTTACAATATTAGATACAGGCTGGATTGCTCTTCCAATATTGTCTATTTAATAACTTGCCAAATCTGTAAACAACAGTACACAGGATGTACAAGTCGGTTCTTAAAGGACAGGATACGTAAGCATTTGACCTCATTGAAAAGAGATCCACCTAAGACACCGGTAGCTAAACACTACCATAATCATGGAGTTTCCTTTGAGCAAAACAAAAGGGCATTCAAATTTCAAGCTATTGATTTCATATCAGCAAATAAGAGAGGAGGCGATAGATTCAGAAAACTGTTAGATAGGGAGGCAAAATGGATATTTAGACTAGGGACTAAAGAACCAAAAGGAATCAACTCCAGATGGGATTTAGATCTTTATCAAGGGAATGAATAATCTGTTAAAGTTATCCCTAAAGCTAGTCGGTATCCACAACACAGCTCTCTCTCTCAAATACACGTATAGTACTATACCTTTCCTGAAACATATAGCTAAGGAACAACTTAGAAAATTCTAAGTAATATGCAATTTCAATTTAATATAGATAAACGTAGTAATCAGGTGTAAAGTTAATTTGGTTTTAAAATTTTAGTGCTGAGACTACATAAGGGCTAACAACTAAACCAATTCTATTGAGAGCCATAGAATCATAGATTCTATGTGAGTAAATTCGCAAGTAGAATAAGGATAATATGGTTTATGATTATGGCGTACAAAGGGTTAACATTGTTTCAGATCTTCTATATTCGATAAGTTCATATCATAATTAAGACAACATATGATAAATACCCTACATTTATATAGGCAAATATGGTTTATGATATGAAGCTATTATATGGGGAGACTATAGTAACAATATGGTAACAACATATATAAAAAAAATAATAATAATACATTTTTTTTTTAGTTTGTTACATTATGTAAGTGGATACTTTTCGCTATAACCCTTTTAGCTATAAATATGTTTACCTAGCCGTAAATGTAGCAACAACATATGCAGTGATCTTTATCACATTTTAATTGCACTTTATTTTGTTTAGCACGTTTGTTTTGTACCAAAATATTTGTAACATTGTGACACCAATATAGGGGCGGTAACTTGAAGCTTCAATGATTTAAAAGTAACTAACGTACACACACCCCTACATCTTTGACAAAGCGCCAGAAGGGAGTGAAACGCGTCAGATGACGTCACACTCCACTAGCACCTGTGTCTCCTGGTAATCACCCTGCATGTGTTTGCTGTGTGTTTGTATGTAACACCAAAAATAAAGGTATGATCTTTTTACACTAGCCTGTGTGATGTGCCTGTAAAGTGCCGACTCTATTGGAGAATATATAGGTCTGGGAACTTGTCATAAGGGATTTTTCTTGTGTTTATTGATATTTGAGCCGCAAGCAGTTACTGTCTGCTGACTAAGGTTTGTATCGGGAGAGGCGCCGATACAACTTCCCTTTACTTCCTATTTTGACCAAGTCGCCTATGTTACTATGCTCTCAATCTTTACCTGTATATATATATATATATGTATGTGTGTGTATATATATATATATATATATATATATATATACAAGTTTTTTGGGGATCCCAGCACTCACTGTTAGTGGTATACGCCTGGGTGCACTCTATGGTAAATAGGTAAAAACTTCTCAAAAAGAAGAGGCACTCACAGGTCTTAATAAGCAAAAAGTACTTTTATTGGTTCATAGGTTCAGTCAACGTTTCGGTCCTCGCAGGGACCTTTGTCAAGACTGTTCTCCAATGTCACAAAGTCATGTGTGTATATATATACTGTATGTGTGTATATATATTCTGCCTACACTCCCATGGGTCCTACCGATGTTAACCCTGTGACTACCCGTGCCCAGATCCGTGCCGCAGAGACTGACCCACCTGCTGCTGAGCCCCAGGACGCTGAGCTCAGTAAATCTCTGTCCACTAGTGATACGTGGAAGTCCCGTTACAATGCGCTGATGAAGGAGAAGAGTCAAGTAGAGGATGAAATGGTCACGTTAAACAATCACGTAACGATGCTAGCGGGAGAAAAGAGGAGCGCAGAGGAAAAAGCGTGTTTAGAACGGGAATCTCTGCTAGACAAGCTGCACCGACAGATCGCAGAAAACACCAGCTTCAGAGTGGAACATGAAACATTAAAGACAAACTTAGCGGCACTGGAGGAGAAGCTGACGCTGGTTCATAGTGAGGTGCAGCAACTCAAGGGCACCCTACGTCAGTATGAAGGCCTTGTGGATACCTATAAAGAGCAGGTACAAAAAACTCATAAAGAAGCCGATGAGATTTGTCTCCAACTGGAAAGAAGCGTCTCTGAAAACAAAAACTTGAAGGAATGTTTAGCCCTGGTCTGGGCACTGAAGAAGTTGAACCCTTATTTATACAGACAGGAATTCTCTCTCATAATGGGAATGTAGATGGATTGTCCCGGCAAACTGACATTTCTACCACCTCCTAGTCCGGTCATCCCCAAGTTGACCTGCCAAAGGGTCAAGCCGGGTCTGCTGGAGTGTCCCACAAGGAGGGGGCCATGTGACAGACCCCTCTGTCAACCTCCCTATGGATTATGGATTCGGGCATTATGTTAAGTCACCCTGAGCCCATTATAGGTACAGGGTGCAAATCCAACAGTACTTGAGGGGTTAACTTCAGTTTTGAGTAACTGTTAGTTTTGAGTAACTGTATTGTCTAAGACAGTTGTTGTTAGCAGTTGGAGTTGTTGCACCAGTTTTAAGCAGTGGCTAGAAGCAAAATAAATAGCTGATTTAGACCTAAACTTGGACTGAATTATTTAGACGACATTTTAAAGATGAGGATGTCTCTGCCTAACTAAAAGATATTGCTGATCCTACTGCCTCTCCGCTACAGTCACCCCCATCCTCAAAAAAACCTCCCTATACCCCAATTCTCCTGCAAACTACCGGCCCATATCACTGCTTTTGTAAGCTTCAAAAAACCCTGGAAAAACTAGTTTTCAATCACCTAACTGACTTCCTGTCCTCCAACTCATTGCTTGAGTATATATATATATACTATACTAAAATGTTTAACCCCTATCTCGCCGCTCCCGGATCTCTCCGCAGCTAAATAAAGTTATTAACCCCTATCTCTCCGCTCCCGGACCCGTTCGCAACTAAATAAAGTAATTAACCCCTATCCCGCCGCTCCCGGAGCCCACCGCAGCTCTAATAAAGTTATTAACCCCTATCTCGCCGCTCCCGGACCCCTTTGCAACTAAATAAAGTAATAAACCCCTATCCCGCCACTCCCGGAGCCCACTGCAGCTCTAATAAAGTTATTAACCCCTTTCCCTCCGCTCCCGGACCCTGCCGCAACTAAATAAATATATTAATGCCTATTCCGCTGCTCCCCGAGCCTACCGCAAATAAATAAATGTATTAACCCCTAAATCCCTGGCCTCCCACATCACTACCACTGATTAAACCTATTAACCCCTAAACCACCAGCCCCCCACATCGCCATTAACTAAATTAACCTATTAACCCCTAAACCTAACAACCCGCTAACTTTATATTAAATATTAACTCATCCCTATGTTATAATAAATTTAAACTTACCTTTAGAATTAAAATAAACTATATTAAACTACTAATTAACCTACCCTAACTATTACACTATAATTACATTAAACTATATTAAACTATTTATTAACGTACCCTAACTATTATACTAAAATTACATTAAGCTATATTAAACTAATAATTAACCTACCCTAACTGTTATACTAAAAGTACATTAAACTACAAATTAAATTAACTATATTATAAAGTTAAAAACCTAACCCTACTCAAATAATTTAAATCTACTATTAAAAATTACAAAGTTACAAAAAACTAACAACTAAGTTACACAAAATAACAAACACTAAGTTACACAAAATAACAAACACTAAGTTACAAAAAAATATAAACACTGTTACACAAAATAAAAAATAAATTATCAAATATTTAAACTAATTACACCTAATCTAAGAGCCCTATGAAAATAAAAAAGCCCCCCAAAATAAAAAAACCCTAACCTACAATAAACTACCAATGTGGGGAATTGCCCCAAAGAAATCAGCTCTTTTACCTGTAAATAAAAATACAAATACCCCCCCAAAAGTAAAACCCACCACCCACACAACCAACCCCCCCAAATAAAATTCAATCTAAAAAACCTAAGCTCCCCATTGCCCTGAAAAGGGCATTTGTATGGGCATTGCCCTTACAAGGGCATTTAGCTCTTTTTCTGCCCAAAGTCCCTAATCTAAAATTAAAACCCACCCAAGAAACCCTTAAAAAAAACCTAACACTAACCCCAGTGGATCCACTTACAGTTTTTGAAGACCCGACATCCATCCTCAACAAAGCGGCAGAAGTCCTTAACGAAGCGGCAGAAGTCTTCATCCAAGCTGGAAGAAGTCTTCATCCAGACGGCATCTTCTATCTTCATCCATCCAGCGCAGAGCGGCTCCATCTTCAAGACATCTGGCGCGGAGCATCCTCTTCTTTCGATGTCTTGATGATTGGATTGGAATATTCAATATAATGCAAGCTCAATCCTATTGGCTGATTGGATCTGCAAATAGAATGAAAGCTCAATCCTATTGGCGGATTGCAACAGCCAATAGGATTTTTTCCACCTTAATTCCTATTGGCTGATAGAATTCTGTGTGTGATGTGTTCAAAGCGCCAACAAGGCAAGGTGAGGTATCTATTTGGAGTATTAAAACTATTTATTACATACAATACAATTGTGGATCCACATAACTACAAATAAATAAAATAAAATGTAATGGTACTGAAATCAATGGTACTAGACCATCTGATTATGGGCCTCAAATTTTAAAACAATGTTAAAACATTAAAATAGTACTCAAATCAATGGTACTAAAACATCCAATTATGAACCTCAATTTATAAACCATGTAAATGTGAAACCTTGATTATGGTGCTGCTGACCAATGAGCTGGTGTGTGAAGCCGCTCAGTGTGAAAAAGAAAAAATGCACATGCACATAAAGTGAATTCAAAACAATAACAAAAACAAAATTGGTAATAAAAGTATAAATATGGAAACTTCAAACACAAATTGTTAGGTGTGTATGTGAAAAATTAGAAAAATTTAATAAATTGAAAAAATTAGAAAAAAATGAATACATTGAAAAAATTAAATCCAAAACATTGTAAATGTCACAATCCAAGTGAAAATTTGACAATTTGTAGTAAAACATAGAATCCAAATGAAAAGTCACAGTTTAATGAAAACAAATTTGTTTCCTGGTGGTGAGAAGTGTTGTGATGTTGATCCTGTTGAATCCTAATGATCCCTTTATTTTCCCTTTATTTTTCTTAATGCGGTGTCCTGTAAAGATATAAAACAATGTGCAGAATATCCAAACTAATATTAAAAGATTGGAAAAGAGCTTACCAGCTGCTTGTCAACGCGTTTCGGCCAAATGTGTAGGCCTTTATCAAGACTCTAAAGTCCTACACATTTGATTTGATCACCATCACAGCACTTCTCACCACCAGGAAACAAGTTTGTTTTCATTAAACTGTGACTTTTTATTTGGATTGTACGTTTTACTATAAATTGTCAAATTTTCACTTGGATTGTGACATTTACAATGTTTTGGATTCAATTTTTTCATTTTTTTCCAATTTTTTCAAAATTTTCACATACACACCTAACAATTTGTGTTTGAAGTTTCCATATTTAGACTTGTTATTATCAATTTTGTTTTAGTTATTGTTTTGAATTCACTTTATGTGCACGTGCATTTTTTCTTTTTCACACTGAGCGGCTTCACACACCAGCTCATTGGTCAGCAGCACCATAATCAAGGTTTTACATTTACATTGTTTATAAATTGAGGTTCATAATTGGATGTTTTAGTACCATTGATTTGAGTGCCATTTCATTTTATTTTATTTATTTATTTGTTGTTATGTGGATCCACAATTGTATTGTATGTAATAAATAGTTTTAATACTCCAAATGGATACCTCACCTTGCCTTGTTGGCGCTTTGAACACATCACACACAGAATCTTACTTCATTGGCTGGCTAGGTAGCCCTTGTTTAAAGCTATAGGTGATAGTACTTAGGCTGATAAAATTCTATCAGCCAGTTGGAATCTAAGGGACGCCATCTTGGATGACGTCATTTAAAGGGAAAATTCATTGTTCAAGAAGACATCGAAAGAAGAGGATGCTCCGCGCCGGATGTCTTGAAGATGGAGCCACTCCGCGCCGCCTGGATGAAGACTTCTTCTGGTTTGGATGAAGACTTTGGCCGCTTCTGCTGCTTCGTTGAGGATGGATGTCGGGTCTTCAAAAACTGTAAGTGGATCTTCGGGGGTTAATGTTAGGTTTTTTAAGGGTTTCTTGGGTGGGTTTTAATTTTAGATTAGGGGCTTTGGATGGAAAAAGAGCTAAATGCCCTTTTAAGGGCAATGCCCATACAAATGCCCTTTTCAGGGCAATGGGGAGCTTAGGTTTTTTAGAATTTTATTTGGGGGGGGGTTGTTTGTGTGGGTGGTGGTTCTTACTGTTGGGGGGGGGGGTATTTGTATTTTTATTTACAGGTAAAAGAGCTGATTTCTTTGGGGCAATGCCCCACAAAAGTCCCTTTTAAGGGCCGTTGGTAGTTTATTGTAGGCTAGGTTTTATTTTTATTTTGGGGGGCTTTTTATTTTCATAGGGCTCTTAGATTAGGTGTAATTAGTTTAAATATTTGATCATTTATTTTTTATTTTGTGTAACTTAGTGTGTATTTATTTTTTGTAACTTAGTGTTTGTTATTTTGTGTAACTTAGTGTTTGTTATTTTGTGTAACTTAGTTGTTAGTTTTTTGTAACTTTGTAATTTTTAATACTAGATTTAAATTATTTGAGTAGGGTTAGGTTTTTAACTATATAATATAGTTAATTTAATTTGTAGTTTAATGTAATTTTAGTATAACAGTTAGGGTAGGTTAATTATTATTTTAATGTAGTTTATTGTAATTTTAGTATAATAGTCAGGGTAGGTTCATTAATAATGTGAAAGTGATTGAGGAGCACAGGTGAGAATGAGTTGCAACAAAAAGGTTTATTTGAAACGGCTTGCAATGTTACAACGCAAATGAGTGAAACAGAAAACAAACAGTGTGAGGGGAGAAAAACATGCTCCCCGGGGCTAATACATGACAAACAGAATCTACTGTTAGAAAGCAGACTACAAAAAAGACAGGTATACGCGTTTCAGCAGAATGCCTTACTCATTACCTGGTTAAAAGTAAATGTGTGTGCTCTTTAAAAAGACTAGTAGGCTGCTTCCTATTGGTTACTAGGGACCCACCCCCTTGTTGCTAGGTATAAACAACAAACCAATTACGAAGTTCTGTAGATACACAGAAAATCACTACCAGTGTTAACATTGAAACTCCTAAAGTATTATGTGATAATCTGAAGAACAAACAAACTAACAAACTTATCATTACTGCATAAATTAAATAAAGGGGCACCAATTTATCCAAGTTATTTCAACTATCTGGGTAAGGGTGACCTAATGCAGGAAAATACAGATGAGGGTTTGTAATCTAACTATGTCATGTGTTTCATGGGTAATATGCAGTTCATCATTTTTTCTCTTTGATTTAAAGTGGAACTTCTGCTTCCATACACTCTGAAACATAATACAGAAAATTGTATGAGAATAGTTATTCAAGACATTATACAGATTATCATTTGAATATTTTGAATGCACAGATCTGTATAATGTCTTGAATAACTATTCTCATACAATTTTCTGTATTATGTTTCAGAGTGTATGGAAGCAGAAGTTCCACTTTAAATCAAAGAGAAAAAATGATGAACTGCATATTACCCATGAAACACATGACATAGTTAGATTACAAACCCTCATCTGTATTTTCCTGCATTAGGTCACCCTTACCCAGATAGTTGAAATAACTTGGATAAATTGGTGCCCCTTTATTTAATTTATGCAGTAATGATAAGTTTGTTAGTTTGTTTGTTCTTCAGATTATCACATAATACTTTAGGAGTTTCAATGTTAACACTGGTAGTGATTTTCTGTGTATCTACAGAACTTCGTAATTGGTTTGTTGTTTATACCTAGCAACAAGGGGGTGGGTCCCTAGTAACCAATAGGAAGCAGCCTACTAGTCTTTTTAAAGAGCACACACATTTACTTTTAACCAGGTAATGAGTAAGGCATTCTGCTGAAACGCGTATACCTGTCTTTTTTGTAGTCTGCTTTCTAACAGTAGATTCTGTTTGTCATGTATTAGCCCCGGGGAGCATGTTTTTCTCCCCTCACACTGTTTGTTTTCTGTTTCACTCATTTGCGTTGTAACATTGCAAGCCGTTTCAAATAAACCTTTTTGTTGCAACTCATTCTCACCTGTGCTCCTCAATCACTTTCACATTGTTTCTATTGGCCGCCTGGAGTGAGCACAGGCAGGAAGTGAGCGCAATACCTGACCGCACAGCCTGCTCGTTGTCAGGGACGTTTGGCAAGGAGGCGACACACACACCGCACTCGGAGAGGAAGCTGCCCTGGGAGCTACACGGCATTTTTCACCAGTGGAGACACAAGTCACACGGCAGTAAGCAGTAAATAGCGGACAGAGGATGATCTCCGGTGGGTAACAGCAGGATCAAAGGTACAAATTTGCTTCTTATCCCACAGTGCTCTATCTAGCTTACCACGCTGTGAACTTTTGCATGCATATATATATACCTCTGTACCGGCGGTGAGATAGTGGCTAAGGGGCACCGGTCTGATAAGGGAACAGACGGAACCCCACTCCTCCTATTTATATGTACTTATGTGCTCAGGATTACTTCAGGAGAGCACTGCATAACTGTCAATTGATCATACCTTCACAGTTTATGAGCACACTATTGGTGCTAGCACACTACGCCAAATTTTACTCTTCCCCATAGCTAATTCCCTGAATTTGACTAGGTTCATTAATAGTTTAATATAGTTTAATTTAATTCTAAAGGTAAGTTTAAATTTATTATAAGATAGGTATGATGTAATTTTAATGTACAGTTAGCGGGTTGTTAGGTTTAGGGGTTAATAGGTTAATTTAGTTTATGGCGATGTGGGGGGCTGGCAGTTTAGGGGTTAATAGGTTTAGTAAGTGGTAGTGATGTGGGAGGCCAGGGGTTTAGGGGTTAATAACTTTATTTAGTTGCGGTGGGCTCCGGGAATGGCGGGATAGGGGTTAATAACTTTATTTAGTTGCGGCGATGTCCGGGAGTGGAGGGAAAGGGATTAATACATTTTATTTAGGTGGCAGCGATGTTGGGGGCGGCAGATTAGGGGTGTTTAGACTCGGGGTATATGTTAGGGTGTTAGGTGTAAACATAACTTTTATTCTACCATAGAAATCAATTGGATATCTGGCAACATCGAACATAAGCTTTCACTGCTTTCAGACTCCCATTGATTCCGATGGCATCCGCAGCCTCCAGGGTGGCGGATTGAAAAGCAGGTACGCTGGGCCGGAATAGTGGCGAGCGTACTTGTTAGCAGTTTGATAACTAGCAAAAGTAATCAGATAGTGGTGAATTTGTATTCGGAACATCTGTAATGACGTAAGCATCGATCTGTGTTGGACTGAGACCGACGGATCGTATGTTACATCACAACGCTGCGGAATTCCAGAGTATTTGCGGTTGACGGCTTGATAAATAGGCCTCAATATGTAAAGCTATGTCAGTATAATACAAATTTACACTACAAAGGTGTGTTAGTACTTTAATAAAAAGTTCCTCAATAATTGTGGGAGAAAATATAATTCCAATAACTGACATCATAGCTAAAATGTGACAGAAAGATGTTACCAGTAACACACCTTTGTAGGTTTGTATTATACTGACATAGCTTTACATTTAGTGTTTAATCTGGCTACGTACACACCCACACTGTCTGCTATCAGGATTGGATAGCAGTCTACCAATTAGCTCAGAGTATTGTTCTTCTAAACACAGGTGTACTTGTTAGCTACGATTACGGCCTTGAGTGAAACATGTTAGCATATTTGTACTCCTTGTAAGTGTGTGATGTTTTACATGAACCTCCAGGTTTTATTTTATCTGTTCTGGATTTTCAATAAAGAAAGGATTTTTACTCCCCCCTCTGCCTCGGTATACTTCCTTTTTTGTTGCCTATACAAGGACCAGGAGGGAGCTCCCAGATTGCCGCAGACCCAGAGTGAATCGCACTCCGAGATTCTACTTCCCTCATTGGTCGAGGACTACACGTGACCGGAGACACCTCCTGCAGTTACACACATGCCGCTGTGGATGTGAGCGGCCAGAAGCGATGGAACGCTGACCGGCTTGGGTAACATACAACTTACGGTGTGGTGAGTTTACATGGCTACTAGCCGTTGAGCATAGACTGCCTTTTGCCATCTTTGGTTGTGCAATATTTATTCCCAAGCTGCATTCATGCTCAGTTTTGTATGTAAGGAGAGTGTATATACAGACATTCACTGCATTGTCTATAGCAGGGATTACCTTGCCGTCAATATTGGCATTGCTGAAGGGGCAAATACATTTTCAATAGAACTCATTTGTTTTCCGGTTTGGGGAATCAAGTGTATAACAGTCTTTTTCAGTTGTATATATATATATATATATATATATATATATAGAAATCTTTAGGTTGATAAGGTTAATAAGCACTCTCACCAAACTGGTCAGGTGGGCACCAGGGTGCAAAAATAGAAATAATAGCAAGAAATAAGCACTCTCTGGTTTTGTAAAAGAAATAGTATATTTAACTAGCGTGACGTTTCGAGGTATTCACCCCTTCCCCAATACCTCGAAACATCACAATAGTTAAATATACTATTTGTTTTACAAACCAGAGTGCTTATTTCTTGCTTTTACTCCTATTTTTGCACCCTGGTGCCTACCTGACCAGTTTGGTGAGAGTGCTTATTAACCTTATCAACCTAAAGATCTCTATATATATTATATAATATATTATTAAACAAATTCCAGTTCAGCCCTCCAAGTCGAGAGCAGCCTGGGTGCAAGGATACAAATGCATACACAAACCAGAGATGCACTCACAGGTCTTTTTCACATGAAGTTTAATGGAACGTTTTCGGGGTTCACAACCCCTTCATCAGCATACAACAGTGCAATAAATGAACTATTTTATAGTGTGTAATACAAACAAACAAGTACACCAGCCTAGTGCTCTCCAAAAAGTGCGCCAATTGTTATGCGTTTGGAACGCAAATTGCGTTCCACAGTGAAAGCCGAAACCGGAAGTTCAACTACGTCATTTCCGGTTTTCGCCCAAGGGAAAACAATGCCAATAGCATTAACATAAGTATGTGGGAAATAAAGAAAAACGTAATAACTTAAAATAACACCTTTCAATTAAATTGCAACATATAAAAAATGGTCTGTGAAACCTAAGAAGTTTATCGATATCAACATATTGTGTGTGTACAATTCTCACCATGGAAACAGTTACCATAGTGACCGTGATAAACATTGAGTAGGTGTGTATAAATTCAAGTGAGGTCAAATGCTTGTGCCGGCACATATATATATATACTCCTCATGTATCTGCACTCACTGGATTTATTTAAATAAAATGATATTTATTTCATGGTGATGTTTCAGGGTTCGGAGACCCCTTCCTCAGACCAAGCAGTGAACAATAATAACTGTGCAACTTAAATATACTAAGAACACACCCAAAGCAATTAAAAAATTTGTGTAGTGTTAACACATAATCACCAAACGTTAAAAATGTAGCCCATAACGTAGTAATGAATGTGTGTGTGTGTGTGGGGTGGGGGGGGGGGGGGCTGAGAGGGTGTGTATGGGTTTGAATTGCTAGTGTTTTCATCAAAACTGGGTACTAGCATTTGGGCTAGGCACTACACAAGCATAATACCAGGCTAGACACTACACAAGCATAATACCAGGCTAGGCACTACACAAACATAATACCAGGCTAGACACTACACAAGTATAATACCAGGCTAGGCACTACACAAGTATAATACCAGGCTAGACACTACACAAGTATAATACCAGGCTAGACACTACACAAGCATAATAAAAGGCTAGATACTACACAAGCATAATACCAGGCTAGACACTACACAAGTATAATACCAGGCTAGACACTACACAAGCATAATACCAAGCTAGACACTACACAAGCATAATACCAGGCTAGGCACTACACAAGCATAATACCAGGCTAGACACTACACAAGCATAATACCAGGCTAGGCACTACACAAGTATAATACCAGGCTAGACACTACACAAGTATAATACCAGGCTAGACACTACACAAGTATAATAACGGGCTAGACACTACACAAGTATAATACCAGGCTAGGCACTACACAAGCATAATACCAGGCTAGGCACTACACAAGTATAATACCAGGCTAGGCACTACACAAGTATAATACCAGGCTAGACACTACACAAGTATAATACCAGGCTAGGCACTACACAAGCATAATACCAGGCTAGACACTACACAAGCATAATACCAGGCTAGACACTACACAAATATAATACCAGGCTAGACACTACACAAGCATAATACCAGGCTAGACATTACACAAGCATAATACCAGGCTAGGCACTACACAAGCATAATACCAGGCTAGACACTACACAAGCATAATACCAGGCTAGGCACTACACAAGCATAATACCAGGCTAGACACTACACAAGCATAATACCAGGCTAGACACTACACAAGTATAATACCAGGCTAGGCACTACACAAGCATAATACCAAGCTAGACACTACATTAGCATAATACCAAGCTAGACACTACACAAGCATAATATTAGGCTAGACACTATGCAAACATATTACCAGTCTAGGCTTTACACAAGTATAATACCAGGCTAGGCGCTACACAAGCATAATACCAGGCTAGACACTACACAAGCATAATATTAGGCTAGACACTACACAAGCATAATATTAGGCTAGACACTATGCAAACATAATACCAGGCTAGGCTGTACACAAGTATAATACTAGGCTAGGCACTAGACAAGCATAATACCAGGCAAGGTGCTACACAAGCATAATACCAGGCTAGGCACTACACAAAGCATAATGCCAGGCTACGCTGTGCACAATGTATGTCCTATTTTAGTGAAATTGTTTCTAGGACCAAGGGGAAAATAATTTTGCACATAAAATCTGAGGCCTCCATATTTCACAAAATCTCATTGAAAGTAACCAGAAATTCCTATAAAACTAAATGTGTTTGTTTAACTCAGTTAGCGCCGCAGGGGACACAGCCCTTAGGCAGCAGAAAACAGGCGTTCGTCATTAAGTTAATTTGATGGTGTCAGGTGGGTTAGCAGATTCCAGTTGCGCAGCCCCCCCTATGGACACAGTGGTATATCACTGATAGATCAATAGGTTATTAGTCAACACGCTGACAGCCCCATAGATTAATCCCTTTCTGTCAAGCTAGCAGTTTCCACACTCATGAAACCTCATCCCTTCTGTATTGTGGAGTCCAACTCTTAATCCAATTAAGGAAAAATGATCTTTTGTTCATTATTTGTTTCACCATCAAACTGCTTTCCTTCTTCTCTCATTACCCCATGTGAAGTCAAGTAAGAGCTCCGTGAGCAATGTTAGCGTTATTACCAATGCGAAACGTCTTACCTTTACGTCTTTATGCTCTCATTACCCCATGTGAAGCAAAGTAAGAGCTGCCTGAGCAAAGTTAGTGTTATTACCAATGCGAAACGTCTTACCTCTACATCCTTCTGCTCTCATTGCCCCATGTGAAGCCAAGTAAGAGCTCCCTGAACAAGGTTAGCGTTATTACCAATGCGAAACGTCTTACCTCTACGTCCTTCTGCTCTCATTGCCCCATGTGAAGCCAACCCTAAGCAAGGTTAGCGTTATTACCAATGCGAAATGTCTTACCTCTACGTCCTTCTGCTCTCATTACCCTATGTGAGCCAAGTAAGAGCTCCCTGAGCAAGGTTAGCGTTATTACCAATGCGAAACGTCTTACCTTTACGTCTTTCTGTATTGCTTGCTAGGCATTATTCCTTGATAGAGTATTGCTTGCTGGGCATTATTACTTGATAGAGTATTGCATGCTGGACATTATTACTTGATAGAGTATTGCTTGCTGGACCTTATTACTTGATAGAGTATTGCTTGCTGGACATTATTCCTTGATAGAGTATTGCTTGCTGGACATTATTACTTGATAGAGTATTGCATGCTGGACATTATTACTTGATAGAGTATTGCATACTGGACATTTTTACTTGATAGAGTATTGCATGCTGGACATTATTACTTGATAGAGTATAGCATGCTGGACATTATTACTTGATAGAGTATTGCATACTGGACATTATTACTTGATAGAGTATTGCTTGCTGGGCATTATTACTTGATAGAGTATTGCATGCTGGACATTATTACTTGATAGAATATTGCTTGCTGGGCATTATTACTTGATAGAGTATTGCTTGCTGGACATTATTACTTGATAGAGTATTGCTTGCTGGACATTATTACTTGATAGAGTATTGCTTGCTGGACATTATTACTTGATAGAGTATTGCATGCTGGGAATTATTAACTGATAGAGTATTGCATGCTGGACATTATTACTTTATAGAGTATTGCTTGCAGGAAATTATTACTTGATAGAGTATTGCATGCTGGAAATTATTACTTGATAGAGTATTGCAAGCTGGGCATTATTAACTGATAGAGTATTGCAAGCTGGGCATTATTAACTGATAGAGTATTGCAAGCTGGACATTATTAACTGATAGAGTATTGCAAGCTGGGCATTATTAACTGATAGAGTATTGCAAGCTGGACATTATTAACTGATAGAGTATTGCTTTCTGGGCATTATTAACTGATAGAGTATTGCTTTCTGGACATTATTAACTGATAGAGTATTGCATGCTGGACATTATTACTTGATAGAGTATTGCTTTCTGGACATTATTAACTGATAGAGTATTGCATGCTGGAAAATATTAACTGATAGAGTATTGCTTGCTGGACATTATCACTTGATAGAGTATTGCTTGCTGGAAATTATTACTTGATAGAGTATTGCTTGCTGGGCATTATTACTTGATAGAGTATTGCATGCTGGAAATTATTAACTGATAGAGTATTGCTTCCTGGACATTATTACTTGATAGAGTATTGCTTGCTGGGCATTATTACTTGATAGAGTATTGCATGCTGGACATTATTACTTGATAGAGTATTACATGCTGGACATTATTACTTGATAGAGTATTGCTTGCTGGGCATTATTAACAGATAGAGTATTGCTTGCTGGACATTATTACTTGATAGAGTATTGCTTGCTAGGCATTATTACTTGATAGAGTATTGCATGCTGGGCATTATTACTTGATAGAGTATTGCATGCTGGGCATTATTACTTGATAGAGTATTGCTTGCTGGACATTATTACTTGATAGAGTATTGCATGCTGGGCATTATTACTTGATAGAGTATTGCATGCTGGGCATTATTACTTGATAGAGTATTGCTTGCTGGGCATTATTACTTGATAGAGTATTGCATGCTGGGCATTATTAACTGATAGATTATTGTATGCTGGACATTATTACTTGATAGAGTATTGCATGCTGGGCATTATTAACTGATAGTGTATTGCTTGCTGGGCATTATTAAATAATAGATTATTGCTTGCTGGGCATTATTAAATAATAGATTATTGCATGCTGGACATTATTACTTGATAGAGTATTGCATGCTGGGCATTATTAACAGATAGAGTATTGCATGCTGGACATTATTACTTGATAGATTATTGCATGCTGGACATTATTACTTGATAGAGTATTGCATGCTGGACATTATTACTTGATGGAGTATTGCATGCTGGACATTATTACTTGATAGAGTATTGCATGCTGGGCATTATTACTTGAAAGAGTATTGCTTGCTGGGCATTATTACTTGATAGAGTATTGCTTGCTGGGCATTATTAACTGATAGAGTATTGCATGCTGGACATTATTTCTTGATAGAGTATTGCTTGCTGAGCATTATTACTTGAAAGAGTATTGCATGCTGGACGTTATTACTTGATGGAGTATTGCATGCTGGGCATTATTAACTGATAGAGTATTGCTTGCTGGTCATTAATAACTGATAGAGTATTGCTTGCTGGGCATTATTAACTGATAGAGCATTGTTTGCTGGGCATTATTAACTGATAGAGTATTGCTTGCTGGGCATTAATAACTGATAGAGCATTGCTTGCTGGGCATTATTAACTGATAGAGTATTGCAAGCTGGGCATTATTAACTGATAGAGCATTGCTTGCTGGGCATTATTAACTGATAGAGTATTGCTTGCTGGGCATTATTAACTGATAGAGTATTGCTTGCTGGACATTATTCCTTGATAGAGTATTGCTTGCTGGTCATTATTACTTGATAGAGTATTGCTTGCTGGGCATTATTACTTGATAGAGTATTGCATGCTGGTCATTATTACTTGATAGAGTATTGCTTGCTCGGCATTATTAACTGATCGATTATTGCATGCTGGACATTATTACTTGATAGAGTATTGCATGCTGGACATTATTACTTGATAGAGTATTGATTGCTGGGCATTATTACTTGATAGAGTATTGCATGCTGGACATTATTACTTGATAGAGTACTGCATGCTGGACATTATTACTTGATAGAGTACTGCATGCTGGACATTATTACTTGATAGAGTATTGCATGCTGCATTATTAACAGATAGAGTATTGCTTGCTGGATATTATTACTTGATAGAGTATTGCTTGCTGGGCATTATTACTTATTACACAAGCATAATACCAGGCTAGGCACTACTCAAGCATAATACCAGGCTAGACACTACACAAGCATAATACCAGGCTAGGCACTACACAAGCAAAATACCAGGCTAGACACTACACAAGTATAATACCAGGCTAGGCACTACACAAGCATAATACCAAGCTAGACACTACATAAGCATAATACCAGGCTAGACACTACACAAGTATAATACCAGGCTAGGCACTACACAAGCATAATACCAGGCTAGGCACTACACAAGTATAATACCAGGCTAGGCACTACACAAGCAAAATACCAAGCTAGACACTACACTAGCATAATACCAAGCTAGACACTACACAAGCATAATATTAGGCTAGACACTATGCAAACATAATACCAGGCTAGGCTTTACACAAGTATAATACCAGGCTAGGCGCTACACAAGCATAATACCAGTCTAGACACTACACAAGCATAATATTAGGCTAGACACTACAAAAGCATAATATTAGGCTATACACTATGCAAACATAATACCAGGCTAGGCTGTACACAAGTATAATACCAGGCTAGGCGCTACACAAGCATAATACCAGGCTAGACACTACACAAGCATAATACCAGGCTAGACACTACACAAGTATAATACCAGGCTAGGCACTACACAAGCATAATAAAAGGCTAGATACTACACAAGCATAATACCAGGCTAGACACTACACAAGTATAATACCAGGCTAGACACTACACAAGCATAATACCAAGCTAGACACTACACAAGCATAATACCAGGCTAGGCACTACACAAGCATAATATCAGGCTAGGCACTACACAAGCATAATACCAGGCTAGGCACTACACAAGCATAATACAAGGCTAGACACTACACAAGCATAATACCAGGCTAGGCACTACACAAGCAAAATACCAGGCTAGACACTACACAAGTATAATACCAGGCTAGGCACTACACAAGCATAATACCAAGCTAGACACTACACAAGCATAATACCAAGCTAGACACTACATATGCATAATACCAGGCTAGACACTACACAAGTATAATACCAGGCTAGGCACTACACAAGCATAATACCAGGCTAGGCACTACACAAGTATAATACCAGGCTAGGCACTACACAAGCAAAATACCAAGCTAGACACTACACTAGCATAATACCAAGCTAGACACTACACAAGCATAATATTAGGCTAGACACTATGCAAACATAATACCAGGCTAGGCTTTACACAAGTATAATACCAGGCTAGGCGCTACACAAGCATAATACCAGTCTAGACACTACACAAGCATAATATTAGGCTAGACACTACAAAAGCATAATATTAGGCTATACACTATGCAAACATAATACCAGGCTAGGCTGTACACAAGTATAATACCAGGCTAGGCGCTACATAAGCATAATACCAGGCTAGGCACTACACAAGTATAATACCAGGCTAGACACTACACAAGTATAATACCAGGCTAGGCACTACACAAGCATAATAAAAGGCTAGATACTACACAAGCATAATACCAGGCTAGACACTACACAAGTATAATACCAGGCTAGACACTACACAAGCATAATACCAAGCTAGACACTACACAAGCATAATACCAGGCTAGGCACTACACAAGCATAATATCAGGCTAGGCACTACACAAGCATAATACCAGGCTAGGCACTACACAAGCATAATACAAGGCTAGACACTACACAAGCATAATACCAGGCTAGGCACTACACAAGCAAAATACCAGGCTAGACACTACACAAGTATAATACCAGGCTAGGCACTACACAAGCATAATACCAAGCTAGACACTACACAAGCATAATACCAAGCTAGACACTACATATGCATAATACCAGGCTAGACACTACACAAGTATAATACCAGGCTAGGCACTACACAAGCATAATACCAGGCTAGGCACTACACAAGTATAATACCAGGCTAGGCACTACACAAGCATAATACCAAGCTAGACACTACATAAGCATAATACCAGGCTAGACACTACACAAGTATAATACCAGGCTAGGCACTA
>NC_069508.1:9760540-9783040 GCF_027579735.1 Bombina bombina
TATAACCCTCCCTATAACTCCTCCTATTGCACCATAAAACCCTCCCTATAACTCATCCTATTGCACCATAAAACCCTCCCTATAACTCCTCCTATTGCACCATATAACCCTCCCTATAACTCATCCTATTACACCATATAACCCTCCCTATAACTCCTCCTAATGCACCATATAACCCTCCCTATAACCCCTCCTTTTGTGCCTTATAACTCTTCCTATAACTCCTCCTATTGCATTATATAACCCTCCCTATAACTAATTCTATTGCACCATATAACCATCCCTATAACTCCTCCTATTGTATCATATAACCCTCCCTATAACTCCTATTGCACCATATAACCCTCCCTATAACTCCTCCTATTGCACCATATAACCCTTCCTATAACTCCTCCTATTGTACCATATAACCCTCCCTATAACTCCTCCTATTGCACCATATAACCCTCCCTATAACTCCTCCTATTGCACCATATAACCCTCCTTATAACTCCTCCTATTGCACCATATAACCCTCCCTATAACTCCTCCTATTGCACCATATAACCCTCCCTATAACTCCTACTAATGCACCATATAACCCTCCCTATAACTCCTCCTATTCCTCCATATAACCCTCCTTATAACTCCTCCTATTGCACCATATAACCCTCCCTATAACTCCTCATATTGCACTATATAACCCTCCCTATAACTCCTCCTATTGCATCATATAACTCTCAGTATAACTCCTCCTATTGCACCATATAACCCTCCCTATAACTCCTCCTAATGCACCATATAACCCTCCCTATAACTCCTTCTATTACACCATATAACCCTCCCTATAACTCCTCCTATTGCACCATATAACCCTCCATATAACTCCTCCTATTGCACCATATAACCCTCCCTATAACTCCTTCTATTACACCATATAACCATGCCTATAACTCCTCCTATTGCACCATATAATTCTCCCTATAACTCCTCCTATTGCACCATATAACCCTCCCTATAACTCCTCCTATTGCACCATATAACCCTCCCTATAACTCCTCCTAATGCACCATATAACCCTCCCTATAACTCCTCCTATTGCACCATATAACCCTCCTTATAACTCCTCCTATTGCACCATATAACCCTCCCATATAACCCCTCATTTTGTGCCTTATAACCCCTCCTTTTGTGCATTATAACAATCCCTATAACCCCTCCTTTTGTGCCTTAAATGCTTCAGTTTTGTTGTGCAAAGTCAGCCCCCTCCTCCTAATAACTCCTCCTATTGCACCATATAACCCTCCCTATAACTCCTCCTATTCCTCCATATAACCCTCCTTATAACTCCTCCTATTGCACCATATAACCCTCCCTATAACTCCTCCTATTGCACTATATAACCCTCCCTATAACTCCTCCTATTGCATCATATAACCCTCTCTATAACTCCTCCTATTGCACCATATAACCTTCTCTATAACTCCTCCTATTGCACCATATAACCCTCCCTATAACTCCTCCTATTTCCCCATATAACTCTCCCTATAACTCCTCCTATTGCACCATATAACTCTCCCTATAACTCCTATTGCACCATATAACCCTACCTATAACACCTCCTATTGCACCATATAAACCTCCCTATATTTACTCAATCAGAGGAGCAAATACCCTCAACAGCATGGAGGATGGCTCCAAGGCAAAGAGCTATGATAGGTTTCCTTTTATCTCTAGGCCTGGCCGACAAGCGACCCCATTCCCTCACTATCCTCCTGATTATGAAGGAGTGGCATAGGTTTGGGATGCCATAAAGTTTAAAAAAGAAAGACAGTGCAGCCAGCCGGCTATACACCGCCCCGGAAGAAACACCCTGCCCATGCAGACTATTCAACCATTCTGCCAACAGTATCCATCTTGTACAGTCACCCCTCTGGCAACAAAGAATGCCCCCCATTCATTCCAGTGCCACATATAGGCCTTCCAGGTATTAGGAGCCAATGATGCTTTCACTAGTGGAAACGCTGCTGCCACCCCTAGCTAAAACGGGACAAGGTAGGCCATTAACGGCCGACGAAGGCACCAACCTCCTAAACTGATCCCATTGGAAATGTGACAATGCTTCTGCGACCACTTTGTTCATGCCCAGGACGTGTCTAGCTAATAATTGGAGATAAGGACCCTCATTACTGACATCAACCTAGTGCACTCTCCCAAATCTATCAGGCCCACTAACAAGAAATCATCTAGGTAATGGGCTACTGCCCCATTACCTGAAGTAGTTGCTACGGATCAGTGCAAAAAAAGAGCTAAAGGCTTCAAAAAAAGCGCATGAGACCGAGCAAACCCATTGGCAAGCACTTGTCAATGTAAAACCCCCCTTCAATCCGACATCCCATCAGCCGATAGAATGACAGATGAATAGGGAGCAGACGAAAGGCTGATTCGATATCCAGCTTCACCAGCAGTGCCCCGTATCCTGCTTCCCTGACTACCTCTAAAGCCTAATCAAATGACTGGTGCCTAACTGAACTAACAGCTGGGTCAATGGTGTCATTCACAGACTGGCCCTGGGGGTAGGACAGGTGCTGAATGAGGCGAAACTTGCCTGGCTCTTTTTTTGGCACCACCCCAGCGGGGATACTACCAAATCTGGGACTGGACATTTAGTAAATGGACCCGCTATGCGCCCCAGAGCAATTTCTTTTTCCAGCTTTTCTCTAACTGCTGCTGGGAATTAATAGGCGGACTTCAGATTTCGGTGAGTATCAGAACCCTTCACATGTCTCTGCACCGGGATCCGAAATCCTTCCTCAATTCCCGCAAGCTCAACTCTGTCACCTTGCGGTCCGGGTAGGAGACCAGCCATGGCCTAAGGGCGTGCAGCACCAAGGGTGTTGGCGCTCTTGTTTCCAACCATCCCTTTTTGGGTCCCTGCTGTGGCACCCCCCTACTAGACATGTGCAATTCGTTTCGGCCGAACTTAGTTTTCAGACGAATTTTGGCCGATTAGGAGATTCAAATGCATCTGAATTTCTGAATCAGCACCATAAATAAAATCCCCAAAAATTCAGAAAATTAAAAAATCAGTTTCCGAATTTTCAGATCCATTCTTTATTTATATCTGGAAATTTTTCATTGTTCTTATCTAAACAGCAGTTCCCCCGACATCGCCGACACTAAATAAAACGGCTAGATTTGGAGTTTTGTCGGTAACGACCCGAAAAACTAACGCCGGCTTTTTTCTGGCCGCACCATAAAAATAAC
Source organism: Bombina bombina (assembly GCF_027579735.1). Taxonomy (NCBI): domain Eukaryota; kingdom Metazoa; phylum Chordata; class Amphibia; order Anura; family Bombinatoridae; genus Bombina; species Bombina bombina. The sequence continues at coordinate 9,763,787 of NC_069508.1, forward strand.
TCTGGTATTGAGAGTCCACATAAAGGCTGCGTTAGGCTCCAAAAAAGGAGCGTAGAGCATTTTTAACGCAGCTTCAACTCTCGATACCAGAGTTGCTTACGCAAGCGGCCAGCCTCAAAAAAGTGCTCGTGCAAGATTCTCCCATAGGAAAAAATGGGGCTGTTTGAGCTGAAAAAAACCTAACACCTGCAAAAAAGCCGCGTTCAGCTCCTAACGCAGCCCCATTGTTTGCTATGCGGAAACACTTCCTACGTCTGCACCTAACACCCTAACATGTACCCCGAGTCTAAACACCCCTAACCTTACACTTATTAACCCCTAATCTGCCGCCCCCGCTATCGCTGACCCCTGCATATTATTATTAACCCCTAATCTGCCGCTCCGTAAACCGCCGCTACTTACATTATCCCTATGTACCCCTAATCTGCTGCCCTAACATCGCCGACCCCTATATTATATTTATTAACCCCTAATCTGCCCCCCACAACGTCGCCTCCACCTGCCTACACTTATTAACCCCTAATCTGCCGACCGGACCTGAGCGCTACTATAATAAAGTTATTAACCCCTAATCCGCCTCACTAACCCTATAATAAATAGTATTAACCCCTAATCTGCCCTCCCTAATCAGCCAATCAGAATCAAGTTCAATCCGATTGGCTGATCCAATCAGCCAATCAGATTGAGCTCGCATTCTATTGGCTGATCGGAACAGCCAATAGAATGCGAGCTCAATCTGATTGGCTGATTGGATCAGCCAATCGGATTGAACTTGATTCTGATTGGCTGATTCCATCAGCCAATCAGAATATTCCTACCTTAATTCCGATTGGCTGATAGAATCCTATCAGCCAATCGGAATTCGAGGGACGCCATCTTGGATGACGTCCCTTAAAGGAACCGTCATTCGGCTAGTAGGCGTCGGGAGAAGAGGATGTTCCGCGTCGGAGATGAAGATGCCGTTGATAGAAGACTTCATCCGGATCATGGACCTCTTCAGCTCCCGCTTGGATGAAGACTTCAGCCGGATCATGGACCTCTTCAGCCCCCCCGCTTGGGCTTGGATCAGGACATCGGAGGAGCTCTTCAGGACGGATCGGTGAACCTGGTATGGTGAAGATAAGGTAGGAAGATCTTCAGGGGCTTAGTGTTAGGTTTATTTAAGGGGGGTTTGGGTTAGATTAGGGGTATGTGGGTGGTGGGTTGTAATGTTGGGGGGGGTATTGTATGTTTATTTTTTTACAGGCAAAAGAGCTGAATTCTTTGGGGCATGCCCCGCAAAGGGCCCTGTTCAGGGCTGGTAAGGTAAAAGAGCTTTGAACTGTAGTAATTTAGAATAGGGTAGGGCATTTTTTTATTTTGGGGGTCTTTGTTATTTTATTAGGGGGCTTAGAGTAGGTGTAATTAGTTTAAAATTGTTGTAATATTTTTCTTATGTTTGTAAATATTTTTTTATTTTTTGTAACTTAGTTCTTTTTTATTTTTTGTACTTTAGTTAGTTTATTTCATTGTAGTTATTTGTAGGAATTGTATTTAATTAATTTATTGATAGTGTAGTGTTAGGTTAATTGTAGGTAATTGTAGGTAGTTTATTTAATTAATTTATTGATAGTGTAGTGTTAGGTTTAATTGTAACTTAGGTTAGGATTTATTTTACAGGTAATTTTTTAATTATTTTAACTATTTTAGCTATTAAATAGTTCTTAACTATTTAATAGCTATTGTACCTGGTTAAAATAAATACAAAGTTACCTGTAAAATAAATATTAATCCTAAAATAGCTATAATACAATTATAATTTATATTGTAGCTATATTAGGATTTATTTTACAGGTAAGTATTTAGCTTTAAATAGGAATAATTTATTTAATAAGAGTTAATTAATTTCGTTAGAATTAAATTATATTTAACTTGGGGGGGTGTTAGTGTTAGGGTTAGACTTAGCTTTAGGGGTTAATACATTTATTAGAATAGCGGTGAGCTCCAGTCGGCAGATTAGGGGTTAATGTTTGAAGTTAGGTGTCGGCGATGTTAGGGAGGGCAGATTAGGGGTTAATACTATTTATTATAGGGTTAGTGAGGCGGATTAGGGGTTAATAACTTTATAATAATAGCGGTGCGGTCCGGTCGGCAGATTAGGGGTTAATAAGTGTAGGCAGGTGAAGGCGACGTTGAGGGGGGCAGATTAGGGGTTAATAAATATAATATAGGGGTCGGCGGTGTTAGGGGCAGCAGATTGAGGTACATAAGGATAACGTAGGTGGCGGCGCTTTGCGGTCGGCAGATTAGGGGTTAATTATTGTAGGTAGCTGGCTGCGACGTTGTGGGGGGCAGGTTAGGGGTTAATAAATATAATATAGGGGTCGGCGGTGTTAGGGGCAGCAGATTAGGGGTACATAAGTATAACGTAGCTGGCGGTCGGCAGATTAGGGGTTAAAAAAATGTAATCGAGTGGCGGCGATGTGGGAGGACCTCGGTTTAGGGGTACATAGGTAGTTTATGGGTGTTAGTGTACTTTAGAGCACAGTAGTTAAGAGCTTTATAAACCGGCGTTAGCCCAGAAAGCTCTTAAAGGGCCACTAAACCCAAAATCTTTCTTTCATGATTCAGAAAGAACATACAATTTTAAACAACATTAAAATTTACTTCTATTATTTATTTTGCTTCATTTTTTAGATATCCTTATTTGAAGAAAAAGCAATGCACATGGGTGAGCCAATCACATGAGGCTTCTATGTGCAGCAACCAATCAGCAGCCACTGAGCATATCTAGATATGCTTTTCAGCAAATAATATCAAGAGAATAAAACAAATTAGATAATAGAAGTAAATTAGAAAGATGTTTAAAATTGCATTCTCTTTCTAAATCATAAAAGAAAAAATGTGGGTTTCATGTCCCTTTAACTACTGACTTTTTTCCTGCGGCTGGAGTTTTGTCGTTAGATGTCTAACGCTCACTTCAGACACGACTCTAAATACCGGAGTTAGAAAAATCCCATTGAAAAGATAGGATACGCAATTGACGTAAGGGGATCTGCGGTATGGAAAAGTCGCGGCTGAAAAGTGAGCGTTAGACCCTATTTTGAGTGACTCCAAATACCGGAGGTAGCCTAAAACCAGCGTTAGAAGCCTCTAACGCTGATTTTCACGGCTAACGCCAAACTCCAAATCTAGGCCTAAATAAAGCTATTAATCCCTAAACCGCCGTTCCCTGACATCGCCAACACTAACTAAACCTATTAACCCCTAAACTGCAGTTCCCCAACATCGCCGACAAATTAACTGAAACACTAAATAAACCTATTAACCCCTAAACTGCAGTTCCCAAACATTGTGAACACTAACTAAATCTATTAATCCCTAAACCGCCGTTCCCAAACATCCCCAACTCTAACTAAACCTATTAACCCCTAAAACCGCTGTCCCCCACATTGCAACAACCTAAATTAAACTATTAACCTCTAAACCTAACACACCCTAACTTTAACATAATTAAAATAGACCGAAATTGAAGTTACAATTATTAACTAACTACCTATTTAAAAATAAATACAAACTTACCTCTGAAATAAAAATGAAACCTAAGCTAGCTACAATATAACTATTTACTAACTTCCTAGTTAAAATAAATACAAACTTACCTGCGAAATAAAAATAAAACCTAAGCTTAAACTAATGAAACCTAACATTACTAAAAATAAAAAACCTAACATTACTAAAAATAAAAAACCTAACATTACTAAAAATAAGAAACCTAACATTACTAAAAATAAAAAAAAAACTAAGATTAAAGATTACTAAAAAACTAACAAACGAAATTATCCAAAATAATTCCTATTCTAATACCCCGTTTAAAAAAAAAAAAAAACCCAAAATAAAAAAACCTAATCTATAATAAACTAACAAGGGCCCTTAAAAGGGCCTTTTGTAGGGCATTGGCCTAAAGTTAACAGCTCTTTTGCAAACAAATAAAAACAAACATCCCCTAACATAACAAACCCCCAAACCCACAAAATAAAAAAAAACCTAATCTACCCATTGCTCTGAAAATGGAATTTGTAGGGACATTCAGCTCTTTTTCGGCCCATTAAAATAAAAAAGCCCTAATCTAAAAATAAAAACCACCCCCCAAAAAAACAAAAAACTAACACTAACCCCAAAATCCGTACTCACAGTTGGTAAAGTCCGGCGAAAGATTTTCATCCCAGTGGCGAAGCATCTTCATCCAGGCGATGTCGGGGAATTACGGTTTAGGGGTTAATAGGTTTGTTTAGTGTTGCGATGTAGGGTGGCGGTGGTTTAGAATTAATAGGTTTAGGTAGTGTTGGCGATGTGGAGGGATGGCAGTTTAGGGGTTAATAGCTTTATTTAGTGACAGCGATGTGGGTGGCGGCGGTTTTAGATCATTTTGTTTCTGCAATTGACGGCATATTATTTATGTTACGTTAAATCATTTTTTCGAATCCTTTCATTTTTAAGGACCATTTTTTATTCATATGCATTATTCTATTCTAAACTTCAGAATAGAATAATGCATATGAATAAAGAATGGATCCGAAAAAACGAACGGATCCGAAAAAACTATTTAACTTAACATAACTAATTTGCCGAAACAATTTTTTTTAAAAAACTTAACTAAACTAATTTGCAGAAACAAAATTATTTATTTAACTAATGAAAACAAAAGTAAACAAAATTTTTAGCGTTGCACATGTCTTTTCCCTACCGCTTGCGCTTACAGTTGAGCCGAGGATGAGGCACCCCGCAGTAGAGGCAGACGTGGCGAAAGGAGCAGTTGGTGCCCTTGTCAAACTGGTGATCATTAAAATTCCAGCACTCCCGACCGCGACACCCGTTTTCCTGCGGGGGTTTCCCAGTCCCAGGTCGAAATGTAGTAGAGGGTTGCGCGGGGGCATCCGCCTCATGCTTGGACCAAAGGACAGCTCTGGGTACACCCCCATCTTACGATGGAATTCACTGTCAAATGTGTGCTACATCCTCTCAGCATAGTGCTGATAGATGTAATCTATGGTTTCAATATAGTTTATCAATTCTATTGCCTGTTGCTCTATGCAGGGTCGGCTTAACAATGGGACCAACAGGGTCCCATGGACCCAGGCGGCACTTGACAGGGGCGGCACTTCAATCAGTGACTATCACATTTATAGTCAGACTGCCACTACTGTCTGCTGCTCCTGTGACTGTCTTATCAGTTCTCTGGGGGATCCGTTTAATATTGACAGCGGCACGGCCGCTCCTAACCTACCTTTGTCTATGAGACACTATGAGATCTGACTATCTCTGTGGGGTCACTCCGGGTTAGTGGATGGGACTGACAGCAGCGGGTAAGGAGCGGCACTGGGTTGACACCCAGTCACTTCCCATACAGATTTTCTGCTCAGTGCTGCTGCTTCCCTCCTGGGTCCGAATGGAGCTTGATGCCCCGTGTTTCTGGCGAACCTGCAGGCTCGCCAGAAACAACGGTTATGAAACAGCGGTCACAAAGACCGCTGCTCCATAACCTGTCCGCCTGCTCTGAGCAGGTGGACAGACATCGCCACAATACAACCCGATCGAGTACGATCGGGTTGATTGACACCACCCTGCTGGCGGCCCATTGGCTGCGAGTCTGCAGGGGGGGGCGTTGCACCAGCAGCTTTCACACTGACAAGCAGCATTACACTGTCATTCTGATATCTGTGTAGTGTGGTAGAAAGTCCCTTCCAAGAGGTTTTCACCCAAACCAGTAATCCGAATATAACGATATAGACGTATCACAAAGGAAAATAATTGTATATAGTGAAGTACAGTTTATTCAGACTAATACACACAATAAGGCAATATATACACTCACAAGCAAGCCCTCAACCAAATATGACGTATGGTAAGGTGGATTACATAGACAAGTATGTCACATGAACTTTCTAGTCAACTTAGCAGGAGTGGGGTTCACTCGGTAATCACAATATAAGATTCCCAGTTTAACACTTTATTAAATATGAATATTGAATAAATATGTTTTAACATGTTTTCATCTACTTAACTGCAAAGGGCTCCAAAGCACTTATATATTTGTCTATATATGTGTACATATGTGTTTATGTGTGTATATTTACCTGTAAATACATAAACACATAAATACATACATATACATAAATACACACACACATATATATATATATATATATATATATATATATATATATATATATATATATATATATATACATATTTAGACAAAAAAGATATATAAGCCCTTTTCAGCTTTTTTCTAACACCTGAGATCTCATATCTTTGAGCCCTTATTACTTTTTTGAGCAATATATGTTTTGAATAACTTTTATTAGATGGTGTTATTATAAGTGTAACTGTACTGTGTCATGTATATTTATTATATGCTGTTATCATAAATGTAACTGTACTGTGTAATATATATTTATTAGATGGTGTTATTATAAATGTAACTGTACTGTGTAATGTATATTTATTAAACAGTTTTATTATGAGTGTAACTGTACTGTGTAATGTATATTTATTAGATGGTGGTATTAGGTGTGTAATTGTACTGTGTAATGTAAATTTATTAGATAGTGTTATTATGTGTGTAACTGTACTTAGTAATGAATATTTATTAGATAGTGTTATTATGAGTGTAACTGTACTGTGTAATGTATATTTATGAGATAGTATTATTATGTGTGTAACTGTACTGTGTAATGTATATTTATTAGATGGTGTTATTATGAGTGTAACTGTACTGTCTAATGTATTGTTATTATATAGTGTTATTATGAGTGTAACTGTACTTTGTAATGCTTATTTATTAGATTGTGTTATTATGAGTGTAACTGTATTGTGTAATGTATATTTATTAGATAATGTTATTATGTGTGTAACTGTACTGTGTAATGTATATTTATTAGACAGTGTTATTATGAGTGTAACTGTACTGTGTAATGTATATTTATTAGATAATGTTATTATGTGTGTAACTGTACTGTGTAATGTATATTTATTAGATAGTGTTATTATGAGTGTAACTGTACTGTCTAATGTATTGTTATTAGATAGTGTTATTATGAGTGTAACTGTACTTTGTAATGCTTATTTATTAGATTGTGTTATTATGAGTGTAACTGTATTGTGTAATGTATATTTATTAGATAGTGTTATGTGTGTAACTGTACTGTGTAATGTAAATTTATTAGACAGTGTTATTATGAGTGTAACTGTACTGTGTAATGTATATTTATTAGATAATGTTATTATGTGTGTAACTGTACTGTGTAATGTATATTTATTAGATAGTGTTATGTGTGTAACTGTACTTTGTAATGTGTATTTATTAGATAGTGTTATTATGTGTGTAACTGTATTGTGCAATGTATATTTATTAGACAGTGTTATTACGTGTGTAACTGTACTGTGTAATGTATATTTATTAGCTAGTGTTATTATGAGTGTAAAAGTACTGTGTAATGTATATTTATTAGATAGTGTTATTATGAGTGTAACTGTACTGTGTAATGTATATTTATTAGATAGTGTTATTGTGTGTGTAACTGTAATGTGTAATGTATATTTATTAGACAGTGTTATTATGTGTGTAACTGTACTATGTAATGTATATTTATTAGATAGTGTTATTATGAGTGTAACTGTACTGTGTAATGTATATTTATTAGATGGTGTTATTATGTGTGTAACTGTACTGTGTAATGTATGTTTTGTAGATGGTGTTATTATGTGTGTAACTGTACTATGTAATGTATATTTATTAGATAGTGTTATTATGAGTGCAACTGTACTGTATAATGTATATTTATTAGACTGTGTTATTATGTGTGTAACTGTACTGTGTAATGTATATTTATTAGATTGTGTTATTATGAGTGTTACTGTACTGTGTAATGTATATTTATTAGATGGTGTTATTATGAGTGTAACTGTACTGTGAAATGTATTTTATTAGATGGTGTTATTATGAGTGTAACTGTACTTTGTAATGTATGTTTATTAGATGGTGTTATTATGAGTGTGACTATACTGTGTAATGTATACTAATTAGATGATGTTATTTTGTTTGTAACTGTACTGTGTAATGTATTTTTATTAGATGCTGTTATTATGAGTGTAACTGTGCTTTGTAATGTATTTTTTTAGATGGCGTTATGTGTGTAACTGTCCTGTGTAATGTATGTTTATTAAATGGTGTTATAATGAGTGTAACTGTACTGTTTAATGCATATTTATTAGATGGTGTTATTATGAGTGTAACTGTACTGTGTAATGTATATTTATTAAATAGTGTTATTATGGGTGTAACTGTACTGTGTAATGTATATTTATTAGATAGTGGTATTAGGTGTGTAACTGTACCGTGTAATAAATATTTATTAGATAGTGTCATTATGAGTGTAACTGTACTGTGTAATGTATATTTTTTAGATAGTGTTATGTGTGTAACTGTACTGTGTAATGTAAATGTATTAGATAGTGTTATTATGTGTGTAATTGTACTTAGTAATGTATATTTATTAGATAGTGTTATTATGAGTGTAACTGTACTGTTTTATGTATATTTATTAGATAGTGTTATTATGTGTGTAACTGTACTGTGTAATGTATATTTATTAGATGGTGTTATTATGAGTGTAACTGTACTGTCTAATGTATTGTTATTAGATAGTGTTATTATGAGTGTAACTGTACTGTGTAATGTATATTTATTAGATTGTGTTATTATGAGTGTAACTGTACTGTGTAATGTATATTTATTATATAGTGTTATTATGAGTGTAACTGTACTGTGTAATGTATATTTATTAGATTGTGTTATTATGAGTGTAACTGTACTGTGTAATGTATATTTATTATATAGTGTTATTATGAGTGTAACTGTACTGTGTAATGTATATTTATTAGATAGTGTTATGTGTGTAACTGTACTGTGTAATGTAAATTTATTAGACAGTGTTATTATGTGTGTAACTGTACTTAATATTGTATATTTATTAGATAGTGTTAGTATGAGTGTAACTGTACTGTCTAATGTATTGTTATTAGATAGTGTTATTATGAGTGTAACTGTACTGTGTAATGTATATTTATTAGATAGTGTTATTATGTGTGTTACTGTACTGTGTAATGTATATTTATTAGATAGTGTTAGTATGAGTGTAACTGTACAGTGTAATGTATTGTTATTAGATAGTGTTATTATGAGTGTAACTGTACTGTGTAATGTATATTTATTAGATAGTGTTATTATGTGTGTTACTGTACTGTGTAATGTATATTTATTAGATAGTGTTATTATGAGTGCAACTGTACTGTGTAATGTATGTTTATTAGATGGTGTTATTATGTGTTTAACTGTACTATGTAATGTATATTTATTAGATAGTATTATTGTGTGTGTAACTGTACTGTGTAATGTATTGTTATTAGATGGTGTTATTATGTGTGTAACTGTACTGTGTAATGTATTGTTATTAGATAATGTTATTATGTGTGTAACTGTACTGTGTAATGTATTGTTATTAGACAGTGTTATTATGTGTGTAACTGTACTGTGTAATGTATTGTTATTGGATGGTGTTATTATGTGTGTAAATGTATTGTGTTATGTATTTTTGTTAGATGGTGTTATTAGGAGTATAACTGTACTGTGTAATGTATATTTATTAGATGGTGTTATTATGTGTGTAACTCTAATGTGTAATGTATATTTATTAGATTGTGTTATTATGAGTGTAACTGTACTGTGTAATGTATTTTTATTAGATGGTGTTATTATGAGTGTAACTGTACTGTGTAATGTATTTTTATTAGATGGTGTTATTATTAGTGTAACTGTACTTTGTAATGTATGTTTATTAAATGGTGTTATTATGAGTGTAACTATGCTGTGTAATGTATATTTATTAGATGGTGTTATTATGTGTGTAACTGTACTGTGTAATGTATTTTTATTATATGGTGTTATTATGAGTGTAACTGTACTTTGTAATGTATGTTTATTACATGGTGTTATGTGTGTAACTGTCCTGTGGAATGTATGTTTATTAGATGGTGTTATAATAAATGTAACTGTACTGTTTAATGTATATTTATTAGATGGTGTTATTATGAGTGTAACTGTACTGTGTAATGTATATTTATTAGATGGTGATATTAGGTGTGTAACTGTACTGTGTAATGTATATTTATTAGATAGTGCTATTATGAGTGTAACTGTACTGTGTAATGTATATTTTTAGATAGTGTTATGTGTGTAACTGTAATGTGCAATGTATATTTATTAGATAGTGTTATTATGAGTGTAACTGTACTTAGCAATGTATGTTTATTAGATATTGCTATTATGTGTGTAACTGTACTGTGTAATGTATATTTATTAGATGATGTTATTATGAGTGTAACTGTACTGTGCAATGTATTGTTATTAAATAGTGTTATTATGAGTGTAACTGTACTGTGTAATGTATATTTATCAGATAGTTTTATTATGAGTGTAACTGTACTGTGTAATTTATATTTATTAGATAGTGTTATTATGTGTGTAACTGTACTGTTTTAATGTATATGTATTAGATAGTGTTATTATGAGTGTAACTGTACAGTGTATTGTATATTTATTAGATAGTGTTATTATGTGTGTAACTGTACTGTGTAATGTATGTTTATTATATGGTGTTATTATGTGTTTAACTGTATTATGTAATGTATATTTATTAGATAGTGTTATTATGTGTGTAACTGTACTGTGTAATGTATTGTTATTAGATAGTGTTATTATGTGTGTACCTGTACTGTGTAATGTATTGTTATTAGACAGTGTTATTATGTGTGTAACTGTACTGTGTAATGTATATTTATTAGATGGTGTTATTATGTGTGTACATGTATTATGTAATGTATTTTTGTTAGATGGTGTTATTTATGAGTGTAACTGTACTGTGTAATGTATTGTTAATAGATAGTGTTATTATTTGTGTACCTGTACTGTGTAATGTATTGTTATTAGATGGTGTTATTATGTGTGTAACTGTACTGTGTAATGTATTGTTATTAGATAATGTTATTATGTGTGTAACTGTACTGTGTAATGTATTGTTATTAGACAGTGTTATTATGTGTGTAACTGTACTGTGTAATGTATTGTTATTGGATGGTGTTATTATGTGTGTAAATGTATTGTGTTATGTATTTTTGTTAGATGGTGTTATTAGGAGTATAACTGTACTGTGTAATGTATATTTATTAGATGGTGTTATTATGTGTGTAACTCTACTGTGTAATGTATATTTATTAGATTGTGTTATTATGAGTGTAACTGTACTGTGTAATGTATTTTTATTAGATGGTGTTATTATGAGTGTAACTGTACTGTGTAATGTATTTTTATTAGATGGTGTTATTATTAGTGTAACTGTACTTTGTAATGTATGTTTATTAAATGGTGTTATTATGAGTGTAACTATGCTGTGTAATGTATATTTATTAGATGGTGTTATTATGTGTGTAACTGTACTGTGTAATGTATTTTTATTATATGGTGTTATTATGAGTGTAACTGTACTGTTTAATGTATATTTATTAGATGGTGTTATTATGAGTGTAACTGTACTGTGTAATGTATATTTATTAGATGGTGATATTAGGTATGTAACTGTACTGTGTAATGTATATTTATTAGATAGTGCTATTATGAGTGTAACTGTACTGTGTAATGTATATTTTTAGATAGTGTTATGTGTGTAACTGTAATGTGCAATGTATATTTATTAGATAGTGTTATTATGAGTGTAACTGTACTTAGTAATGTATGTTTATTAGATATTGCTATTATGTGTGTAACTGTACTGTGTAATGTATATTTATTAGATGATGTTATTATGAGTGTAACTCTACTGTGTAATGTATATTTATTAGATTGTGTTATTATGAGTGTAACTGTACTGTGTAATGTATTTTTATTAGATGGTGTTATTATGAGTGTAACTGTACTGTGTAATGTATTTTTATTAGATGGTGTTATTATTAGTGTAACTGTACTTTGTAATGTATGTTTATTAAATGGTGTTATTATGAGTGTAACTATGCTGTGTAATGTATATTTATTAGATGGTGTTATTATGTGTGTAACTGTCCTGTGGAATGTATGTTTATTAGATGGTGTTATAATAAATGTAACTGTACTGTTTAATGTATATTTATTAGATGGTGTTATTATGAGTGTAACTGTACTGTGTAATGTATATTTATTAGATGGTGATATTAGGTATGTAACTGTACTGTGTAATGTATATTTATTAGATAGTGCTATTATGAGTGTAACTGTACTGTGTAATGTATATTTTTAGATAGTGTTATGTGTGTAACTGTAATGTGCAATGTATATTTATTAGATAGTGTTATTATGAGTGTAACTGTACTTAGTAATGTATGTTTATTAGATATTGCTATTATGTGTGTAACTGTACTGTGTAATGTATATTTATTAGATGATGTTATTATGAGTGTAACTGTACTGTGCAATGTATTGTTATTAAATAGTGTTATTATGAGTGTAACTGTACTGTGTAATGTATATTTATTAGATAGTTTTATTATGAGTGTAACTGTACTGTGTAATTTATATTTATTAGATAGTGTTATTATGTGTGTAACTGTACTGTTTTAATGTATATGTATTAGATAGTGTTATTATGAGTGTAACTGTACAGTGTATTGTATATTTATTAGATAGTGTTATTATGTGTGTAACTGTACTGTGTAATGTATGTTTATTATATGGTGTTATTATGTGTTTAACTGTATTATGTAATGTATATTTATTAGATAGTATTATTATGTGTGTAACTGTACTGTGTAATGTATTGTTATTAGATAGTGTTATTATGTGTGTACCTGTACTGTGTAATGTACTGTTATTAGACAGTGTTATTATGTGTGTAACTGTACCGTGTAATGTATATTTATTAGATGGTGTTATTATGTGTGTACATGTATTATGTAATGTATTTTTGTTAGATGGTGTTATTTATGAGTGTAACTGTACTGTGTAATGTATTGTTAATAGATAGTGTTATTATGTGTGTACCTGTACTGTGTAATGTATTGTTATTAGACAGTGTTATTATGTGTGTAACTGTACTGTGCAATGTATATTTATTAGATGGTGTTATTTTGTGTGTACATGTATTATGTAATGTATTTTTGTTAGATGGTGTTATTATGAGTGTAACTGTACTGTGTAATGTATATTTATTAGATAGTGTTATGTGTGTAACTGTACTGTGTAATGTATATTTATTAGATAGTGTTATTATGTGTGTAACTATATTGTGTAATATATATTTATTAGATGGTGTTATTATGAGTGTAACTGTACTGTGTAATGTATATTTATTAGATAGTGTTAATATGAGTGCAACTATACTGTGTAATGTATATTTATTAGATAGTTATTATGTGTGCAACTATATTGTGTAATGTATATTTATTAGATAGTGTTATTATGTGTGTAACTGTACTGTGTAATGTATATTTATTAGATAATATTATTATGTTATTATGTTTGTAACTGTACTGTGTAATGTATTCTTGATGTGTTTTGTAACACTTTTTTGTTACATTAAACAGTTAACCAGAGCTCTGAGAACATACTATCCAGATGCAAAATCACTTCAAAATTGTGCTTAAGTGATCACGTTTACTTTTAACTTGCAATACGAGCGGAAAAACGACGAGCTCAAACACCCAAGATAAACCGCTTTTTGCGGTTAGAGCTCCACTTGTAATCTGGCCCATATTCAGGTGCATGATTAAGCAATTATACTAAACAGGGGCTAATAACCATCAATTTAATATGTAGGTTGAAACAATCATTAAATGAAACAGAAACAGCTGTATAGGAGGAATCAAACTGGTTGAGGAACAGCCAAACTCTGCTAACAAGGTGAGGTTGCTGAAGACAGTTTTATGCCAAGTCATACACCATGTCAATATTGAGCACAGCATCAAGACACTAGGTAGGTATACTGCATCAGCAAGGTCTCTCCCAGGCTGAGATTTCAAGGCAGACGGGTTTCCAGGAGTGCTGTCCAAGCTCTTCTGAAGAAGCACAAAGAAATAGGCAATATTGCGGACCTTAGATGCATTGTTCAGCCAAGGAAAATTAGTGCTTATGAAATAAACATCATGCTTACTTCCGTTCCCAATTGGAAGATGTCCAGCAGCACCGTCAGCTCAGAGTTGGCAGAAACCCACCTACTGTCTGAAGAAGTGTGGTCAGAGGTGATCTTCATGGAAGGCTTGCAGCCAATAAGCCATACCTCTGATGAAACAAGGCCATAGGACTCGACAATGCACAAAAACACAGGACCTCTGGTGCAGAAAAATGGCAGCAGGTGCTTTGGAATGATGAGCCCAAATTTGAAATAGTTGGCTGTTGTTGAAGGCAGTTTGTTTTCTGAAGAGCTGGACAGTGGCACACAAACAAATGTCTGCAGGCAACAATGAAGCATGGTGGAGGTTCCTTGCAATATTGAGGCTGTATTTCTGCAAATGGAGTTAGGGATTTGGGTAAAGTAACAGTCTCCTCAATGCTAACAAGTACAGGCAAATACGTATCCACCATGCAGTAACCTCAGGTAGGCATCTGAATGGCTCCAAATGTATTCTGCTGCATGGCAATGATCCCAAACATACAGTCAAAATCAATAAGACCTATATCCAGTGCAAAGAAGAAAAACGGAGTCATGGATGTGATGGTATGGCCCCCACAGAGCCCTAGGGGAATATTTATCAAAGCCTCAACTATGCTGCATTCGCCGGCAGCAATACGCTTGCCTAATATCGCGGCCGCGGACCTGAATACGATCTCCATATTTATAAAAAAAAGCCAGCAAATAGACGCACACCAAGTACGGGGCGATGAGCATCGGACAGTTGTTAACTAGCAGTCATCGATCTTGCGTCTATTCGGGTTTTTACCAACTTTATTTATACCCTGTCACTAAACGCTGCCACTATATTAAAAAGTTTAACCCCTAGCCCGCCGCTCCCGGACGCCACCACAACTAAATAAAGTTATTAACCCCTATCCCGCCGTTCCCAGACCCCGTCGCAACCTAAATAAAGTTATTAACCCCTATCTCGCCGCAACCTAAATAAATGTATTAACCCCTAAACCGCTGGCCTCCCACATTACTACCACTAACTAAACCTATTAATCCCCTATCTTAAAATAAATTTAAACTTACCTGTAGAATTAAAATAAACTATTTTTAAACTATTAATTAACCTACCCTAACTATTATACAACACTAAACTGGAACTTCAATGCAAGTGACGTCATCCAAGATGGCGTCCCTTGCATTCCTATTGGCTGAAAGGTTCCAATCAGCCAATAGGATTAGAGCTGCTAAAATCCTATTGGCTGTTCCAATCAGCCAATAGGATTTGAGCAGCTCTCATCCTATTGGCTGTTCCAATCAGCCAATAGGATTGAGCTCTAATCCTATTGGCAGATTGGAACAGCCAATAGGATAAGAGCTGCTAAAATCCTATTAGCTGATTGAAACCTTTCAGCCAATAGGAATGCAAGGGACGCCATCTTGGATGACGTCACTTGAATTTAAGTTCCAGTTTACGGCGACGACCATATGAAGAGGAGCTCCGGATGTCTTCAGGATGGACCCACTCCACGCCGGATGGATGAAGATAGAAGATGCCGTCTGGATGAGGACTTCGCTGGCTGGATGAAGATAGAAGAGGCCATCAGAAGAGGCCACCTGGATGAAGACTTCTTGTTGGCTGCATGGATCCTTCAAGCGGGACTTCAGTAACTGTAAGTGGATCGTCGGGGGATAGTGTAAGGTTTATTTAAGGGTTTATTGGGTGGGTTTTATTTTTAGATTAGGGTCTAGGCATGTAAAAGAGCTAAATGCCCTTTTAAAGGCAATGCCCATACAAATGCCCCTTTCAGGGCAATGGGGAGCTTAGTTTATTTAAGATAGGTTTTTTATTTGGGCGGGTTGGTTGGGTGGTGGGTTTTACTGTTGGGGGGTGTTTGTATTTTTTTTTTACAGGTAAAAAAGCTGATTTATTTGGGGCAATGCCCCACAAAAGGCCCTTTTAAGGGCCATTGGTAGTTTATTGTAGGCTAGTGGGGGTCGGTGTAATTATTTTTTATTTTTGATAATGTGGTGTGTTTTTTTTGTAATTTAGTATTTTTATTTTTTGTAACTTAGCGGTTTTTTTGTTGATAATTTAGTAATTTTTAATAATGTTTAATAGAAGATTTAAATAATTTGAGTAGGGTTATGGTTTTTTAATATGTAATTTAGTTAATTTAATTGGTATTTTAATTTAATTGTAGTATAATAGTTAGGGTAGGTTAATTAATAGTTTAAAAATAGTTTATTTTAATTCTACAGTTAAGTTTAAATTTATTTTAAGATAGGGATGTTGTAATTTTAATTTAAAGTTAGCGGCTTGTTAGGTTTAGGGGATAATAGCTTAATTTAGTTTATGGCAATATGGGGGGGTGGCAGTTTAGGGGTTAATAGGTTTAGTTTATTTAGTGGTGGTGGTGTCCGGGAGCGGCGGGATAGGGGTTAATACATTTATTTAGGTTGCGACGGGGTCCGGGAGCGGCGGAATAGGGGTTAATAACTTTATGTAGGTGGCAGCAGATTAGGGGTGTTGGGAATAAAAACCAGGTACGCTGGGCCAGAATAGCCACGAGCATACCTGTAAGAAATTTGATAAATGGGAAAAGGTGTCAAATAGAGTCGAATGTGTATTCGGAACATCTGTAATGACGTAAGCATCGATCTGCGTCGGATTCAGACCGGCGGATCGTATGATACATCACAAATGTCAAATTTTGCTGGTCTGTAGGCTTTGATAACTAGGTCACATCAAGCTCGCAACAATTACGCTGCGGAATTCCGGCGTATTTGCGGTTGTCGGCTTGATAAATATCCCCCTTTCTCTTAACATCATCAAGTCTGCCTGGGTTTACATGAAGAGACAGAAGCAAGTGAGACTGACTATATCTATAGAAAAGCTGTGGTTAGTTCTCCAAGATGTTTGGAACAACCTACCTGTAGAGTTCCTTAAATAACGATGTGCAAGTGAACCTGTTCACTCACTTTGCATTTTGTTAATTGATAGAAATAAACTATTTACATTTCTATTTTTCAAGGCATTACATTTTTTTCGCACCTGCCTAATACTTTTGCTCAGTAATGGATATATATATAAATACGTACAGAAAAATCTACACACGTTTACATTTCTGAGCCCTTCACAGTCCAACACCTTAATACAATATCCATTTAAATCTCTGTTTAAACATTTAAATTAAGAATAAACATATTGGGCTAAAGTACACAAAAATATTAACTCTATTGACTGCTAACTGCACTCAAGTTAAATCAATATCGCTGCTGTTCTTGTGCTTGTATTGCAAGTTGAAGAAAAATATTATCGCGCAAGCAAAAGGCTCAGGCACACTAACATCTAGAGGTCGGACAGTGCAGCCTCGCTAACTCCCTTTCCTCATAGACTTCTATATATTACCCTACAGAAGCCTTTTCTGGCTTTCACTGGCCCATTGACACAAAGGGGCTCTAGGGCAACTGCGCTAAAGCCGTAGGCGTGTTTAGAAGTATTTTAAATACCTATCGCCTAGATTTAGAGTTCTGCGGTAGCCGTCAAAAGCAGCGTTAAGGGCTCCTAACGTTGCTTTTGTCCGCCAGCTGGTATTTAGAGTCGTGTAGGTAAAGGTCTAACGCTCACTTTCAAGCCGCAACTTTTCCATACCGCAGATCCCCTTACACCAATTGCGTATCCTATCTTTTCAATGGAATATTCCTAACGCCAGTATTTAGTGTCTTGGCTGAAGTGAGCATTACAACTCTACCGACAAAACTCCTACCGCCCATGGAAAGTCAGTAGTTAAGAGCTTTCTGGGCTAACGCCGGTTTATAAAGCTCTTAACTACAGTGCTCTAAAGTACACTAACACCCATAAACTACCTATGTACCCCTAAACTGAGGTCCCCCCACATCGTCGCCACTATAATACATTTTTTTAACCCCTAATCTGCCGACCGCACACCGCCGCCGCCTACATTATCCCTATGAACCCCTAATCTGCTGCCCCTAACATCACCGACACCTATATAATATTTATTAACCCCTAATCTGCCCCCCCAACGTCGCCGCTACCTTACCTAAACTTATTAACCCCTAAGCTGCCGACCGAACCTTGCCGCTACTCTAATAAAGTTATTAACCACTAAACAGCCGCACTCCCGCCTCGCAAACCCTATAATAAATAGTATTAACCCCTAATCTGTCCTCCTTAACATCGCCGCCACCTAACTTCAAGTATTAACCCCTAATCTGCCGACCGGACCTCGCCGCTACTCTAATAAATGTATTAACCCCTAAAGCTAAGTCTAACCCTAACACCACCCTAAATTAAATATAATTTTAATCTAACGAAAAAAATTAAATCTTAATAACTAAAGTATTCCTATTTAAAACTAAATACTTACCTGTAAAATAAACCCTAAACTAGCTACAATATAACAAATAATTATATTGTAGCTATTTTAGGATTTATATTTATTTTACAGGCAACTTAGTATTTATTTTAACTAGGTACAATAGTTATTAAATAGTTATTTACTATTTAATAGCTACCTAGTTAAAATAATTACAAAATTACCTGTAAAATAAATCCTAACCTAAGTTACAATTAAACCTAACACTAACACTAACACTATCATTAAAGCTCACATTCTATTGGCTGATCAGAACAGCCAATAAAATGCAAGCTCAATCTGATTGGATCAGCCAATCGGATTGAACTTAAATCTGATTGGCTGATTCAATCATCCAATCAGATTTTTCCTACCTTAATTCAGATTGGCTGATAGAATCCTATCAGCCAATTAGAATTTGAGGGACGCCATCTTGGATGACATCACTTAAAGGAACCTTCATTTGTCAGGTAGTCGTCGGGGAAGGAGGATGTTCCGCGCCGGAGGTCTTGAAGATGGAGCCGCTCCTCGTCGGATGGATGAAGATAGAAGATGCCGCTAGGATGAAGATGTCTGCCGGTCCGGATGTCCTCTTCTGCCCGGATAGGATGAAGACTTCTGCCGCTCCGGATGTCCTCTTTTGGTCCATCGGTGCCCAGCTGGGTGAACACGGCTCAAGGTAGGGA
>NC_069508.1:9788040-9813040 GCF_027579735.1 Bombina bombina
TGCAAGTTTCTCCCCTTGTTCTCATCTGTGAGTTTCTCCCCTTGTTCTCGTCTGTGAGTTTCTCCCCTTGTTCTCATCTGCAAGTTTCTCCCCTTGTTCTCATCTGTGAGTTTCTCCCCTTGTTCTCGTCTGTGAGTTTCTCCCCTTGTTCTCGTCTGTGAGTTTCTCCCCTTGTTCTCATCTGCAAGTTTCTCCCCTTGTTCTCATCTGCAAGTTTCTCCCCTTGTTCTCATCTGCAAGTTTCTCCCCTTGTTCTCGTCTGTGAGTTCCTCCCCTTGTTCTCATCTGAAAGTTTCTCCCCTTGTTCTCATCTGCAAGTTTCTCCCCTTGTTCTCATCTGCAAGTTTCCCCCCTTGTTCTCATCTGCAAGTTTCGCCCCCTGTTCTCGTCTGTGAGTTTCTCCCCTTGTTCTCATCTGCAAGTTTCTCCCCTTGTTCTCATCTGCAAGTTTCTCCCCTTGTTCTCATCTGCAAGTTTCTCCCCTTGTTCTAGTCTGTGAGTTTCTCCCCTTGTTCTCGTCTGTGAGTTTCTCCCCTTGTTCTCGTCTGTGAGTTTCTCCCCTTGTTCTCATCTACAAGTTTCTCCCTTTGTTCTCATCTGTGAGTTTCTCCCCTTGTTCTCATCTGCAAGTTTCTCCCCTTGTATTTGTCTGAGAGTTTCTCCCCTTGTTTTTGTCTGTGATTTTCTCCCCTTTCTCCCCTTGTTCTCGTCTCTGAGTTTCTCCCCTTGTTTTTGTCTGTGAGTTTCTCCCCTTGTTCTCATCTGCAAGTTTCTCCCCTTGTTCTCGTCTGTGAGTTTCTCCCCTTGTTCTCATCTGCAAGTTTCTCCCCTTGTTCTCATTTGTGAGTTTCTCCCCTTGTTCTCATCTGTGAGTTTCTCCCCTTGTTCTCGTCTGCTAGTTTCTCCCCTTGTTCTCATCTGCAAGTTTTGGACTACGATTTGGGGTTAGGATAGGTATTTGGGTAGGGGTTGGGTTTATGGTTAGGCATTAGGTGAGGGTTTAGAGTTAGAGGTTGGCATTGGGGTAGGGTTTGGGTTTAGGGTTAGGCATTGGGTGAGGGTTTAGAGTTAGGGCTAGGCATTGTGCGAGGGTTTGGGTTTAGGGATAGACATTACGCCAGGGTTTGAGGGAAGCATTGAGCTAGGGCTGGACTATGATTTGGGGTTAGGCTAGACATTGGGGTAGGGTTTGGTTTTATGGTTAGGCAATGGGCTAGAATTGGGTTTAGGGTTAGGCATTGGGTGAAGGTTTAGAGTTAGGGCTAGGCATTGTGCGAGGGTTTTGGTTTAGGGATAGGCATTAGGCTAAGGCTTGAGGGTAGCATTGAGCTAGGGTTGGACTACGATTTGGGGTTAGGTTAGGCATTGGGGTAGGGTTTGGGTTTAGGGCTAGAGATTAAGCCTGGATATTGCATTACTGTTAGGCACTTGTGTAGGGTTTTGGTTTTAAAGGGACAGTCAAGTCAAAATTAAACTTTCCAGATTTTAAACAACTTTACTTATCTAATTTACCTTGTTCTATTTGTATCCTTTATTGAAGGTATACCTAGGTAGGCTCTGGAGCACGACAGAAGTCCTGCAGTCTAGCATGGGAAGAGGTGATAGTCAAAGATGCAAGGAGCAGGTCATTGTTGGATCTTAGTGAGCGGGCTGGAGTATACTTGTTTATTAGAGAGGATAGGTAGTGGGGAGCGGCGTTGGTGAGCGCTTTGTATGCAAGGGTGAGAATTTTGAATTTATTTCTGCTGTGAATGGGGAGCCAATGAAGGGACTCGCAGAGAGGTGCAGCAGATACAGAGTGACGAGAAAGGTGGATTAGCCTGGCAGAGGCATCTAGGATGGATTGAAGGGGGGAGAGGCGGGAAAGAAGAAGGCCAGTAAGTATGTTATTACAGTAGTCAAGTCGGGAAATAACAAGGGAGTGGATTATTTGCTTTGTGGTGTTAGCGCTCAGAAAAGGATGAATCTTGGAAATATTGCATAGGTGGTTGCGGCAGGATGTAGAAAGCGATTGGATGTGGGGGATGAAGGACAGATTTGAGTCAAGTGTAAATTCGAGGCAGGGGACTTGGGGTGATGGGGAAATGGTGATGCCGTCGACAGGGATAGAGAAGTCAGAAGTCGGCGTAGAACTTGAGGGGGGATTAGAAGGAGCTCAGTCTTGGACATGTTAATCTTTAGGTGGCGAGAGGCCATCTAGGAAGAGATACCAGATAAGCAGTCGCTGACATAAGAAAGGACAGAGGGAGAGAGAGCAGGGGTGGAGGGGTAGATCTGGGTGTCATCAGCATAGAGGTGATATTTGAAGCAATAACTGTTGATAAGTTTACCCAATGAAGAAATATACATGGAGAATAGTAGAGGACCCAGAACAGATTCTTGAGGTACTCCAACAGACAGAAGCATTGGAGAGGAGGAGTTGCCGGCAAATGACACAGTGAATGACCTGTGAGAAAGATAGGAGTGAATCCAAGAAAGAGCAGTGTCACCAAGGCAAAAAGAGCTAAAGGGTTTGTAGGAGGAGGAGGTAGTCAACTGTGTCGAAGGCAGCTGAGAGGTGAAGTAAGATGAGTATAGAGTAGTGGCCAATACTTTTAGCAGAGAGAAGATCGTTAGTAACCTTGGTAAGGGCAGTATCAGTTAAGCGTTTGGGACAGAATCCAGATTGCAGGGGGTCAAGCAAGGAGTTGGTGGACAGGAAGTGGGTTAGGCAATTGTAAACTAGTTTTTCAAGGAGTTTTGATGTTAGTGGAAGCAGTGATATGGGGCGGTAGTTTTCAGGATAATAAGGGTTGAGAGGATGGGTTTTTTGAGTATGGGTATGAGTGGGTATGAGGACTTTTGCGTGTTTGAAAGAAGATGAGGATGAACTGGTAGAGAGAGATAGATTGAGGATGTAAGTAAGAGTAGGAGTGAGGGTGGAAGACAGGGAGGGTATTAGATGGGAAGGGATGGGTCGAGCGGGCAGGTAGTGAGGCGTGAGGAAGATAGTAAGGAAGAAACGTCATTCTCAGTGGCTGGATGGAAGATGCAGAGGGTGGCAGAGGGAGTAACTGGGCCTGTTATTGGAATATTGCAGGTTGGTGTTGGGATGTTGCTTCAGATAGTACGTGTTTTGTTTAAAAAGTAGTCTGCCAGGTTTTGAGCACTAAAGACAGATAGGGGGTGGAGCAGGTGGGTAGATGAGAGAGTTAAAGGTGGAGAAGAGTCGTTTAGGGTTTGAGGAAAGAGTAGATATGAGAGAAGAGAAGTAGGTTTGCTTGGCTAAGTAAAGGGCAGAAGTGTATTAACAAAGGATAGTACTGGAGCATTTTTGCAAATAGCATGTATGCTGAGCATGCCAGGGCTGTAACTGACTGTGTGATGTTTTGCGCAGTTGGGGAGGGGGAAGTGTGTCTAGTGCAGAGTAGAGAGTTTTGTTATAGTGGGCTGTTGCGAGATCAGGGCAGGTTATAGTGGAAGTGTGAGGGAGGAGATCTTGAATGCTCTTTGAAAATTGGAGCAGATCCACAGGGTGTAGATTTCTACAGGTGCGGGGGCAGGATGGAGAAGTGGGTTTATCTGTTGTATTAATATTATAGGTGACCAGGTGAAGGTCTGACATGGGATAAGGGCGACAGGTTAGATCAGATATAGAGCAGAGGAAGGAAAATACCAGGTTGATGGAGTGTCCATCACGGTGAGTAGGGAATAGGGTGGATTGTGAGAGACCGAAGGAAGATGTGAGTGAAAGAAGTTTAGAGGCAGCAGGGGAAGATGGGCTGTCAATGAGAATGTTGAAGTCCCCAAGAATTAGTGTTGGTATATTTGTAGAGAGAAAGTGAGGAAGCCAGGCGACAAAGTTATCAAGGAATTGGGAGGTCGGTCCAGGAGGGCAATAGATGACACTCTGAGGGAGAGGGGGGAAAACAGGCAAATACAGTGGACTTCAAAGGAGGAGAATGAGAGAAATGGGATTGGAGGTAGGTATTGATAAGTGCAGGAGGGGGAGAGCAAGATGGAAATAAAGGAACCACAATAGCCCAGCACAGTTTGACTTTGGTAAGTGAAATGATACAAGTCACACTTGCATCTCAAGAGCACCTCCAGGTGCAATCCAAACAGACTGGAACTTCTCAGTCGCCCAGCTGATTGATTTCCGGTGGTGCACTGACCACAATCAAACTGTACTGGGCTATTGTGGTTCCTTTATTTCCATTTTTATAGGAATCTCATATCGGTGGCCATCTTGGATTTCCTTCTGAAGCAGTTTGCCCCTATATCAGTTAGCTGGACAACTGACAAGTACCAGCCTGCTCTACTAGCAACACTCTGGTGCTTCCCGTCTGTGAGTAGCCAGTTGTTATATAAATACCATTTATTATCTGAAGGTATTAGGCCATTTGGCACCTCTGTGTTCTCTTTTTTCAGCATGTATGTAAGAGTGTGTATTTGTGTGTAATATGTGTCCATGTATGTGAGTATGTATGTGTGTATGTATGTATGTATGTGTATATATGTGTGTGTATGTATGTGTACATTTGTGTGTGTGTGTATAAGTATGTATGTGTGTCTATATTTGTGTGTGTGTATATATGTGTGTGTATGTATTTGTGTGTGTATGTATGTATGTGTATGTATGTATGTATGTGTATATATGTGTGTGTATGTATGTGTACATTTGTGTGTGTGTATGTGGGTATGTGTGTCTATATTTGTGTGTGTGTATATATGTGTGTGTATGTATTTGTGTGTGTATGTATGTATGTATGTATGTATGTGTATATATATGTGTGTGTATGTATGTGTACATTTGTGTGTGTGTGTATGTGGGTATGTGTGTCTATATTTGTGTGTGTGTGTATGTATGTGTGTGTATGCGTGTATAAGTATATGTGTGTGTATGTATATTACAATGTGTATGTGTGTATAAGTATATGTGTATGTATGTAAGTGTTTGTATATAGGTGTTTATGTGTAGATGTGTATAAGTGTGCATGTACTGTACATATGTTTGTATGCATTTAAGTGTGTGTATGCGTGTATAAGTATATGTGTGTGTATAAGTATATGTGTGTATGTATGTCTGTAAGTGTGTGTATGTGTGTATAAGTATATGTGTGTATGTATGTATGTCTGTAAGTGTGTGTATGTGTGTATAAGTATATGTGTTTGTAAGTATGTATGTAAGTGTGTGTATGTGTATATATATAAATGTATGTATGTGTGTATAAGTATATGTGTGTATGTGTGAGCACGTGTGTGTAGAAAGGTGTGTGTATATGTGTATAAGTGTATGTGTGTGTATAAGTATATGTGTGTGTGGGTATGTATGTATGTAAGAGTGTGTATAAGTATATGTGTGGCTGTGGGTATATGTGAGCATATATGTGTGTGTGTGTGTATGTATGTATGTAAGTAAGTGTGTGTAAGTATATATGTGTGTGTGTGTGTATGTGAGCATATATATATATGAGAGTGCATGTATGTAAGTGTGTGTATGTGTGTATAAATATATGTGTGCATGTATGTATGTAAGTGTGTTTAAGTATGTGTGTAAGTATGTAGGTTTTTGTATGTGTGTATAAGTATATGTATATATAAGTATATGTGTGTATGTATGTATGTAAGTGTGTGCATTTGTGTATAAGTATATCTGTGTGTATGTGTGTATGCAAGTGTGTAAGTAAATGTGTGTGTGTGTGTGTGTGTGTGTGTAGGTATGTGTATAAGTGTATGTGTTTAACTAAGTATATGTGTGTATATCTATTTAGGTAAGTGTGTATAAGTATATGTGTGTGTATAAGTATATGTGTGTGTATATGTGAACATATGTGTGTGTGTATTTAAGTAAGTGTGTGTATGGGTGTTTAAGTGAATATGTGTATATGTATGTATGTATGTATGTAAGTGTGTGTATGTGTGTATAAGTATATGTGTGTGTGTATATATGAGCATATATATATATATATATATATATATATATATATATATATATATATATATATATATATATATATATGTGTGTGTGTGTGTGTGTGTGTATATATATGTAAATGTGTATATGTATGTAAGTGTGTGTATAAGTATATGTGTGTATATGTATGTAACTGTGTGTATGTGTATAAGTATATGTGTGTGTATAAGTATATGTGTGTACTGTGTATATGTATGTAACTGCGTGTATGTGTATAAGTATATGTGTGTGTATAAGTATATGTGTGTATGTATGTAAGCGTGTGCATGTGTGTATAATTATATGTGTGTGTATATACAGTATGTAAGTGTGTGCATGTGTATATAAGTGTGTGTGTGTATAAGTATATGTGTGTGTGTATATTTAAGTGTGTGCATGTGTATATAAGTATATGTGTGTATAAGTATATGTGTATGTATGTAAGTGTGTGTATGTGTGTATAAGTATATGTGTGTGTATGTATGTAAGTGTGTGCATGTGTGTATAAGTATATGTGTGTGTATAAATATATGTGTGCATGTATGTAAGTGTGTGCATGTATATATCTATGTATGTAAGTGTGTGCATGTGTGTATAAGTATATGTGTGTGTATAAATATATGTGTGTGTATAAATATATGTGTGTGTATAAGTATATGTGTGTGTATAAATATATGTGTGCATGTATGTAAGTGTGTGCATGTATATATCTATGTATGTAAGTGTGTGCATGTGTGTATAAGTATATGTGTGTGTATAAATATATGTGTGTGTATAAATATATGTGTGTGTATAAGTATATGTGTGTGTATAAATATATGTGTGCATGTATGTAAGTGTGTGCATGTATATATCTATGTATGTAAGTGTGTGCATGTGTGTATAAGTATATGTGTGTGTATAAATATATGTATGTAAGTGTGTGTAAATGGGTGATTATTTGTGCGTGCATGTGTATGTACAGGGAGTGCAGAATTATTAGGCAAGTTGTATTTTTGAGGATTAATTTTATTATTGAACAACAACCATGTTCTCAATGAACCCAAAAAACTCATTAATATCAAAGCTGAATAGTTTTGGAAGTAGTTTTTAGTTTGTTTTTAGTTATAGCTATTTTAGGGGGATATCTGTGTGTGCAGGTGACTATTACTGTGCATAATTATTAGGCAACTTAACAAAAAACAAATATATACCCATTTCAATTATTTATTTTTATCAGTGAAACCAATATAACATCTCAACATTCACAAATATACATTTCTGACATTCAAAAACAAAACAAAAACAAATCAGTGACCAATATGGCCACCTTTCTTTGCAAGGACACTCAAAAGCCTGCCATCCATGGATTCTGTCAGTGTTTTGATCTGTTCACCATCAACATTGCGTGCAGCAGCAACCACAGCCTCCCAGACACTGTTCAGAGAGGTGTACTGTTTTCCCTCCTTGTAAATCTCACATTTGATGATGGACCACAGGTTCTCAATGGGGTTCAGATCAGGTGAACAAGGAGGCCATGTCATTAGATTTTCTTCTTTTATACCCTTTCTTGCCAGCCACGCTGTGGAGTACTTGGACGCGTGTGATGGAGCATTGTCCTGCATGAAAATCATGTTTTTCTTGAAGGATGCAGACTTCTTCCTGTACCACTGCTTGAAGAAGGTGTCTTCCAGAAACTGGCAGTAGGACTGGGAGTTGAGCTTGACTCCATCCTCAACCCAAAAAGGCCCCACAAGCTCATCTTTGATGATACCAGCCCAAACCAGTACTCCACCTCCACCTTGCTGGCGTCTGAGTCGGACTGGAGCTCTCTGCCCTTTACCAATCCAGCCACGGGCCCATCCATCTGGCCAATCAAGACTCACTCTCATTTCATCAGTCCATAAAACCTTAGAAAAATCAGTCTTGAGATATTTCTTGGCCCAGTCTTGACGTTTCAGCTTGTGTGTCTTGTTCAGTGGTGGTCGTCTTTCAGCCTTTCTTACCTTGGCCATGTCTCTGAGTATTGCACACCTTGTGCTTTTGGGCACTCCAGTGATGTTGCAGCTCTGAAATATGGCCAAACTGGTGGCAAGTGGCATCTTGGCAGCTGCACGCTTGACTTTTCTCAGTTCATGGGCAGTTATTTTGCGCCTTGGTTTTTCCACACGCTTCTTGCGACCCTGTTGACTATTTTGAATGAAACGCTTGATTGTTCGATGATCACGCTTCAGAAGCTTTGCAATTTTAAGAGTGCTGTATCCCTCTGCAAGATATCTCACTATTTTTTACTTTTCTGAGCCTGTCAAGTCCTTCTTTTGACCCATTTTGCCAAAGGAAAGGAAGTTGCCTAATAATTATGCACACCTGATATAGGGTGTTGATGTCATTAGACCACACCCCTTCTCATTACAGAGATGCACATCACCTAGTATGCTTAATTGGTAGTAGGCTTTCAAGCCTATACAGCTTGGAGTAAGACAACATGAATAAAGAGGATGATGTGGTCAAAATACTAATTTGCCTAATAATTCTGCACTCCCTGTATAGTTGTGCATGTATATATCTAGGTATGTAAGTGTGTGCATGTGTGTATAAGTATATGTGTGCATAAGTAAATGTGTGTGTATAAGTATATGTGTGTGTATATATAAGTGTGTGCATGTGTATATAAGTATATGTGTGAGTATAAGTATATGTGTGTATGTATGTAAGTATGTGCCTGTGTGTATAAGTATATGTGTGTGTATATATAAGTGTGTGCATGTGTATATAAGTATATGTGTGTGTATAAGTATATGTGTGTATAAGTAAATGTGTGTGTGTGCATGTGTGTATAAGTATATGTGTGTATATATGTGTGTGTGTGCATGTGTGTATAAGTATATGTGTGTATATGTGTATAAGTATATATGTGTGTATAAGTATATGTGTGTATGTATGTACGTTTGTGCATGTGTGTATAAGTATATGAGTGTGTGTATGTAAGTGTGTGCATGTGTGTATAAGTATATGTGTGTGTATAAATATATGTGTGTACGTATGTGTGTGTAAATGGGTGATTTTTTGTGCGTGCATGTGTATGTATAGTTGTGCATGTACCTATCTATGTATGTAAGTGTGTGCATGTGTGTATAAGTATATGTGTGTGTATAAATATATGTGTGTATGTATGTAAGTGTGTGCATGTATATATCTATGTATGTAAGTGTGTGCATGTGTGTATAAGTATATGTGTGTGTATAAATATATGTATGTAAGTGTGTGTAAATGGGTGATTATTTGTGCGTGCATGTGTATTTATAGTTGTGCATGTATATATCTATGTATGTAAGTGTGTGCATGTGTGTATAAGTATATGTGTGCATAAGTAAATGTGTGTGTATAAGTATATGTGTGTGTATTAATATATGTGTGTATGTACGTATGTGTGTGTAAATGGGTGATTATTTGTGCGTGCATGTGTATTTATAGTTGTGCATGTATATATCTATGTATGTAAGTGTGTGCATGTGTGTATAAGTATATGTGTGCATAAGTAAATGTGTGTGTATAAGTATATGTGTGTGTATTAATATATGTGTGTATGTACGTATGTGTGTGTAAATGGGTGATTATTTGTGCGTGCATGTGTATGTATAGTTGTGCATGTATATATCTATGTATGTAAGTGTGTGCATGTGTGTATAAGTATATGTGTGCATAAGTAAATGTGTGTGTATAAGTATATGTGTGTGTATTAATATATGTGTGTATGTACGTATGTGTGTGTAAATGGGTGATTATTTGTGCGTGCATGTGTATGTATAGTTGTGCATGTACATATCTATGTATGTAAGTGTTTGTGTGTTAATATGTGTGTTGCTGTTAGTTCCTGATATGATGTTACACAAATATATTGCTTCTACAATGTAAAGGGGCAGTGTAAGGTATACAGATGGGCCTATGGTGCAAACAGGCGCATATAACCACTTGCCTGATGTATATATATTCACTTAGTAGCATTCACAGCGAGCTGTGCAAATAAACATGTAGTATCATTTACTCCCTCGGTGTCACATCCCAGACTACAATTAAAGGTAGCCCTGCTATGAACCCGCTCTAAGAGCTCCCTTACGGGAGATAATTCACGCGGTGTCAGCCGCTGGGAATGCCTAATATTTCATGGACGGCCCACGGCCGCTGTACTCTTCAGCCTTAACAGGTTAAAGCGAAAGGCAGCGAGGGACTGATTTCCAGAGATGGGCGGTGAGGGAAACCTGTCTGATCATTTACCAAATATCCATTTACGTGGAAGAGCATCTGTCACCGGTTTAGTGCACAGAGCAATTCTCTAGGTGCAAATATTCAGGCAGAATGAGAGCAGGGCTCACAGGATGATTATTTGTCAGTGCTGTGAGTAGACTTGGAAATGAGAACAAGAGGCTGAGCAGGGCAGAATGCGAGAGTCCACCAGACTGTCCTTGTGAGTGCAGAGCCGAGGTGGTCGCACAAGCTCAGGATTTGCATAAGGAAGCACCATAAATAGCTCATTTACATGATTAGCAGAATAAATGGACCTTCTGTTGTGTATCTGTTGACAAGATCTGTGTTTCTCTGCTACCTGCACATGTAATGCAGCAGGGGAACCTCACATCAGATGGGAAATAAACATTCATTTCCATGTTACTACATCCCGACTGCATATTAGCTGCTCAGCCAACTGGAGCTGTTAGAACCTCCTGAGATAGCAGATTTTACTTTAGCATCATGAGTTTGTGGGATTGTAACTAACAATAAATCACACCCTTAAACAGTTATAAAGAGATGCAGAACTGTCGCCCTCGTGAGAAATTATACAGGAGACTGTGATGATTGTCAGGAATGGGAGATTTAGTGCAGAGGTTTTTCCTTCTTTCAGACGTTTAATTGTCAGAGGAGCAAATCTGGCAGCTTCTGGTGCATTAAATTAATGATCAAAACAAATAATCAAAAAATGTAGAAAAAACTTGGCGTCAAATTAACCAGTTGTGGTTACTATAGTTGTTTTTATGGCCTCACTGATATACAGTTAATGTGTAACTAAAGAACCACAGTGCTAATCAAACACAGCAGGTTCCCTTAAAGCTCCCTCCTGTCTCTTCAGATCATTTGTTTATACTTAATCCAGTGCTGCTGATTCATTAAAGCTCCCTCCAGCTTCTACAGCTTTAGCTGACTCACCAGCCTCTGCAGCCTCACTAGTCCCTAAGTAATTCAGTGCTGCTGATTCACTAAAGCTCCCTCTGGCCTCTACAGCTTTAGCTGACTCACCAGCCTCTGCAGCCTCACTAGTCCTTAAGTAATTCAGTGCTGCTGATTCATTAAAGCTCCCTCCAGCCTCTACAGCTTTAGCTGACTCACCAGCCTCTGCAGCCTCACTAGTCCCTAAGTAATCCAGTGCTGCTGATTCATTAAAGCTCCCTCCAGCCTCTACAGCTTTAGCTGACTCACCAGTCTCTGCAGCCTCACTAGTCCCTAAGTAATTCAGTGCTGCTGATTCACTAAAGCTCCCTCCAGCCTCTACAGCTTTAGCTGACTCACCAGTCTCTGCAGCCTCACTAGTCCCTAAGTAATTCAGTGCTGCTGATTCACTAAAGCTCCCTCTGGCCTCTACAGCTTTAGCTGACTCACCAGCCTCTGCAGCCTCACTAGTCCCTAAGTAATCCAGTGCTGCTGATTCATTAAAGCTCCCTCCAGCCTCTACAGCTTTAGCTGACTCACCAGCCTCTGCAGCCTCACTAGTCCCTAAGTAATCCAGTGCTGCTGATTCATTAAAGCTCCCTCCAGCCTCTACAGCTTTAGCTGACTCACCAGTCTCTGCAGCCTCACTAGTCCCTAAGTAATTCAGTGCTGCTGATTCACTAAAGCTCCCTCCAGCCTCTACAGCTTTAGCTGACTCACCAGTCTCTGCAGCCTCACTAGTCCCTAAGTAATTCAGTGCTGCTGATTCACTAAAGCTCCCTCTGGCCTCTACAGCTTTAGCTGACTCACCAGCCTCTGCAGCCTCACTAGTCCCTAAGTAATCCAGTGCTGCTGATTCATTAAAGCTCCCTCCAGCCTCTACAGCTTTAACTGACTCACCAGCCTCTGCAGCCTCACTAGTCCCTAAGTAATTCAGTGCTGCTGATTCACTAAAGCTCCCTCTGGCCTCTACAGCTTTAACTGACTCACCAGTCTCTGCAGCCTCACTAGTCCCTAAGTAATTCAGTGCTGCTGATTCACTAAAGCTCCCTCTGGCCTCTACAGCTTTAGCTGACTCACCAGCCTCTGCAGCCTCACTAGTCCTTAAGTAATTCAGTGCTGCTGATTCATTAAAGCTCCCTCCAGCCTCTACAGCTTTAACTGACTCACCAGCCTCTGCAGCCTCACTAGTCTAATTAATTCAGTGCTGCTGATTCACTAAAGCTCCATCCAGCCTCTACAGCTTTAGCTGACTCACCAGCCTCTGCAGCCTCACTAGTCCTTAAGTAATTCAGTGCAGCTGATTCACTAAAGCTCCCTCTGGCCTCTACAGCTTTAACTGACTCACCAGCCTCTGCAGCCTCACTGGTCCCTAAGTAATTCAGTGCTGCTGATTCACTAAAGCTCCCTCTGGCCTCTACAGCTTTAGCTGACTCACCAGCCTCTGCAGCCTCACTAGTCCCTAAGTAATTCAGTGCAGCTGATTCACTAAAGCTCCCTCCAGCCTCTACAGCTTTAGCTGACTCACCAGCCTCTGCAGCCTCACTAGTCCTTAAGTAATTCAGTGCTGCTGATTCATTAAAGCTCCCTCCAGCCTCTACAGCTTTAGCTGACTCACCAGCCTCTGCAGCCTCACTAGTCCCTAAGTAATTCAGTGCAGCTGATTCACTAAAGCTCCCTCTGGCCTCTACAGCTTTAACTGACTCACAAACCTCTGCAGCCTCACTAGTCCCTAAGTAATCCAGTGCTGCTGATTCATTAAAGCTCCCTCCAGCCTCTACAGCTTTAACTGACTCACCAGCCTCTGCAGCCTCACTGGTCCCTAAGTAATCCAGTGCTGCTGATTCACTAAAGCTCCCTCCAGCCTCTACAGCTTTAACTGACTCACCAGCCTCTGCAGCCTCACTAGTCTCTAATTAATTCAGTGCAGCTGATTCACTAAAGCTCCCTCTGGCCTCTACAGCATTAACTGACTCACCAGCCTCTGCAGCCTCACTAGTCTAATTAATTCAGTGCTGCTGATTCACTAAAGCTCCCTCCAGCCTCTACAGCTTTAACTGACTCACTAGCCTCTGCAGCCTCACTAGTCCTTAAGTAATTCAGTGCTGCTGATTCACTAAAGCTCCCTCCAGCCTCTACAGCTTTAGCTGACTCACCAGCCTCTGCAGCCTCACTGGTCCTTAAGTAATTCAGTGCAGCTGATTCACTAAAGCTCCCTCTGGCCTCTACAGCTTTAACTGACTCACCAGCCTCTGCAGCCTCACTGTTCCCTAAGTAATTCAGTGCTGCTGATTCACTAAAGCTCCCTCCAGCCTCTACAGCTTTAACTGACTCACCAGCCTCTGCAGCCTCACTAGTCCCTAAGTAATTCAGTGCAGCTGATTCACTAAAGCTCCCTCTGGCCTCTACAGCTTTAACTGACTCACCAGCCTCTGCAGCCTCACTGGTCCCTAAGTAATTCAGTGCAGCTGATTCACTAAAGCTCCCTCCAGCCTCTACAGCTTTAACTGACTCACCAGCCTCTGCAGCCTCACTGGTCCTTAAGTAATTCAGTGCAGCTGATTCACTAAAGCTCCCTCTGGCCTCTACAGCTTTAACTGACTCACCAGTCTCTGCAGCCTCACTGGTCCTTAAGTAATTCAGTGCTGCTGATTCACTAAAGCTCCCTCTGGCCTCTACAGCTTTGGCTGACTCACCAGCCTCTGCAGCCTCACTAGTCCTTAAGTAATTCAGTGCTGCGGATTCACTAAAGCTCCCTCTGGCCTCTACAGCTTTAGCTGACTCACCAGCCTCTGCAGCCTCACTAGTCCTTAAGTAATTCAGTGCTGCTGATTCACTAAAGCTCCCTCCAGCCTCTACAGCTTTAACTGACTCACCAGCCTCTGCAGCCTCACTAGTCCCTAAGTAATTCAGTGCAGCTGATTCACTAAAGCTCCCTCTGGCCTCTACAGCTTTAGCTGACTCACCAGCCTCTGCAGCCTCACTAGTCCTTAAGTAATTCAGTGCTGCGGATTCACTAAAGCTCCCTCTGGACTCTACAGCTTTAGCTGACTCACCAGCCTCTGCAGCCTCACTAGTCCTTAAGTAATTCAGTGCTGCTGATTCACTAAAGCTCCCTCTGGCCTCTACAGCTTTAGCTGACTCACCAGCCTCTGCAGCCTCACTAGTCCTTAAGTAATTCAGTGCTGCGGATTCACTAAAGCTCCCTCTGGCCTCTACAGCTTTAACTGACTCACCAGCCTCTGCAGCCTCACTAGTCCTTAAGTAATTCAGTGCAACTGATTCACTAAAGCTCCCTCTGGCCTCTACAGCTTTAACTGACTCACCAGCCTCTGCAGCCTCACTAGTCCTTAAGTAATTCAGTGCAACTGATTCACTAAAGCTCCCTCTGGCCTCTACAGCTTTAGCTGACTCACCAGCCTCTGCAGCCTCACTAGTCCTTAAGTAATTCAGTGCTGCTGATTCACTAAAGCTCCCTCTGGCCTCTACAGCTTTAACTGACTCACCAGCCTCTGCAGCCTCACTGGTCCTTAAGTAATTCAGTGCTGCTGATTCACTAAAGCTCCCTCTGGCCTCTACAGCTTTAACTGACTCACCAGCCTCTGCAGCCTCACTAGTCTCTAATTAATTCAGTGCAGCTGATTCCCTAAAGCTCCCTCCAGCCTCTACAGCTTTAGCTGACTCACCAGCCTCTGCAGCCTCACTAGTCCTTAAGTAATCCAGTGCTGCTGATTCATTAAAGCTCCCTCCAGCCTC
The DNA here is from genome assembly GCF_027579735.1 of Bombina bombina. Lineage (NCBI taxonomy): Eukaryota > Metazoa > Chordata > Amphibia > Anura > Bombinatoridae > Bombina > Bombina bombina. The sequence continues at coordinate 9,802,913 of NC_069508.1, forward strand.
TACAGCTTTAGCTGACTCACCAGCCTCTGCAGCCTCACTAGTCCCTAAGTAATCCAGTGCTGCTGATTCATTAAAGCTCCCTCCAGCCTCTACAGCTTTAGCTGACTCACCAGCCTCTGCAGCCTCACTAGTCCTTAAGTAATTCAGTGCTGCTGATTCATTAAAGCTCCCTCCAGCCTCTACAGCTTTAGCTGACTCACCAGCCTCTGCAGCCTCACTAGTCTCTAATTAATTCAGTGCAGCTGATTCACTAAAGCTCCCTCTGGCCTCTACAGCTTTAGCTGACTCACCAGCCTCTGCAGCCTCACTGGTCCTTAAGTAATTCAGTGCTGCTGATTCACTAAAGCTCCCTCTGGCCTCTACAGCTTTAGCTGACTCACCAGTGTTTGCATCCTTCATTACCTTTTTGTTATAAAACTAAAATATTCTTGCTAAGATAACAGACAGAAAGACAAATTGTTATTGCAGAAGGCAGCTAATGGGCTTATTTACCCTAGAAATGGGATAACACCTAAATAACTTAAATGCATTTGGTGACTGCTTTATTGTAAGAAAATGTACCAGCCTCACTGAGAGTCTGTTCCACATACTGTATCTACTACCCCATTATTCAATGCCAAATCAGGGCATGCTGTTAACCCATTGGCTGCAGCACAGTATTGGTTGGTGTGAAAGGGTTTGTCACATCACTAATAAACAACAAGTGATACGCACCTTCCTGTGTCCTCATGTAAACAATACAACACAATGTGACACATTCTTACAGAAACTAGAGAAGCTACAAATTAATAACACACAAAAGGGATCATTCATTATTCAGCTCCTATTTGCAGTGGACAATAAATCATGTAAAGACATTATTAAAACGTATGCTATGTGCTGCGCTGCTGAATAATGAATTGCGGCATCCCAGGCTGTGCTTGGGGTCTGCCGTGCACTGCTTTGTCCCTCTGTAGCAAACTACAGGCGCTTGCTTAGTGTTGTGCTCCAGCCGCTCAGCACTGAAGCTCTCTGCATCATATGCTGATCTGACGCAAAACTATATTATCATCTTTTATTATATCACTAGATTGTATGATTCTTAGTGTATACCATTAGATTGTAAGCTCTCCGGAACAGCGTCTTCATTATACCACTAGACTGTAAGCTCCTAATGCCATGGCCTCCCAATACACCATTAGATTGTAAGCTCTCCGGAACAGCGTCTTCATTATACCACTAGACTGTAAGCTCCTAATGCCATGGCCTCCCAATACACCATTAGATTGTAAGCTCTCCGGAACAGCGTCTTCATTATACCACTAGACTGTAAGCTCCAAATGCCATGGCCTCCCAATATACCATTAGATTGTAAGCTCTCCGGAACAGCGTCTTCATTATACCACTAGACTGTAAGCTCCTAATGCCATGGTCTCCCAATATACCACTAGACTGTAAGCTCCTAATGCCATGGTCTCCCAATATACCACTAGACTGTAAGCTCCTAATGCCATGGCCTCCCAATATACCATTAGATTATAAGCTCCTAATGCAAGGGCCTCCTATTATACCATTAGATTGTAAGCTCTCCGGAACAGCGTCTTCATTATACCACTAGACTGTAAGCTCCTAATGCCATGACCTCCCAATATACCATTAGATTGTAAGCTCCTAATGCAAGGGCCTCCTATTATACCAATAGATTGTAAGCTCTCCGGAACAGCGTCTTCATTATACCACTAGACTGTAAGCTCCTAATGCCATGGCCTACCAATATACCATTAGATTGTAAGCTCCTAATGCAAGGGCCTCCTATTATACCATTAGATTGCAAGCTCCTAATAACAGGGTCTCCTATTATACCATTAGATTGTAAGCTCCTAATAACAGGGTCCCCTATTTTACCACTAGATTGTAAGCTCCTAATAACAAGGTCACCTATTATACCATTAGATTGTAAGCTCCTAATAACAGGGTCTCCTATTATACCATTAGATTGTAAGCTCCTAATAACAGGGTCTCCTAATATACCATTAGATTGTAAGCTCCTAATAACAGGGCCTCCTATTATACCATTAGATTGTAAGCTCCTAATAACAGGGCCTACTATTATACCGTTAGATTGTAAGCTCCTAATAACAGGGCCTCCTATTATACCATTAGATTGTAAGATCCTAATAACAGGGTCTCCTATTATACCATTAGATTGTAAGCTCCTAATAACAGGGTCTCCTATTATACCATTAGATTGTAAGCTCCTAATAACAAGGTCACCTATTATACCATTATATTGTAAGCTCCTAATAACAGGGTCTCCTATTATACCATTATATTGTAAGCTCCTAATAACAGGGTCTCCTATTATACCATTAGATTATAAGCTCCTAATAACAGGGTCTCCTAATATAACACTAGATTGTAAGCTCCTTATAACAAGGTCACTTATTATACCATTATATTGTAAGCTCCTAATAACAAGGTCACCTATTATACCATTATATTGTAAGCTCCTAATAACAGGGTCTCCTATTATACCATTATATTGTAAGCTCCTAATAACAGGGTCTCCTATTATACCATTAGATTATAAGCTCCTAATAACAGGGTCTCCTAATATAACACTAGATTGTAAGCTCCTTATAACAAGGTCACTTATTATACCATTATATTGTAAGCTCCTAATAACAGGGTCTCCTATTATACCATTATATTGTAAGCTCCTAATAACAGGGTCTCATATTATACCATTATATTGTAAGCTCCTAATAACAGGGTCTCCTATTATACCATTAGATTGTAAGCTCCTAATAACAGGGTCTCCTATTATACCATTAGATTGTAAGCTCCTAATAACAGGGTCTCCTATTATACCATTAGATTATAAGCTCCTAATAACAGGGTCTCCTTTTCTACCATTAGATTGTAAGATCCTAATAACAGGGTCCCCTATTATACCACTAGATAGTAAGCTCCTAATAACAGGGTCTCCTAATATACCATTAGATTGTAAGCTCCTAATAACAGGGCCTCCTATTATACCATTAGATTGTAAGCTCCTAATAACAGGGCCTACTATTATACCGTTAGATTGTAAGCTCCTAATAACAGGGCCTCCTATTATACCATTAGATTGTAAGATCCTAATAACAGGGTCTCCTATTATACCATTAGATTGTAAGCTCCTAATAACAGGGTCTCCTATTATACCATTAGATTGTAAGCTCCTAATAACAAGGTCACCTATTATACCATTATATTGTAAGCTCCTAATAACAGGGTCTCCTATTATACCATTATATTGTAAGCTCCTAATAACAGGGTCTCCTATTATACCATTAGATTATAAGCTCCTAATAACAGGGTCTCCTAATATAACACTAGATTGTAAGCTCCTTATAACAAGGTCACTTATTATACCATTATATTGTAAGCTCCTAATAACAAGGTCACCTATTATACCATTATATTGTAAGCTCCTAATAACAGGGTCTCCTATTATACCATTATATTGTAAGCTCCTAATAACAGGGTCTCCTATTATACCATTAGATTATAAGCTCCTAATAACAGGGTCTCCTAATATAACACTAGATTGTAAGCTCCTTATAACAAGGTCACTTATTATACCATTATATTGTAAGCTCCTAATAACAGGGTCTCCTATTATACCATTATATTGTAAGCTCCTAATAACAGGGTCTCATATTATACCATTATATTGTAAGCTCCTAATAACAGGGTCTCCTATTATACCATTAGATTGTAAGCTCCTAATAACAGGGTCTCCTATTATACCATTAGATTGTAAGCTCCTAATAACAGGGTCTCCTATTATACCATTAGATTATAAGCTCCTAATAACAGGGTCTCCTTTTCTACCATTAGATTGTAAGATCCTAATAACAGGGTCCCCTATTATACCACTAGATAGTAAGCTCCTAATAACAGGGTCTCCTATTATACCATTAGATTGTAAGCTCCTAATAACAAGGTCACCAATTATACCATTAGATTGTAAGCTCCTAATAACAGGGTCTCCTATTATACCACTAGATAGTAAGCTCCTAATGACAGGGTCTCCTATTATACCACTAGATAGTAAGCTCCTAATAACAGGGTCTCCTATTATACCATTAGATTGTAAGCTCCTAATAACAGGGTCTCCAATTATACCACTAGATAGTAAGCTCCTAATAACAGGGCCTCCTATTATACCATTATATTGTAAGCTCCTAACAAGGTCACCGATTATACCATTAGATTGTAAGCTCCTAATAACAGGGTCTCCAATTATACCACTAGATAGTAAGCTCCTAATAACAGGGTCTCCTATTATACCATTAGATTGTAAGCTCCTAATAACAAGGTCACCTATTATACCATTATATTGTAAGCTCCTAATAACAGGGTCTCCTATTATACCATTATATTGTAAGCTCCTAATAACAGGGTCTCCTATTATACCATTAGATTATAAGCTCCTAATAACAGGGTCTCCTAATATAACACTAGATTGTAAGCTCCTTATAACAAGGTCACTTATTATACCATTATATTGTAAGCTCCTAATAACAGGGTCTCCTATTATACCATTATATTGTAAGCTCCTAATAACAGGGTCTCCTATTATACCATTATATTGTAAGCTCCTAATAACAGGGTCTCCTATTATACCATTAGATTGTAAGCTCCTAATAACAGGGTCTCCTATTATACCATTAGATTGTAAGCTCCTAATAACAGGGTCTCCTATTATACCATTAGATTATAAGCTCCTAATAACAGGGTCTCCTTTTCTACCATTAGATTGTAAGCTCCTAATAACAGGGTCCCCTATTATACCACTAGATAGTAAGCTCCTAATAACAGGGTCTCCTATTATACCATTAGATTGTAAGCTCCTAATAACAAGGTCACCAATTATACCATTAGATTGTAAGCTCCTAATAACAGGGTCTCCTATTATACCACTAGATAGTAAGCTCCTAATGACAGGGTCTCCTATTATACCACTAGATAGTAAGCTCCTAATAACAGGGTCTCCTATTATACCGTTAGATTGTAAGCTCCTTATAACAGGGCCTCCTATTATACCATTATATTGTAAGCTCCTAATAACAAGGTCACCGATTATACCATTAGATTGTAAGCTCCTAATAACAGGGTCTCCTATTATACCACTAGATTGTAAGCTCCTAATAACAAGGTCACCTATTATACCATTAGATTGTAAGCTCCTAATAATAGGGCCTCCTATTATACCATTAGATTGTAAGCTCCTAATAACAGGGTCTCCTATTATACCATTATATTGTAAGCTCCTAATAACAGGGTCTCCTATTATACCATTATATTGTAAGCTCCTAATAACAGGGTCTCCTATTATACCATTATATTGTAAGCTCCTAATAACAGGGTCTCCTATTATACCATTATATTGTAAGCTCCTAATAACAGGGTCTCCTATTATACCATTATATTGTAAGCTCTTAATAACAGGGTCTCCTATCATACCATTTTATTGTAAGCTCCTAATAACAGGGCCTCCTATTATACCACTAGATTGTAAGCGCCTAATAATAGGGCCTCCTATTATGCCACTAGATTGTAAGCTCCTAATAACAGGGCCTCCTATTATACCATTAGATTGTAAGCTCCTTATAACAGGATCCCCTATTATACCATTAGATTGTAAGCTCCTTATAACAGGGCCTCCTATTATGCCATTAGATTGTAAGCTCCTTATAACAGGATCCCCTATTATACCATTAGATTGTAAGCTCCTTGTAACAGGGCCTCCTATTATGCCATTAGATTGTAAGCTCCTTATAACAGGATCCCCTATTATACCGTTAGATTGTAAGCTCCTTATAACAGGGCCTCCTATTATACCATTAGATTGTAAGCTCCTTATAACAGGATCCCCTATTATACCATTAGATTGTAAGCTCCTTATAACAGGGCCTCCTATTATACCATTAGATTGTAAGCTCCTAATAACAGGGCCTCCTATTATACCATTAGATTGTAAGCTCCTTATAACAGGATCCCCTATTATACCATTAGATTGTAAGCTCCTAATAACAGGATCCCCTATTATACCGTTAGATGGTAAGCTCCTTATAACAGGGCCTCCTATTATACCATTAGATTGTAAGCTCCTAATAACAGGGCCTCCTATTATACCATTAGATTGTAAGCTCCTTATAACAGGATCCCCTATTATACCGTTAGATTGTAAGCTCCTTATAACAGGGCCTCCTATTATACCATTAGATTATAAGCTCCTAATAACAGGGTCTCCTTTTCTACCATTAGATTGTAAGCTCCTAATAACAGGGTCCCCTATTATACCACTAGATAGTAAGCTCCTAATAACAGGGTCTCCTAATATACCATTAGATTGTAAGCTCCTAGTAACAAGGTCACTGATTATACCATTAGATTGTAAGCTCCTAATAACAGGGTCTCCTATTATACCACTAGATAGTAAACTCCTAATAACAGGGTCTCCTATTATACCACTAGATAGTAAGCTCCTAATAACAGGGTCTCCTATTATACCGTTAGATTGTAAGCTCCTTATAACAGGGCCTCCTATTATACCATTAGATTGTAAGCTCCTAATAACAAGGTCACCGATTATACCATTAGTTTGTAAGCTCCTAATAACAGGGTCTCCTATTATACCACTAGATAGTAAGCTCCTAATAACAGGGTCTCCTATTATACCATTATATTGTAAGCTCCTAATAACAGGGTCTCCTATTATACCATTAGATTGTAAGCTCCTAATAACAGGGTCTCCTATTATACCATTATATTGTAAGCTCCTAATAACAGGGTCTCCTATTATACCACTAGATTGTAAGCTCCTAATAACAGGGTCTTCTATTATACCATTAGATTGTAAGCTCTGAATAAGAGGGTCTCCTATTATACCATTAGATTGTAAGCTCCTAATAACAGGGTCTACTATTATACCATTAGATTGTAAGCTCCTAATAACAAGGTCACCTATTATACCATTAGATTGTAAGCTCCTAATAATAGGGCCTCCTATTATACCATTAGATTGTAAGCTCCTAATAACAGGGTCTCCTATTATACCATTATATTGTAAGCTCTTAATAACAGGGTCTCCTATCATACCATTATATTGTAAGCTCCTAATAACAGGGCCTCCTTATATACCACTAGATTTTAAGCTCCTAATAATAGGGCCTCCTATTATACCACTAGATTGTAAGCTCCTAATAACAGGGCCTCCTATTATACCATTAGATTGTAAGCTCCTTATAACAGGATCCCCTATTATACCATTAGATTGTAAGCTCCTTATAACAGGGCCTACTATTATACCATTAGATTGTAAGCTCCTTATAACAGGATCCCCTATTATACCGTTAGATTGTAAGCTCCTTATAACAGGGCCTCCTATTATATCATTAGATTGTAAGCTCCTAATAACAGGGCCTCCTATTATACCATTAGATTGTAAGCTCCTTATAACAGGATCCCCTATTATACCATTAGATTGTAAGCTCCTTATAACAGGGCCTCCTTTTATACCATTAGATTGTAAGCTCCTTATAACAGGATCCCCTATTATACCGTTAGATTGTAAGCTCCTTATAACAGGGCCTCCTATTATACCATTAGATTGTAAGCTCCTTATAAATGGATCCCCTATTATACCATTACATTGTAAGCTCCTAATAACAGGGCCTCCTATTATACCATTAGATTGTAAGCTCCTTATAACAGGATCCCCAATTGTACTGTTTGATTGTAAGCTTCTTATAACATTGCCTCCTATTATACCATTAGATAGTAAGCTCCTAATAACAGGGTCTCCTATTATACCACTAGATTGTAAACTCCTAATAACAGGGTCTCCAATCAAACCATTACATTGTAAGCTCCTAATAACAGGATCTCCTATTATACCACTAGATTGTAAGCTCCTAATAACAGGGTCTCCAATCATACCATTACATTGAAAGCTCCTAATAACAGGATCTCCTATTATACCACTAGATTGTAAGCTCCTAATACCAGGGTCGCCTATTATACCACTAGATTGTAAGCTCCTAATAACAGGGTCTCCAATCATACCATTACATTGTAAGCTCCTAATAACAGGGTCTCCTATTATACCACTAGATTGTAAGATCCTAATACCAGGGTCTCCAATCATACCATTACATTGTAAGCTCCTAATAACAGGGTCTCCTATTATAACACTAGATTGTAAGCTCCTAATAACAGGGTCTCCAATCATACCATTACATTGTATGCTCCTAATAACAGGATCTCCTATTATACCACTAGATTGTAAGCTCCTAATAACATGGTCTCCTATCATACCATTAGATTGTAAGCTCCTAATAATAGGACCTCATATTATACCACTAGAATGTAAGCTCCTAATAACAGGGTCTCCTATTATACCACTAGATTGTAAGCTCCTAATAACAGGGTCTCCTATTATACCACTAGATTGTAAGCTCCTAATAACAGGGTCTCCTATTATACCACTAGATTGTAAGCTCCTAATACCAGGGTCGCCTATTATACCACTAGATTGTAAGCTCCTAATAACAGGGTCTCCTATTATACCACTAGATTGTAAGCTCCTAATACCAGGGTCGCCTATTATACCACTAGATTTTAAGCTCCTAATAACAGGGTCGCCTATTATACCACTAGATTGTAAGCTCCTAATAACAGGGTCTCCTATTATACCATTACATTGTAAGCTCCTAATAACAGGATCTCCTATTATACCACTAGATTGTAAGCTCCTAATAACAGGGTCTCCTATTATACCACTAGATTGTAAGCTCCTAATACCAGGGTCGCCTATTATACCACTAGATTGTAAGCTCCTAATAACAGGGTCTCCTATTATACCATTAGATTGTAAGCTCCTAATAACAGGGCCTCCTATTATACCGTTAGATTGTAAGCTCCTTATAACAGGATCCCCTATTATACCACTAGATTGTAAGCTCATAATAACAGGGTCTCCTATTATACCACTAGATTGTAAGCTCCTAATATCAGGGTCTCCTATTATACCATTATATTGTAAGCTCCTAATAACAGGGTCTCCTATTATACCACTAGATTGTAAGCTCCTAATAACAGGGTCTCCTATTATACCACTAGATTGTAAGCTCCTAATAACAGGGTCTCCTATTATACCATTAGATTGTAAGCTCCTAATAACAGGGTCTCCTATTATACCACTAGATTGTAAGATCCTAATAACAGGGTCTCCTATTATACCATTAGATTGTAAGCTCCTAATAACAAGGTCACTTATTATACCATTATATTGTAAGCTCCTAATAACAGGGCCTCCTATTATATTATTAGATTGTAAGCTCCTAATACCAGGGTCTCCTTTTCTACCATTAGATTGTAAGCTCCTAATAACAGTGTCTCCTATTATACCATTAGATTGTAAGCTCCTAATAACAGGGTCTCCTATTATACCATTAGATTGTAAGCTCCTAATGCAAGGTCCTCCAATTTTACCATTAGATTGTAACTTCCTAATAACAGGGCCTCTTATTATACCACTAGATTGTAAGCTCCTAATAACAGGGTCTCCTATTATACCACTAGATTGTAAGCTCCTAATAACAGGGTCTCCTATTATACCACTAGATTGTAAGCTCCTAATAACAGGGTCTCCTATTATACCATTAGATTGTAAGCTCCTAATAACAGGGTCTCCTATTATACCACTAGATTGTAAGCTCCTAATAACAGGGTCTCCTATTATACCATTAGATTGTAAGCTCCTAATAACAAGGTCACTTATTATACCATTATATTGTAAGCTCCTAATAACAGGGCCTCCTATTATACCACTAGATTGTAAGCTCCTAATAACAGGGTCTCCTATTATACCACTAGATTGTAAGCTCCTAATAACAGGGTCTCCTATTATACCATTAGATTGTAAGCTCCTAATAACAAGGTCACTTATTATACCATTATATTGTAAGCTCCTAATAACAGGGCCTCCTATTATATTATTAGATTGTAAGCTCCTAATACCAGGGTCTCCTTTTCTACCATTAGATTGTAAGCTCCTAATAACAGTGTCTCCTATTATACCATTAGATTGTAAGC
>NC_069508.1:9823040-9923040 GCF_027579735.1 Bombina bombina
CATCCGGGCGGCAAGAAGTCTTCATCCAGGCGCCCTCTATCATCTTCATCCAGCCGGCGAAGTCTTCATCCAGATGGCATCTTCTATCTTCATCCATCTGGAGCAGAGCGGGTCCATCCTGAAGACATCCAGCGCGGAGCTCCTCTTCAATACAGTCGCCGCCGTAAACTGGAACTTCAATGCAAGTGACGTCATTCAAGATGGCATTCCTTGCATTCCTATTGACTGAAAGATTTCAATCAGCCAATAGGATTAGCGCTGCTAAAATCCTATTGGCTGTTCCAATCAGCCAATAGGATTTGAGCAGCTCTCATCCTATTGGCTGCTCCAATCAGGTGTAAACGTTACTTTTCAACCATAGAAATCAATGGCATATCGGGCAGCAGCGAACATAAGCTTTTGCTGCTTTCAGACTCCTATTGATTCCTATGACATCCGCAGCCTCCAGGGTGGCAGATTGAAAACCAGGTATGCTGGGCCGGAATAGTCGCGAGTGTACCTGTTAGAAATTTGATAAATAGGAAAAGGTGTCAAATAGAGCCGAATGTGTATTCAGAACATCTGTAATGACGTAAGCATCGATCTGCATCGGATTGAGACTGGCGGATCGTAAGTTATGTCACAAATTTCAACATTTGCCGGTCTGTAGACTTTGATAACTAGGTCGGATCAAGCTCGCAACAATTACGCTGCGGAATTCCAGCATATTTGCGGATTACGGCTAAATACATATCCCCCTAAGTCCTGAAGTTATCGCTCGTTGGCTTTCACTCTTGCGGAAATAATTTACTTTTAATTTGTAATACGCACGCTAATTTGCGTGAGTTAAAAGTTTACTTCTTGTCAATGTCTGTGTGCGAGCAAATCATTAAATAGCGTCACTTGTCATCTGGCCCTAAGTAAATAAATCCAATAAATAAATGTACCAGCAATCATTCCTATTGCACGGGTATATACGCGTGCTAAATATCACTTCCTATAACTGCGGCCTATAACAAGAAGCAGATGTTAGACATTTGGCAGAATATTCAGCCAGGAATTACACAGCAGAAAATAATTGGTACCTGCTGATGAGAGACATAAAATGAAAATCAAGGAGCGTTGCGACGACACTGCCAATGGCCTCCCGTTGTCTCTCGTCTTCTTTACTGGGCAATAATTGGATGATTGTTCTCTTCGTATAAACAAAGTTTATCACTTAAGCTATTTCAGAAAATTGGAAAGGTGAACCCTCATTAAAAAGGATAAATGGTTTGGTTAGATTGAAACTTCCGATAGTAATCCATTGCTACATTATCCATTGTAAATAGATTGAGAAGTAAAAATAAATATTTAGAAAACTCCATGATTAATTGGAAGCTGTTGCCTTTGTAAACGGAAAATGTACTGCGACTGGATCTATTAATTCATAAACTAATCTAGAAATACATATTTATAATTTATGGTCATTTGCATTGGGAGATGTCATATAAACATCTATTACTATTGTTAAAGTCTTAATGGTAAAATTATTTAGATTAAAAGTGACCTCAAAATACCCCAAAACAGAATCCAAACATGTGATCTATCATCCTTGCCAATTAAATTCATTGTCAGACCTTCATTAAAGGGATATGAAACCCAAAATATTTACTTCATGATTCAGATAGAGCAGCGATTTTAAACAACTTTCTAATTTACTTCTCTTATCAAATTGTCTTTGTTCTCTTGGTATCTTTTGTTAAAAAGCACATATGTTTGCTTAGGAGTCAGCTCATTTCTGGAGCACTATATTGCAGCAGTTTTACAAGACTGTTATCTATTTGCAAGAACACTAGATGGCAGAACTAGAAGAGCACTAGATGGCAGAACTAGAAGAGCACTAGATGGCAGAACTAGAAGAGCACTAGATGGCATAACTAGAAGAGCACTAGATGGCAGAACTAGAAGAGCACTAGATGGCAGAACTAGAAGAGCACTAGATGGCAGAACTAGAAGAGCACTAGATGGCAGAACTAGAAGAGCACTAGATGGCAGAACTAGAAGAGCACTAGATGGCAGAACTATTTCTAGGTAGATGCCTACCCAGGTATCTCTTCAACACAAAATATCATAGGGATGAAGCAGATTTGATATTAAAAGTAAATTGGAAACTTATTTTAAAAAATGGTCTGTTCTGTCTGAATCTTAAAAGAAATTTTTTGGATTTCATATCCCTTTAATCTGAAAAACTATGATTATGAGTTTTGCGTTAGAGGCTGTGCGGTGCTAATAAGCAGGTTTCCCTCACCGCTCACTTACATGCAGCGCTGGTATTACGAGATTTCAGAAACCCGTTGTTAAAAGACAAGAAGTGAGCATTGAGCAAAATTGTGCTCATTACCGCACTCCAATACCACTGCTGCTTAAGTCAGCGGTGAGCTGGTCATACGTGCTCGTGCACAATTTCCCCATAGGAATCAACGAGGAGAGGCGGCTGAAAAAAAGTCTAACACCTGCAAAAAAGCAGCGTAAAACTCCTTAACTCAGCCCCATTGATATGGGGAAATAAAAGTTATGTCTACACCTAACATCCTAACATGAACCCTGAGTCTAAACACCCCTAATCTTACACTTATTAACCCCTAATCTGCCGCCCCTGACATCGACGACACCTGCATTATATTATTAACCCCTAATCTGCCACTCCTGACACCGACGCCACCTAAATTATACTTATGAACCCCTAATCTGCTGCCCCCAACATCGCCGACACCTACATACTATTTATTAACCCCTAATCTGCTGCCCCCAATGTCGCCGCAACCTACCTACATTTATTAACCCCTAATATGCTGCCCCCAACGTCGCCGCCACTATATTAAAGTTAACCCCTAAACCTAAGTCTAACCCTAACACCCCCTAACTTAAATATAATTACAATAAATCTAAATAAGTATTCCTATCATTAAATAAATTATTCCTAATTAAAACTAAATACTTACCTGTAAAATAAACCCTAAGCTAGCTACAATATAACTAATAGTTACATTGTATCTAGCTTAGGGTTTATTTTTATTTTACAGGCAAGTTTGTATTTATTTTAACTAGATAGAATAGTTATTAAATAGTTATTTACTATTTAATAACTACCTAGCTAAAATAAAGACAAATTGACCTGTAAAATAAAACCTAATCTAAGTTACACTAACACCTAACACTACACTATAATTAAATAAATTAACTAAATTAAATACAATTAGCTAAATTAAATTAAATTAGCTAAAGTACACCCCCCCACACTAAATTACAGAAAATAATGAACAAATTACAGATATTTAAACTAATTACACCTAATCTAATAGCCCTATTAAAATAAAAAAGCCCTCCCAAAATAAAAAAAACCCTAGCCTAAACTAAACTACCAATAGCCCTTAAAAGGGCCTTTTGCGGGGCATTGCCCCAAAGTAATCAGCTTTTTTACCTGTAAAAAAAAATACAAACAACCCCCCCAACAGTAAAACCCACCACTCACACAACCAACCCCCCAAATAAAATACTATCTAAAAAAACCTAAGCTCCCCATTGCCCTGAAATGGGCATTTGGATGAGAATTGCTCTTAAAAGGGCAGTTAGCTCTTTTGCCGCCCAAACCCTAACCTTAAAATAAAACCCACCCAAAAAAACCTAACACTAACCCCCTGAAGATCGACTTACCGGGAGAAGTCTTCATCCAAGCCGGGCCGAAGTCCTCAATGAAGCCGGGAGAAGTCTTCATCCAAGCCGGGCAAAGTGGTCCTCCAGACGGGCAGAAGTCTTCATCCAGATGGCATCTTCTATCTTCATCCATCCGGCGTGGAGAGGGTCCATCTTCAAGACATCCGACGCGGAGCATCCTCTTCATCCGACGACTAAAGCTGAATGAACAGCCAATAGAATGCAAGCTCAATCCTATTGGCTGATTGGATCAGTCAATATGATTTTTCTACCTTAATTCCGATTGGCTGATAGAATCCTATCAGCCAATCGGAATTCGAGGGACGCCATCTTGGATGACGTCATTTAAAGGAACCGTCATTCGGCGAGTAGGCGTCGGGAGAAGAGGATGTTCCGCGTCGGATGGAAGATGATGGCTCCCGAAGAAAGAAGATTGAAAATGCCGTTGATAGAAGACTTCAGCCGGATCATGGACCTCTTCAGCTCCCGCTTGGATGATGACTTCAGCCGGATCATGGACCTCTTCAGCCCCCCGCTTGGGCTTGGATCAGGATATCGGAGGAGCTCTTCTGGATCGATCGGTGAACCTGTTATGGTGAAGATAAGGTAGGAAGATCTTCAGGGGCTTAGGTTTATTTAAGGGGGGTTTGGGTTAGATTAGGGGTATGTGGGTGGTGGGTTGTAATGTTGGGGGGGGTATTGTATGTGTTTTTTTACAGGCAAAAGAGCTGAATTCTTTGGGGCATGCCCCGCAAAGGGCCCTGTTCAGGGCTGGTAAGGTAAAAGAGCTTTGAACTTTAGTAATTTAGAATAGGGTAGGGCATTTTTTTATTTTGGGGGTCTTTGTTATTTTATTAGGGGGCTTAGAGTAGGTGTAATTAGTTTAAAATTGTTGTAATATTTTTTTGATGTTTGTAAATATTTTTTTATTTTTTGTAACTTAGTTCTTTTTTATTTTTTGTACTTTAGTTAGTTTATTTCATTGTATTTATTTGTAGATATCGTATTTAATTAATGTATTGATAGTGTAGTGTTAGGTTTAATTGTAGGTAATTGTAGGTATTTTATTTAATTAATTTATTGATAGTGTAGTGTTAGGTTTAATTGTAACTTAGGTTAGGACTTATTTTACAGGTAATTTTGTAATTATTTTAACTATTTTAGCTATTGTACCTGGTTAAAATAAATACAAAGTTACCTGTAAAATAAATATAAATCCTAAAATAGCTATAATATAAATATAATTTATATTGTAGCTATATTAGGATTTATTTTACAGGTAAGTATTTAGCTTTAAATAGGAATAATTTATTTAATAAGAGTTAATTAATTTCGTTAGATGTAAATTATATTTAACTTAGGGGGGTGTTAGTGTTAGGGTTAGACTTAGCTTTAGGGGTTAATACATTTATTAGAATAGCGGTGAGCTCCAGTCGGCAGATTAGGGGTTAATGTTTGAAGTTAGGTGTCGGCGATGTTAGGGAGGGCAGATTAGGGGTTAATACTATTTATTATAGGGTTAGTGAGGCGGATTAGGGGTTAATAACTTTATAATAATAGCGATGCGGTCCGGTCGGCAGATTAGGGGTTAATAAGTGTAGGCAGGTGGAGGCAACGTTGTGGGGGGCAGATTAGGGGTTAATAAATATAATATAGGGGTCGGCGGTGTTAGGGGCAGCAGATTAGGGGTACATAGGGATAATGTAAGTAGCGGCTGTTTACGGAGCGGCAGATTAGGGGTTAAAAATAATATACAGGGGTCAGCGATAGCGGGGGCGGCAGAATAGGGGTTAATAAGTGTAAGGTTAGGGGTGTTTAGACTCAGGGTACATGTTAGAGTGTTAGGTGCAGACGTAGGAAGTGTTTCCCCATAGCAAACAATGGGGCTGCGTTAGGAGCTGAACGCGGCTTTTTTGCAGGTGTTAGGTTTTTTTTCAGCTCAATCAGCCCCATTGTTTCCTATGGGGGAATCGTGCACGAGCACATTTTTGAGGCTGGCCGCGTCCGTAAGCAACTCTGGTATCGAGAGTTGAAGTTGCGTTAAATATGCTCTACGCTCCTTTTTTGGCCTAGACTCTCAATACCAGAGTTATTTTAAAGGTGCGGCCAGAAAAAAGCCAGCGTTAGATACGCGGGTAGTTACCGACAAAACTCTAAATCTAGCCGTTAGATAGCTACAATGTAACTATTAGTTATATTGTAGCTAGCTTAGGGTTTATTTTACAGGTATTTAGTTTTAAATAGGAATAATTTATTTAATGATAGGAATATTTATTTAGATTTATTTAAATTATATTTAAGTTAGTGGGTGTTAGGTTTAGGGTTAGACTTAGATTTTGGGGTTAATAACTTTAATATAGTGGGGGTGCAAGATTAGGGGTTAATAAATGTAGGTAGGTGGCGGCGACGTTAGGGACGGAAGATTAGGGGTTAATAATATTTAACTAATGTTTGCGAGGCAGGAGTGCGGCGGTTTAGGGGTTAATATGTTTATTATAGTGGCGTCGTCGTTGGGGGCGGCAGATTAGGGGTTAAAAAGTGTAGATAGGTTGTGGCGACATTGGGGTTAATAAATATAATGTAGGTGGCGGCAGTGTCCGGAGCGGCAGATTAGGGGTTAATAATTTAATTTTAGTGTTTGCAATGTGGTAAGGCCTTGGTTTAGGGGTTAATAGGTAGTTTATGGGTGTTAGTGTACTTTTTAGCACTTTAGTTATGAGTTTTATGCTACGGCGTTGTACCATAAAACTCATAACTACTGACTTTTAAATGCGTTAGGACTCTTGACAGGGTAGGGTGTACCTCTTACTTTTTGGCCTCCCAGGACAGACTCGTAATACCGGCGCTATGGAAGTCCCATAGAAAAAAGACTTTACAAAGTTTACGTAAGTCGTTTTGCGGTAAGGCCAAAGAAGTGTGCGGTACACCTAAACCTTCAATACCAGCGGGCATAAAAAAGCAGCGTTAGGACCTCTTAGCGCTGCTTTTTTACCCTAACGCACAACTCGTAAACTAGCCGTATATTTTTTCATTTGTCCATCCATCCATCTTTTTTTTTCCTCCTCAACCTTAAATCCTAATCCCACAATTACACTTGTCCCATCTCATTGGCTCTCTACCCTCTTTCTTGCACAAACTCTTCTCCCATCTCATTGGCTCTTTGTTCTTTCTTTCTTGCACATAATCTTCTCCCATCTCATTGGCTCTTTGTTCTTTCTTTTTTGCACATACTCTTCTCCCATCTAATTGGCTCTCTGTTCTTTCTTTTTTGCACATACTCTTCTCCCATCTCATTGGCTCACTGTTCTTTCTTTATTGCACACACTCTTCTCCCATCTAATTGGCTCTCTACCCTTTCTTTCTTGCACATACTCTTCTCCCATCTCATTAGCTCTCCACCCTTTCTTTCTTGCACATATTCTACTTCCATCTCATTTGCCCTCTGTCCTTACTTGCTTGCACATACTCTTCTCCCATCTCATTGACTCTTTGTCCTTTCTTTTTTGCACATACTCTTCTCCCATCTCATTGGCTCTCTGTCCTTTCTTTCTTGCACATACTCTTTTTCCATCTCATTGGCCCTCTGTCCTTACTTGCTTGCACTATTCTCCCATCTCATTGGCTCTACCCTTACTTTCTTGCACATATTCTTCTTCCATCTCATTGGCTCTCTGTCCTTTCTTTCTTGCACAAACTCATCTCCCATCTCATTGGCTCTCTGTCCTTTCTCTCTTGCACACACTCATCTCCCATCTCATTGGCTCTACCCTTACTTTCTTGCACATATTCTTCTTCCATCTCATTGGCTCTCTGTCCTTTCTTTCTTGCACATACTCTTCTCCCATCTCATTGGCTCTCTGTCCTTTCTTTCTTGCACATACTCTTCTCCCATCTCATTGGCTCTACCCTTTCTTTGTTGCAAACACTCTTCTCCCATCTTATTGGCTCTCTGTCCTTTCTTTCTTGCACACACCCTTCTCTCATCTCATTGACTCTCTGTCTTTTCTTTCTTGCACATACTCTTTTTCCATCTCATTGGCTCTCTATCCTTTCTTTCTTGCACACACTCTTCTCCAATCTCATTGGCTCTCTGTCCTTTCTTTCTTGCACACACTCTTCTCTCATCTCATTGGCTCTCTGTCCTTTCTTTCTTGAACATACTCTTTTTCCATCTCATTGACTCTCTATCCTTTCTTTCTGCACACACTCTTCTCCCATCTCATTGGCTCTCTGTCCTTTCTTTCTTGCACACACTCTTCTCCCATCTCATTGACTCTCTGTCCTTTCTTTCTTGCACATTCTCTTCTCCCATCTCATTGGCTCTACCCTTTCTTTCTTGCACACACTATTCTCCCATCTCATTGGCTCTATGACCTTTCTTTCTTGCACATATTCCTCTCCCATCTCATTGGATCTACCCTTTCTTTCTAGCACACACGCTTCTCCCATCTCATTGGCTCTCTTTCCTTTCTTTCTTGTACACACTCTTCTCCCATCTCATTGGCTCTCTCTCCTTACTTGCTTGCACATACTCTTCTCCCATCTCATTGGCTCTCTCTCCTTATTTGCTTGCACATATTCTACTTCCATCTCATTGGCCCTCTGTCCTTACTTTCTTGCACATACTCTTCTCCCATCTCATTGGCTCTCTGTCCTTTCTTTTTTGCACATACTCTTCTCCCATCTGATTGGCTGTCTAACCTCTTTCATGCACATACTCTTCTCCCATCTCATTGGCTCTACCATTTCTTTCTTGCACACACTGTTCTCCCATCTCATTGGCCCTCTGTCCTTTCTTTCTTGCACATACTCGTCTCCCATCTGATTGGCTCTCTAGCCTCTTTCATGCACATACTCTTCTCCCATCTCATTGGTTCTACCCTTTCTTTCTTGCACACACTCGTCTCCAATCTCATTGGCTCTCTGTCCTTTCTTTCTTGCACATACTCTTCCTCCATCTCATTGGCTCTCTGTCCTTACTTGCTTGCACATACTCTTCTCCCATCTCATTGGCTCTCTGTCCTTACTTGCTTGCACATACTCTTCTTCTATCTCATTGGCTCTCTGTCCTTTCTTTCTTGCACATACTCTTCTCTCATCTCATTGGCTCTGCCCTTTCTTTCTTGCACACACTCTTCTCCCATCTCATTGGCCCTCTGTCCTTTCTTTCTTGCACACACTCTTCTCCTATCTCATTGGCTCTCTACCCTCTTTCTTGCACATACTCTTCTCCCATCTCATTGGCTCTACCCTTTCTTTATTGCACACACTCTTCTCCCATCTCATTGGCTCTCTGTCCTTTCTTTCTTGCACATACTCTTCTTCCATCTCATTGGCTCTCTGTCCTTACTTGCTTGCACATACTCTTCTTCCATCTCATTGGCCCTCTGTCCATACTTTCTTGCTTATACTCTGCTCTCATTTTATTGGCTCTCTGTCCTTTCTTTCTTGCACATACTCTTCTCCCATCTCATTGGCTCTCTGCCCTTTCTTTCTTGCACACACTCTTCTCCCATCTCATTGGCCCTATGTCCTTTCTTTCTTGCACATACTCTTCTCCCATCTCATTACCTCTCTACCCTGTTTCTTGCACATACTCTTCTCCCATCTCATTGGCTCTACCCTTTTATTCTTGCACACACTCTTCTCCCATCTCATTGGCTCGCTGTCCTTTCTTTCTTGCAAACACTCTTCTCCCACCTCATTGGCTCTCTGTCCTTTCTTTCTTGCACATACTCTTCTCCCATATCATTGGCTCTACCCTTTCTTTCTTGAACACACTCTTCTCCCATCTCATTGGCTCTCTGTCCTTTCTTTTTTGCTAATATTCTTCTCCCATGTCATTGGCTCTACCCTTTCTTTCTTGCAAACACTCTTCTCCCATCTCATTGGCTCTCTGTCCTTTTTTTCTTGCACATACTCTTCTTTCATCTCATTGGCCCTCTGTCCATACTTTCTTGCTTATACTCTTCTCCCATCTCATTGGCTTTACCATTTCTTTCTTTTTTAACCCATCTTTTCCAAATATGTCTCTGTCTACATAACACCTCACCTGTCAGTGCATCCTCATCTTGTTATCTCTGCTTCGTCTTAATCTCTCAATAAATCTCACCCTTCCATCCTAACATACCATTTCAAATAATACCCATAATTTTATCAATTTCTTTCATTCTGTTTTTTTCTCACTAACTATCCCCTATATTATGCTAATTTAATTATCTGGTCTCATCTCCACAGCTAAGCATAGATCTTTATTCCCATGCTAACATTTGAATCTCATGATCCCTTCTCAAATTTTTCTTTTAGCATACATTTTTTTTTCTTTTTCCCTCAGCTTCATCAACTATAATGTGCTTTTCTTCTATCCAACTAATAACTGCCCTGCCATCCAACTTAAACCTTCTACTCCCAAATCATATCTTCAACTCCACCCAACTTATGTCTTCCACTCCATCTAACTCATGTCTTCCACTCCAAACTCATGACTTCCACTCCACCCAACTTGTTTCTTTCACTCCATCTAACTCGTGTATTTCACTCCTTCTAACTCATTTCTTCCACTCCATCTTACTCATGTCTTCTTCCACTTCATCTAACTCCTGTCTTCCACTCCATCTACCTCATGCCTTCCTCATCCATCTGTTGCCATCTCATTCTCTTCCTTCCATTTCTTATCTCATAATCTTACATCATCGTATGCATCTGTCTCATTCTCCTTTTCACTTTATATTATTTCCCCCTCCATTTCATCCTTTTACCTCATTCTTACACACTTCATAATATATTCTTCTCACCATGTCCCCCTTCTGTTCATCTTACTGTCTTCTCTCCATCTTATTCTCTTCTCTTGATCTTATCCTCTTACCTCAATCTTGTTCTTCTTCCTCTATATTATCATCTTCACTCTATCTTCTTCTCTTCCCTTCATTCTATCATTTTCCTCTGTTGTTCTCTCCGTCTCATTATATTCCCTCTATCTCATTCTCATCTTTTTATCTTATTCTTTTCTTTCCATCTTATCTTCTGAATCTGACACTCCCATCTCCATCCTTTTCCTTCCCTATCATTATCTATCCTTCATGACATTTTCCCTTCTACCCCACTGTCTTATCATCATATCATCATCTCCTCTCCATTCTATTCCCCTCCCTCCATCTCATCCTTTCCTCACCTCATTATCCCTCTCTATCACATCCGCTCCTCTATATCATCTTCTTCTGTTATTGATTTCTTTCTTATCATATTCTGTTTGAACATACCAATTATTTGTCTAAAATATCAATGCAAGGGCTGAACCTTCTAGCAAAATCAATTCAAGTTGGGTTTGAAGGCTGAAGAGTAGTTTAGTGAAAAGTAATTTTTTTGCAGCTATAGGCATAAAATACAACTAAAGCATAGACTCTTGCGGTAAAACTGTGAATGTGTTAGTTCTGACCTATAATGCTCTGGTTCAAATCACACATAAAGTGTGAAAAAAGTCTCAGCTGTTTGTAGTACCTATTTAACAAATCTTTTTATCTTATTTAGTGTTTATGCTGTGACACACGTTTTACAAGAAGACTCCTGTCTACGCTTCTTCGCTACACTACTCAAGCAGACACAATGATCAGTCTTTGTGGTTTGTCGTTGTAAATAAGCCTGTTTAGAAAACGATTAACACATAAAAAAGAGAGAGAAAACCCCTGTCTCATGAATAATTCCTGACGGATACACCAGCTTCTCTGTGTTCATCTATGATTAATTATAAATGAGGGGTTTGCGCATCACAAAATGTAGCTGTTTGATGCACACTATCATGGAAATTCAAGTGCAGGAAGTAAATGATTTACTTATGTTTTATCAGTGCTGTATTTAAGGGCCAAAATGTCATTCTGCATGAAATAAATGTGTAAAAAATATTGCAGTTTGCTTTCATTATTTATTTTGCCCTCATTTCTTGTAGTTTCGTTTAATTATGATTTATTCAAACACAACAGAAATGTTGGAATGTATTTTATATATTTGAAAACAGTGACCCTGCAACATAATAAATAGTGATTGCTTAATCAGTGCAGGAAGTCATTATATCTGTCTATAACAGGCTACAAAAGAGGAGATAAAATACTCAAGGCTTTACAAGGGTGCCTGGGCTGCAATAACGTCATTTTAACTGATTACAGTTTGAATGATTTTGAAAGACAGCTTTGTCAGTGTCTATCTCCAGTGATCACAACCCTGAAATGCTTCTGCAGTTAATACCCTTAAATCTTGTAATTGTTAAATCCCCAAAACTTCCCAAAAACGTTATCTTTGTCATTAATCTTATGATCTGTTAATCTAATGACAGACAAATGTCTACTGATCACAGGGTTAAGCATCTATATGTGTTAGTGTGTAGCCAATAACTGATGTGTTATTAACCTGCTCTGCTCCAAACCATAGAAATGTGTGTGTACGTCTCTAAGGCATTGGAACAGAGGCATTGTGGGTAAAATGGGATGAATGTTTGTTGGGCTATTGAGTTGACTAAGTTTTATTAGTACAAAAGAGCTTATTATTATTGATTGGTGACGTCGCTTCTAACTGTCATTCAATATGGCATCCGGGGTAATGTAGTGTGTTTGGCTTATGCACAAAACCAATATGTAGTGTGTTTGGCTTATGCACATAACCAATATGTTGTGTGTTTGGCAAACCAATATGTGATGTGTTTGGCTTATGCACATAACCAATATGTTGTGTGTTTGGCTTATGCATATAACCAATATGTAGTGTGTTTGGCTTATGCACAAAACCAATATGTAGTGTGTTTGGCTTATTCACAAAACCAATATATAGTGTGTTTGGCTTATGCACAAAACCAATATGTAGTGTGTTTGGCTTATGCACAAAACCAATATGTAGTGTGTTTGGCTTATTCACAAAACCAATATATAGTGTGTTTGGCTTATGCACAAAACCAATATGTAGTGTGTTTGGCTTATGCACAAAACCAATATGTAGTGTGTTTGGCTTATATACAAAACCAATATGTAGTGTGTTTGGCTTATGCACATAACCAATATGTAGTGTGTTTGGCTTATGCACAAAACCAATATGTAGTGTGTTTGGCTTATGCACAAAACCAATAAGTAGTGTGTTTGGCTTATATACAAAACCAATATGTAGTGTGTTTGGCTTATGCACAAAACCAATATGTAGTGTGTTTGGCTTATGCACAAAACCAATATATAGTGTGTTTGGCTTATGCACAAAACCAATATATAGTGTGTTTGGCTTATATACAAAACCAATATGTAGTGTGTTTGCCTTATGCACAAAACCAATATGTAGTGTGTTTGGCTTATGCACAAAACCAATATGTAGTGTGTTTGGCTTATATACAAAACCAATATGTAGTGTGTTTGGCTTATGCACATAACCAATATATAGTGTGTTTGGCTTATACACATAACCAATATGTAGTGTGTTTGGCTTATGCACAAAACCAATATATAGTGTGTTTGGCTTATGCACAAAACCAATATGTAGTGTGTTTGGCTTATATACAAAACCAATATTTAGTGTGTTTGGCTTATGCACATAACCAATATGTAGTGTGTTTGGCTTATGAACATTACCAATATGTAGTGTGTTTGGCTTATATACAAAACCAATATTTAGTGTGTTTGGCTTATGCACATAACCAATATGTAGTGTGTTTGGCTTATACACAAAACCAATATATAGTGTGTTTGGCTTATACACATAACCAATATGTAGTGTGTTTGGCTTATGCACAAAACCAATATGTAGTGTGTTTGGCTTATGCACAAAACCAATATGTAGTGTGTTTGGCTTATACACATAACCAATATGTAGTGTGTTTGGCTTATACACAAAACCAATATATAGTGTGTTTGGCTTATACACAAAACCAATATGTAGTGTGTTTGGCTTATGCACAAAACTAATATATAGTGTGTTTGGCTTATATACATAACCAATATGTGATGTGTTTGGCTTATGTACATAACCAATATGTAGTGTGTTTGGCTTATGCACAAAACTAATATGTGACGTGTTTGGCTTATGCACATAAACAATATGTGACGTGTTTGACTTATGCACATAACCAATATGTAGTGTGTTTGGCTTATATACAAAACCAATATGTCACGTGTTTGACTTATACACAAAACCAATATGTAGTGTGTTTGGCTTATGCACAAAACCAATATGTGACGTGTTTGGCTTATGCACATAAGCAATATATAGTGTTTGCCCACTCCCCCTTCCATTTTTTTCGTGTGAGAATGGCAGCTTTGAGTCTGACGGCGCACATATGGGCTTTTTAGGTTAACATGGCAGGGGTAGGTTTATTTGCGCTAGCCTCCACTGTTGGTAATTTATTCTCTTCCCGGTGATAGCTGGTTTGTGAGGCCAGGGAATCTGGGCCCCCTTATGGGAGAGAGTTTTAACACTCCGTTGGTGGAGGTCTTGGACCTTTGTTTTCCATCTTTGGCTAATTAAATGGGATGGAGTGATGACTGGGTCAAAAGGAGGAGCCTACAACCCTAAGAGGCCCATTTATCAAGCTCACAAGAACTGCTGGTGCAATGCTGAATACGGAGAGCTTATTGCTCTCCACATTCAGCGATGTCTGTCGGACCTGATCCGCACTGTCGGATCAGGTCCGACAGACCTTTGTTAAATAGGCCTCAATGTGTATGCTTAGGGTGTCTCTCTCAGTAGATGAACCACAGGAACTCCCAGCAAACCCTGATTATTGCCATGGGCGGAGCAGTGGGGTTTCCGCTGTAATTTCCATTGTGGGTCTTTGACTTCTTGTTTAACTTTTTTATGACTCAAGTCATCCATAGTCAAGTCAGTTATTGTCATACTTTTTCTCCATACTTGGGGGCCAATTTATTAATGTCTGTCCGACATGATACAGTGTACGCTGTCAGCATTTAACATTTCACAAGCAGTTCTGGTTAACTGCTTGTGCAATGCCGCCTCCTGCAGATTCGCGGCCAATCGGCCGCTAGCAGGGGGTGTCAATCAACCAGATTGTATAGGATCGGGCGGAATGATGTCCGCAGCCTCAGAGGCAGCAGACCAGTTATGAAGCAGTGGCCTGAAGTCTCGCGCGGAAACAGGGACATCAAGCTCCATTCGGAGCTTGATAATTCGGCCCCTTGGTCTTGTGTCATATTTGTATTTATTATTTAAGGTTAATGTTATGTTTATTGCACCAGGAATACCCATCTAGTGTCTTTAATCCCTTACAAGTATTTTTTTTTGTTATCAGAGAGACAAGACTGGCTCATGCTCAGTAGAGGGACATTTTTGCAAAGTCTACAATGTATAACGTGCTGCCAATAAACACGGAAAACACCTGATCGTTATTATAGCTACATCATAAATGTCTCATGTTAGCATGTAGATAATTATCAAATGGTAGATTGTGATCCGACCTTTATTTCTTAAAGGGACAGTCTAGTGAAAATGAAACTCTCATGATTCAGATAGGGCATGTAATTTTAAACAACTTTCTAATTTACTTTTATATTCAAATTTGGTATTCTTTGGTGAAAACTTAACCTAGGTAGGCTCATATGCTAATTTCTAAGCCCTTGAAGGCTGCCTCTTATCTCTGTGCATTTTGACAGTTTTTCACAGATAGACAGCGCTAGTTCATGTGTGGCCATATAGTTAACATTGTGCTCACTCCCCTGGAGTTATGAAAGAGTCAGCAATGATTGGCTATAATGTAAGTTTGTCAAAAGCACTGACATAAGGGGGTAGTCTGCAGAGGCTTAGCTACAAGGTAATCACAGAGGTAAAAAGTATATTAATATAACTGAGATAAGGGGCAGTCTGCAGAGGCTTAGATACAGGGTAATCACAGAGGTAAAATGTATAATAATATAACTGAGATAAGGAGCAGTCTGCAGAGGGTTAGATACAAGGTAATCACAGAGCTAAAAAGTATATTAATATAACTGAGATAAAGGGCAGTCTGCAGAGGCTTAGATACAAGGTAATCACAGAGGTAAAAAGTATATTAATATAACTGAGATAAGGGGCAGTCTGCAGAGGCTTAGATACAGGGTAATCACAGAGGTAAAAAGTATATTAATATAACTGAGATAAGGGGCAGTCTGCAGAGGCTTAGATACAGGGTAATCACAGAGGTAAAAAGTATATTAATATAACTGACATAAGGGGGCAATCTGCAGAGGCTTAGATACAGGGTAATCACAGAGGTAAAAAGTATATTAATATCACTGAGATAAGGAGCAGTCTGCAGAGGCTTAGATACAGGGTAATCACAGAGGTAAAAAGTATATTAATATAACTGAGATAAGGAGCAGTCTGCAGAGGCTTAGCTACAAGGTAATCACAGAGGTAAAAAGTATATTAATATAACTGACAGAAGGGGGTAGTCTGCAGAGGCTTAGATACAAGGTAATCACAGAGGTAAAAAGTGTATTAATATAACTGAGATAAGGGAGCAGTCTGCAGAGGCTTAGATACAAAGTAATCACAGAGGTGAAATGTATATTAATATAACTGAGATAAGGAGCAGTCTGCAGAGGCTTAGATACAAGGTAATCACAGAGGTAAAAAGAATATTAATATAACTGAGATAAGGAGCAGTCTGCAGAGGCTTAGATACAAGGTAATCACAGAGGTAAAAAGTATATTAATATAATGGAGATAAGGAGCAGTCTGCAAAGGCTTAGATACAGGGTAATCACATAGGTAAAAAGTGTATTAATATAA
The DNA here is from genome assembly GCF_027579735.1 of Bombina bombina. Taxonomy (NCBI): domain Eukaryota; kingdom Metazoa; phylum Chordata; class Amphibia; order Anura; family Bombinatoridae; genus Bombina; species Bombina bombina. Next base: position 9,839,466 of record NC_069508.1, read on the forward strand.
CTGAGATAAGGGGCAGTCTGCAGAGGCTTAGCTACAAGGTAATCACAGAGGTAAAAAGTATATTAATATAACTGAGATAAGGAGCAGTCTGCAGAGGCTTAGATACAGGGTAATCACATAGGTAAAAAGTGTATTAATATAACTGAGATAAGGGGCAGTCTGCAGAGGCTTAGCTACAAGGTAATCACAGAGGTAAAAAGTATATTAATATAACTGTGTTGTTATGCAAAACTGGGAAATGGGTAATAAAAGGTTAACTGTTTTACGAAAACACATTAAAATTACAATATAAAGTACAATAACACTCATAATAATATTATCTAATATAAATTATTTAAAAAAATATTGCACAAAAAGTTATAAGGGCTCAAAGATATGAGGGGGCCGATTTATGAAAAGTCTGAGCGGACATGATACGTTGTAGCATGTCGTGTTCACCGCACATCGATAAATTTATCATTGCACAAGCAGTTCTTGTGAACTGTTTGTGCACTGCCGCCCCCTGCAGAATTGCGGCCGCTAGCAGGGGATGTCAATCAGCCACATCGTATATAGGATCAGGCGGATTGATGTCCGCAGCCTCAGAGCAGGCGGACAGGTTATGGAGCAGCGGACTTTAGACGGCTGCTTCATAACTGTTGTTTTCGGTGAGCATATCGGCTGTTTTCCATTCGGAGTCTGATAATTCGGCCCCGAGGTCTCAGGTGTTAGAAAAATAAAGGCTACAAAGGGCTTCAACTTAGAAATACATACATATCTAAATATGTATATGTATGTACATATGTACTGTATATATATATATATATATATATATATATATATATATATATATATATATATATATATATATATATATATGTCTATGGGGCCCATTTATGGAGCTTGAAAGGCCGTGTTTCTGGCGAGTTATGAAGCAGCGGTCACAAAGACTGCTGCTCCATAACCTGTCCGCCTGCTCTGAGGAGGCAGACAGAGATCGCATGAACAGGCATTTAATAAATAGGCCCCTATATATGTGTACATATGTATGTATGTATTTATATGTGTATATATCTATGCATTTACAGACATATACACATATAAACACATGAATACATATGTACACATACACAGACATATACACATATAAACACATGAATACATAAGTACACATACACAGACATATACACATATAAACACATGAATACATAAGTACACATACACAGACATATACACATATAAACACATAAATGCATACACATACACAGATATATACACATATAAACACATAAATACATACATACACATACACAGACATATACACATATAAACACATGAATACATATGTACACATACACAGACATATACACATATAAACACATGAATACATATGTACACATACACAGACATATAGACATATAAACACATGAATACATACATACACATACACAGACATATACACATATAAACACATGAATACATACATACACATACACAGACATATACACATATAAACACATGAATACATACATACACATACACAGACATATATACATATAAACACATGAATACATATGTACACATACACAGACATATACACATATAAACACATGAATACATATGTACACATACACAGAAATATACACATATAAACACATGAATACATATGTACACATACACAGACATATAGACATATAAACACATGAATACATACATACACATACACAGACATATACACATATAAACACATGAATACATACATACACATACACAGACATATACACATATAAACACATGAATACATACATACACATACACAGACATATATACATATAAACACATGAATACATATGTACACATACACAGACATATACACATATAAACACATGAATACATACATACACATACACAGACATATACACATATAAACACATGAATACATATGTACACATACACAGAAATATATATATATATATATATATATATATATATATATATATATATATATATATATATATATATATATATATATAAGTGCATTGGAGCCCTTTGCAGTCAAGTAGATGAAAATATGAAAAAACATACTTATGTAATATTCATATTTAATAAAGTGTTATACTGTGTATTTACTGTAAATATTCCACATTCCAATGTTCTGCACATAGCACAATACGTCATATGTATTTATAAATAGATATTCCTATATATATCTGTATAAATGTATACCTTCATATAACCATGTGTATATATAGGTATAGATATATATAGGGGTAGATTTATTAAGCAGCAGATGCTGCAATCTACCCCGAAGTTTCAGGTCCGCCTGAAACTTAAGTTAAGAAGCAGAGGTCGTATGCTGTTGGCATTTAATAATGTTGGGCGGACATTTAATAAATCTACCCCATAGTGCACCAAATTACCATCAGATATATATATATAAAAAAAGAGAGCGAGAGAGAGAGAAATATGTATTTATAATAAAAAGAACAGATTTGCGCTAAACCAACATGAAAATATGAATACTTAACATTTCAATGTTCTGCACATAGCAGAATATGTTCTATTTTTTAAAAAAAACAACTATATATATTTATATATGATGTTATTTTGATACAATATATATCTATACCTTTGTCTATACATGAATATATATAGTAATATCTATTTAAAACTACATAGAACATATTCTGCTAAGTGCAGAACATTGGAATGTGAAATATTTATAATTAAATACATAGTTTAAACCATTATTAAATATGAATATTGCATAAATATGTTCTTACATGTTTTCATCTACTTAATGGCAAAGGGCTCCAATGTTCTTATATGTCCATTTATGTGTACATATTTATTTATGTGTTTATATGTGTATATATGTCTGTAAATACATATGTGCACATATAAATACATAAATACATATGTACACACACAAATCTGGCCCTTATTGTCTGTGAAGACCTTTTGTAATGCAGCACTTAATTACTGATATATACTGTGTATATAAACGTGTGTGCACACCTTTAGAAATGTGGGTCTTAATGGCTGATATATACTGTGCATATATAAACATTTCTTGTATGTGCAACTTGTATATAACACACATTGCAGACTGTGTATAATACACAGTGCAGCCTATATAACACAGAGTACAACCTTTATATATATTACATAGTGCAGCCTGCATATAATACACAGTGCATCTTGCATATAATACACAATACAGCCTGTATATACTGTGTAATCAGTGTATACATCAGACAGAGTAGACTGTATATAACAAAGAGTGTAGCCTGTATATAATACACAGTGTAGCCTGTATATAACATAGTGTATAATCTGTCTTTAATATGCAGTGTTATGTATAGAGTGTTTTACACATATTGGTGCGCTTCTTTTCTAAATAACAACTATTCCCACAGACATATATTCCAGTTCAAGGTTGATTGAGCAAGGAAATAATACTGGCAGATGCCGGGCAGTGGGAGCAGAGTGACAGACATTTGTTAGCAGCACTTGCCTGATATTCTATTTCAGTATGTGACAAATACAAATTCATTGTTATGGGTCAGGAACAGCCTCTGGTTAAAATAATTGTTCAGCTTTTGCTCATTTTAAAGTCTGTAGAGGAGGAAATATAAGGGAGAAACAATGAGAAGAACAGACAGTATGGGGGAGACACAAAAAGAACAGACAGTATGGGGGAGACACAATGAGAAGAACAAACAGCATTGGGGAGACACAATGAGAAGAACAGAAAGTATAGGGGAGACACAATGAGAAGAACAGACAGTATGGGGGAGACACAATGAGAAGAACAAACAGCATTGGGGAGACACAATGAGAAGAACAGACAGTATGGGGGAGACACAATGAGATGAACAGAAAGTATGGGGGAGACACAATGAGAAGAACAAACAGCATTGGGGAGACACAATGAGAAGAACAGACAGTATGGGGGAGACACAATGAGATGAACAGAAAGTATGGGGGAGACACAATGAGAAGAACAAACAGCATTGGGGAGAAACAATGAGAAGAACAGACAGTTTTTGGGGAGACACAAAAAGAACAGACAGTATGGGGGAGACACAATGAGAAGAACAGACAGTATGGGGGAGACACAATGAGAAGAACAAACAGCATGGGGGAGACACAATGAGAAGAACAGACAGTATGGGGGAGACACAATGAGAAGAACAGACAGTATGGGGGAGACACAATGAGAAGAACAGACAGTATGGGGGAGACACAATGAGAAGAACCGACAGCATGGGGGAGACACAATGAGAAGAACAGACAGTATGGGGGAGACACAATGAGAAGAACAAACAGCATTGGGGAGACACAATGAGAAGAACAGAAAGTATAGGGGAGACACAATGAGAAGAACCGACAGTATGGGGGAGACACAATGAGAAGAACAAACAGCATTGGGGAGACACAATGAGAAGAACAGACAGTATGGGGGAGACACAATTAGAAGAACAAACAGCATTGGGGAGACACAATGAGAAGAACAGACAGTATGGGGGAGACACAATGAGATGAACAGAAAGTATGGGGGAGACACATTGAGATGAACAGAAAGTATGGGGGAGACACAATGAGAAGAACAAACAGCATTGGGGAGACACAATGAGAAGAACAGACAGTATGGGGGAGACACAATGAGAAGAACAGACAGTATGGGGGAGGCACAATGAGAAGAACAAACAACATTGGGGAGACACAATGAGAAGAACAGACAGTATGGGGGAGACACAATGAGAAGAACAAACAGCATGGGGGAGACACAATGAGAAGAACAAACAGCATGGGGGAGACACAATGAGAAGAACAAACAGCATGGGGGAGACACAATGAGAAGAACAGACAGCATGGGGGAGACACAATGAGAAGAACAATCAGCATAGGGGAGACACAATGAGAAGAACAGACAGTATGGGGGAGACACAATGAGAAGAACAAACAGCATTGGGGAGACACAATGAGAAGAACAGAAAGTATAGGGGAGACACAATGAGAAGAACCGACAGTATGGGGGAGACACAATGAGAAGAACAAACAGCATTGGGGAGACACAATGAGAAGAACAGACAGTATGGGGGAGACACAATGAGAAGAACAAACAGCATTGGGGAGACACAATGAGAAGAACAGAAAGTATAGGGGAGACACAATGAGAAGAACAGACAGTATGGGGGAGACACAATGAGAAGAACAAACAGCATTGGGGAGACACAATGAGAAGAACAGAAAGTATAGGGGAGACACAATGAGAAGAACAAACAGCATTGGGGAGTGTTACAGAAGCATTAATTATTTTGTTGTGAAGAGCTTATTTCCCAGCAGCAATGCCTGAACCAGCCAAGCCAGCGCCTAAGAAGGGCTCCAAGAAAACCGTAACAAGTATCATTTCATAAAGAGTTAACCTTTTTCAGCTTTTAGAAACTATTTTCTAAATACAGGTTTGCTGGCCTCAGCTCTAATTGAGTTTGGTGATTAAACATTTCCATTGTCTAATCACCTCCGGAGTCAGACTGCTGATTGATAAGATGGACTGCATTGTTTTTTATGTGTGACTTGTTATCTGAAGTACTGTAATCCTATTGTGGCCTGTCAAAGGACATTGTCTCTCTGTGTGAATGTGTGATGGGGGATTTTATGCTTCCCCCCTGGGAGTGCCCTGTGTGCATGTAACCTCAATAAAAAGCAGGCTGGGCATCCCAGTCCTGAGTTCTTGTTTGACCCTCAATCGCAGCGCTGACTCGTTTTTGTGGGCAGAAGGGTATCCTAGCTGTACTACAGCTAAGGGGGATTATTCTACATTTGCGACACTCATATAGAATACTATGGAAAGCAGCTTCTCCCCTCTTCAGCAATAGGGATCCAGGCTACTAAGCGGTCCATCTCTCAGCGAGACTAAGGGTAACCGTAACATTTGGCGGCAGTGGTGGGATTTTCCTGGATTTCCTAGGAGAGGTACAGAACGGATGGAGAGCGCTTACGAAAAATTGAAGCATACAACCCTAAAGGATTTACTTGAAAGCAGAGGGGGGTACGCCAGCAACCGGCCGAGGAGAGAGCTGATCGCAGAATTGACCGAACTGGATCAGAGCTTCACAATGGCGGAAACACCGACCACGATTAGTGACGAAAAAACCAGGATTGTTCGGGAGAGGCTCTCACTGTATGGGCCGAACCCCTCCATGGAATTGGTACAGCAGTTGATGGCGGAAGCGGACAAGGATATATGAGAGACTCGAGCCCACGAACTCAACCTAGCGAACGCACACCGCAATGCTGAAGCCCCGCAGGTAATCATCCCTGTCGAAAATGCTGGGAGGCCCAAGATACCCTATGCGGCATTTCGACCCTTCCTAGAGAGCGAGACAGGGATTGATGAATATTTGGCGGACTTCGAAAGGCAATGTGCCCTGCACCAGATTCCCAACAGAGAGTGGCCCTGGAAGCCTTTCGTACTCTGGGTGCTGAGGAAGTGACACAGTATGAGCTAGTTAAGGAGACACTGTTGCGACGGTACGCGGTAACTCCGGACACGTATCGCCGACAGTTTCGGGGCATGAAAAAGAAGCCTAACGATACCCATATGGAATGGGCGCACCGAATGCGGAGAGCGGCAAATCACTGGATGAGCGGAAGTAAAGCAGTGACTGGTGAGGAAATTTTACAATTGTTTCTCTTAGAACATTTTTATAATGGCATGGAACAGCAAGGGAAGGAATGGCTGTGAGACAGGCGGCCTTCTACCTTAGAAGAAGCAGCCAAATTGGCAGATGAACATTATGACTCCCGTCTTCACGAACCCACGAACTACCGAGCTCCAGCACGGGTCGAACCCAGAGAGGTTTACCGTGCACCCCCTCGTGCTGAATTCCGAGCCCCGGTGCCCGCAGGGCCCGCCCGACACTCAGCACCACCCAATAACAGCTCTGAGCGTCCCAGACCGACTTGCCACCGATGCAAGCAACCAGGGCATTTCATGGCTAGCTGCCCCCTTAATACGCACCAGACACCCAGGAATTACAATAACCCCCATGGGTCATATCGTCCGGCCCGGGCCCTCTGTGTTAACCAAGAGGCCCCTATGGAGGAATATTTGGGGCCGCTTCACGAGGCGGACCCTGTATATGCTGCCTCAGATAACCGCCAGCACCATCGGCAGAAGGTATGGCTCGAGGGGCGATCTACCGTGGGATTGAGAGACACAGGGGCTACTATCACGCTGGTACAGAGTCATTTGGTGCCGGAGCACAAGCGATCCGGACAGACTGTGGCCGTTAGAGTGGCGGGGGGGGATGTGTACAAAATTCCAACAGCTAAAGTGCATCTTGATTGGGGAGCAGGAAAGGGGGCTGTGAACGTGGGCATAATGGATAATTTACCTGCCAAAGTACTACTGGGCAACGATTTGGGCCCCATGACTTCTGCCTATGCTCCAGTATGCAACAACGAGGCGGACCCAGTGACTACTCACCAGAGCTCTCACCAGTGCGGGAGACACAGGTAAGACCTACCCCGACCTTGCCCCGACATGTTAGGCCCCATACCCTGGGACACCCCAGATGCTTTCGAGACAGAGTCTAAGACTGACCCGACCTTACAAAAGTACCGGGAACGAGCAGAGACCGGATGGGGCGGGGCAGATAATGAAACATTCTTATGGGAAAAAGGGAAACTATACCGCTGGACAGAGAAAAGGGGACAGCGTAGGCGACAGCTGGTAGTGCCCCACAAATACCATCAAGAAATCCTCAAGATAGGCCACAACATCCCCTTAGCAGGCCACCTAGCCGTAACCCGTACCCTACACCGCATTACTCACACGTTCTTTTGGCCAGGCGTACACGCTGATGTTAGAACTTACTGTAACACCTGCGATGTGTGTCAACGAGTAGGAAGGCGAGGCGATCACCCTAAAGCCCATCTAGTAAATATGCCCATTGTAGAGGAACCCTTCAGCCGGGTTGCTATTGACCTAGTGGGACCACTGGCTACCCCTAGTCCCTCCGGTAAGCGCTACATTCTTACCGTAGTAGACTACGCTACCAGGTACCCAGAGGCTGTCGCCCTATCAAACATACAAGCGGATACGGTAGCGAATGCACTAGTACAGGTGTTCTCCCGGGTAGGATTTCCAAAAGAAATCCTATCCGACCGAGGCACCCAATTTACGGCTGAATTGACCCAACAACTCTGGCAGGTTTGCAAAATTAAGTCCCTCCTGAGCTCCCCATACCACCCCCAGACGAACGGGCTGTGTGAGAGGTTCAATGGGACCCTCAAGCAAATGCTCAAGACGTTCACTCAGGAATACCGAGACTGGGAACGCTTCCGGCCGCACCTCCTATTTGCTTATCGGGAGGTGCCCCAGGAAACAACAGGGTTCTCTCCCTTCGAGTTGCTCTACGGAAGAAAGGTACGGGGACCCCTAAACCTGATCCGGGAGCACTGGGAGGGAGAGATGGACACTGACGGTGTCCCCATTGTGCCATACGTGCTGGAACTCAGGGACCGAATGGAGCAATTAGCCAAATCCGTGCGGGCTAATCTCCAGTCGGCCCAGGGAAGACAGAAAGTATGGTACGATCGGGGGGGCCCGAAAGAGAATCTTCACCATAGGACAAAAGGTGTTAGTACTTAAGCCGGTGAAGACAGACAAATTGCAGGCGTCCTGGCAGGGTCCCTACCAGATCGTAGAGAAAAGGGGAGACACCACTTATGTGATAGCTAGCTGCCACGACAACAGTCTTAGAAAGACATTCCATGTAAACATGCTCAAGGAATATTTTGAGCGACCAGAGAACGTGACGGCCGTATGTTGTTCCCCTCAAGAAGACCTCGACAGTCTACCCATTCCAGACCTATTAGAAAAGAGTCTCCCCACAGGTATAGTGGCTCAGGTTCAGATAGGAGACCGACTTAGCCCCACTGAAAGGGAGCAGCTCAACCAACTCCTACAGTCCAAACACCTCACCCTTTGCCCGAAGCCAGGGTACACTACTTTAACCACCCACCAGGTAGATACTCCGGGACAAGCTCCCTTGCGACAGGCTCCGTACCGAATCCCCGAAGCAGTTAGGACAGGAATGAAGAAGGAGATCGATGAGATGCTCCAACTCAGGGTAATTGAGCCCTCCGATAGTCCCTGGGCCTCCCCAGTTGTCTTGGTGCCCAAGAAAGATGGGACCACCCGGTTCTGCGTAGACTATCGGAGGCTCAATGAAAAAACCGTGACGGACGCTTACCCTATGCCCAGGGTAGACGAGCTACTCGATCGTATAGCCAGGGGAAATTACCTGACCACTATTGACCTCTGCAAAGGTTACTGGCAGATTCCCCTGGCCCCGGAGGCTATCCCCAAGTCGGCATTCATCACCCCATTCGGCTTATATCAGTTTAGGGTAATGCCGTTTGGGATGAAGAATGCCCCAGCTACATTCCAGCGCTTGGTGGATAGGCTCCTGGATGGCTTCCAGAGTTTTGCTTGCGCCTACCTGGACGACATAGCGATCCACAGTGAGTCCTGGGAGGACCACTTAGCTCACGTAGGAATGGTTCTGGATCAGATCCGGGCTGCTGGCAGTACCTGGGTCACCGGGTGGGGTGTGGAAAGCAGCGACCAGAGCCGGCCAAGATAGAAGCTGTCGCCAATTAGCCCACCCCCATCACTAAGACTCAGGTCCTAGCCTTCCTGGGCACGGAAGGGTACTATAGACGGTTCGTACCAGACTACAGCACACTTGCCAAACCTTTGACTGACTTGACCAAGAAGAACTTACCTCGACAGGTCCTGTGGTCTCCCCACTGTGAAACGGCTTTCCAGGCTCTCAAAAATGCTCTAATTAACGCTCCTGTCTTGGCGGCCCCAGCCCTTAACAAACGTTTTATCGTCCATACAGATGCTTCCAGGTTCGGGCTGGGAGCCGTCCTCAGCCAAGTAGGCGAAGATGGAGGGGAGCATCCAGTTGCCTACATCAGCCGGAAGCTCCTGCCCCGCGAAGTCAGCTATGCAGCGGTCGAAAAGGAGTGTTTGGCTTTGGTGTGGGCATTAAAGAAATTGACTCCCTATTTATATGGGCAGGAGTTCACTCTGGTCACCGACCATAACCCGTTGGTGTGGCTGAACCGGGTCTCTGGAGATAACGGCAGGCTATTACGTTGGAGTTTATCATTGCAACCCTTCAATTTCCCCATTACTTACAGACCTGGGAAACAGAATGGCAACACCGACGGGTTGTCCAGACAAACCGACCTCAGCCCCGCATAACCAGCGGTCTGGACAGCCTTAGTCTGCCCCGAAAAGGGGTCAGACCGTGTCTGCCAGAGTGTTCCACAGAAAGGGAGCACTGTTACAGAAGCATTAGTTATTTTGTTGTGAAGAGCTTATTTCCCAGCAGCAATGCCTGAACCAGCCAAGCCAGCGCCTAAGAAGGGCTCCAAGAAAACCGTAACAAGTATCATTTCATAAAGAGTTAACCTTTTTTTCAGCTTTTAGAAACTATTTTCTAAATACAGGTTTGCTGGCCTCAGCTATAATTGAGTTTAGTTATTAAACATTCCCATTGTCTAATCACCTCCGGAGTCAGACTGCTGATTGATAAGATGGACTGCATTGTTTTTTATGTGTGACTTGTTATCTGAAGTACTGTAATCCTATTGTGGCCTGTCAAAGGACATTGTCTCTCTGTGTGAATGTGTGATGGGGGATTTTATGCTTCCCCCCCTGGGAGTGCCCTGTGTGCATGTAACCTCAATAAAAAGCAGGCTGGGCATCCCAGTCCTGAGTTCTTGTTTGACCCTCAATCGCAGCGCTGACTCGTTTTTGTGGGCAGAAGGGTATCCTAGCTGTACTACAGCTAAGGGGGATTATTCTACATTTGCGACACTCATATAGAATACTATGGAAAGCAGCTTCTCCCCTCTTCAGCAATAGGGATCCAGGCTACTAAGCGGTCCATCTCTCAGCGAGACTAAGGGTAACCGTAACAGGGAGACACAATAAGATGAACAGAAAGTATGGGGGAGACACAATGAGATGAACAGAAAGTATGGGGGAGACACAATGAGAAGAACAGAAAGTATGGGGGAGACACAATGAGAAGAACAGAAAGTATGGGGGAGACACAATGAGATGAACAGAAAGTATGGGGGAGACACAATGAGATGAACAGAAAGTATGGGGGAGACACCATGAGAAGAACAGACAGTATAGGGGAGACACAATGAGAAGAACAAACAGCATTGGGAAGACACAATGGGATGAACAGAAAGTATGGGGGAGACACAATGAGAAGAACAGACAGTACGGAGGGGACACAATGATAAGAACAGACAGTATAGGGGAGACACAATGAGAAGAACAAACAGCATTGGGGAGACACCATGAAATGAACAGAAAGTATGGGGGAGACACAATGAGAAGAACAGAAAGTATGGGGGAGACACAATGAGAAGAACAAACAGCATTGGGGAGACACAATGAGATGAACAGAAAGTATGGGGGAGACACAATGAGATGAACAGAAAGTATGGGGGAGACACAATGAGAAGAACAGACAGCATTGGGGAGACACAATGGGATGAACAGAAAGTATGGGGGAGACACAATGAGAAGAACAGACAGTTTGGAGGGGACACAATGATAAGAACAGACTGTAGGGGGACACAATGAGAAGAACAATCAGCATAGGGTAGACACAATGAGAAGAACAAACAGCATGGGGGAGACACTATGAGAAGAACAAACAGCATGGGGGAGACACAATGAGAAGAACAAACAGCATGGGGGAGACACAACGAGAAGAACAGACAGTATGGGGAGACACAATGAGAAGAACAATCAGCATTGGGGAGACACAATGAGAAGAACAGACAGTATGGGGGAGACACAATGAGAAGAACAAACAGCATTGGGGAGACACAATGAGAAGAACAGAAAGTATAGGGGAGACACAATGAGAAGAACAGACAGTATGGGGAAGACACAATGAGAAGAACAAACAGCATTGGGGAAACACAATGAGAAGAACAGCAAGTATAGGGGAGACACAATGAGAAGAACAAACAGCATTGGGGAGACACAATAAGATGAACAGAAAGTATGGGGGAGACACAATGAGATGAACAGAAAGTATGGGGGAGACACAATGAGAAGAACAGAAAGTATGGGGGAGACACAATGAGAAGAACAAACAGCATTGGGGAGACACAATGAGATGAACAGAAAGTATGGGGGAGACACAATGAGATGAACAGAAAGTATGGGGGAGACACAATGAGAAGAACAGACAGTATAGGGGAGACACAATGAGAAGAACAAACAGCATTGGGGAGACACAATGGGATGAACAGAAAGTATGGGGGAGACACAATGAGAAGAACAGACAGTATGGAGGGGACACAATGATAAGAACAGACAGTAGGGGGGGCACAATGATAAGAACAGACTGTATGGGGAGACACAATGAGAAGAACAGACAGTATGGGAGAGACACAATGAAAAGAACAGACAGTATGGGAGAGAAACAATGTGAAGAACAGACCGTATGGAAGAGACACAATGAGAATAACAGACAGTATCGGAGTGACACAATGAGAAGAACAGACAGTATGGTAGAGACACAATGAGAAGAACAGACAGTATGGGGGAGACACAATGAGAAGAACAGACAGTAGGGGGAGACACAATGAGAAGAACAGACAGCATGAGAGAGACACAATGAGAAGAATAGATAGTATGGGAGAGACACAATGAGAAGAACAGACAGTATGGCGGAGACACAATGAGAAGAACAGACAGTATGGCGGAGACACAATGAGAAGAACAGACAGTATGGCGGAGACACAATGAGAAGAACAGACAGTATGGGAGAGACACAATGAGAAGAACAGACAGTACTGGGGAGACACAATATGAAGGACAGAATATATGAGAAACACACAATGAGATTAACAGAAAAGATGGGAGAGACACAATTAGAAGAACAGACAGTATGGGAGAGACACAATATGAAAAAGAGAAAGTATGGGGGAGACACAATGAGATGAAGAAAAATTATGGGGGAGACACAAAGAGAAGAATAGAAAATATGGGGGAGACACAATGAGAAGAAGATAAAGTATAAGGGATACAATAAGAAGAACAGACAGTATGGAGTAGACACAATGAGAAGATGAGAAAGTATGAGAGGGATACAATGAGAAGAACAAACAGTAAGGTGTAGACACAATGAGAAGAACAGAAAGCATGAAAGAGACACAATGAGAAGAATAGACAGTATGGGAGAGACACAATGAGAAGAAGAGAAAGTATGAGAGGGATACTGTAGTGGGTCTCGGTACCCCAGACTGGGTATACCCGCTAAAGTCAGCTTCCTCCCACCAAATGCAAACCCATGAACCTCCACTGGATACCTTCCGCTATTAGAATAACGACCCCCTGCAAGTTGTTATAGCTACCCCCAAGAACATTAGCCAAGACTGAATGCTTGAGGGTCAAAGCATTTATACATTTCCAACAAATGGGGGTAGTTACTACATAATCATTAGGAACAAATATTATACAAAGAGACAAACATCAGACAATGGTTAGTTAAACAAGATTCTAATCACATCCTGACTTACAAAAGGACAATGGATGACTCACACAATAACAAAAAGACACTTCACACCTAGACTAGATAACAACAGGGGGTCCCAGCATTAGAGAAGGAGGTTTCAACAGTCTGAGTCTCTGAGTCTAGGGGGGGGGCGGTTTGCAGCAGACAATGCTGGATTGGGCTGTCAACTTATACTCCAACAAAACACAGGAATCTTCAAGGCCCTTCAGTTCTTAGAGTCTCTGGAAATTCATGGAAACGGGGTAAACCTGAATCCAGGTTAAAAGTACTCCAAATGTACCCTGGACACCCACCTCCCAAATCATAGAATCCCCTCAAGTTCCAGGGTCCATAGTCAGTGGGGAGGAGGCTGGCCTGCATTCGTCTCCAAGTACAAAAGTAACAGAAGCTTCTTTTACATTTCTTCCCCCCCCCCTGGAGTAGACTAACCAGGTACCAGACCACCCACTGGTTTGGACCTGTGTTAGTTGGATGGCCCAGTCCAAAAATATCTTCCATTTTTGTTTTTGGCAACTGCCACTGGGGAGTGAGAATGCTGATCTCCTCTTCCTGGAACACGCTAAGCTTCTGGGGAGAGAGGTCGGCTACATCCTCTCCCTGAGCCCTGCTTTCTTGCTGGGGAGAGAGGTCGGCCACCTCCTCTCCCTGGAACTGGTTCTGACACTGGGGAGAGAGGTCGACCACCTCCTCTCCCTGGAACTGGCTCTGCCGCTGTGGAGAGAGGTTGGCTACCTCCTCTCCCTGGAACTGGCTCTGCCACTGTGGAGAGAGGTTGGTTACCTCCTCTCCCTGGAACTGACTCTCCTGCTGTGGGGAGAGGCCGGCTACATCCTCTCCCTTGAAACCGCTCTGCTGCTGGGGAGAGAAGTTAGCTCCCTCCTCTCCCTGGAACCGACTCTGCTGCTGTTGAGAGAGGTCGGCTACATCCTCTCCCTGAAAACCGCTCTGCCGCTGGGGAGATAGGTCAGCTACCTCCTCTCCCTGTAACTGACTCTGCTGCTGTGGAGAGAGGTTGGCTACCTCCTCTCCCTGGAACTGGCTCTGCCACTGGGGAGAGAGGTCGGCTACCTCTTCTCCCTGAAAACCGCTCTGCCACTGTGGAGAGAGGTTGGCTACCTCCTCTCCCTGGGACTCCAGAGATATCACAGGTGCTGGACAGAGGCCATTGGTGCCCTGGCCTGTTGCCAGCGCTTCTACTGGTGTGGCAAGCTCAGGGCCAGGCTGCTGATAGTGGTCTAGCAGCTCAGGGTAGCTCATTACTGGTTGCCACTCCTCTGAGGAAAAGTCCAATAAATCCCTGATCGCTGCACCATAGCCCTGTGCAGGCTCTGAGGCATGCTGCTGAACGAGATCTAACAGCCTTTTATATGCCTTTTCTAGCTCCCACTCGTGGGCAGCTAGGTAATAAAGATTGTCTCTTTGTGCAGGTACTTCTGTAAGGTTCAGCCTCAGCTGTCTGTGTTCCAGTATGTCCTCCTGATGCCACTCTGCTGTACTCCCGCAGTGGGGGTCCTGTGTGAGACTTTCAAATAGAAATCCTGGGCCGCCGTAGTCATAGCCCTCTGTAGGATCATCTGTCTCCATCTCCGGACACACCTGGGCCACATACCACCGCAGTGTCCGGTACCCTTCGTCCACCTCCATCTCTGTCTGGACCAATCCATCCAATTCGGCCATCCATTCCTCCTGGGGCTGCTTTCCCAGGAACAGCATTTGTAGATCCATCTGGAGCCAGTATTGCTGCTCTCGAGTAGGAAGGAACTTCCCCTGGTCATCTTGTTTGAACTGGAGAGCCTCGTGCCAAAGTTTCCGTCAAACTATATCCTTCCAGGCCAGTTTGCCCTCTGCCAAGACAGGGCCATCAAACTGGGCCAGCACTGCCTGCAATCTCCACTGGAATTCAGACTCCATTTCCATTGAGGTCCCACTGGTAGTTTGGAACTGCTCCGTAAGGAGGAAGCAGATCCCACCGCTGCCACCAATTGTAGCGGGTCTCGGTACCCCAGACTGGGTATACCCACTAAAGTCAGATTACTCCCACCAAACGCCAACCCATGAACCTCCACTGGATACTTTCCACTATTAGAATAACAGCCGCTACAAGTTGTTATAGCTACCCCCAAGAACATTAGCCAAGACTGAATGCTTGAGGGTCAAAATAGTAACTGCTTTATTGCACAGAAAACACAGCTTTTATACATTTCCAACAAATGGGGGTAGTTACTACATAATCAATAGAAACAAATATTATACAATGAGACAAACATCAGACAATGGTTAGTTAAACAAGATTCTAATCACATCCTGACCTACAAAAGGACAATGGATGACTCACACAATAACAAAAAGACACTTCACACCTAGACTAGATAACAACAGGGGGTCCCAGTATTAGAGCAAGAGGTTTCAAAATTCTGAGTCTCTGAGTCTAGGGGGGGTTTGCAGCAGACAATGCTGGATTGGGCTGTCACCTTATACTCCAACAAAACACAGGAATATTCAAGGCCCTTCAGTTCTTAGAGTCTCTGGTAATTCGTGGAAATGGGAAGGGTAAAAGTACCCCAAATGTACCCTGGACACCCGCCTCTCAAATCATAGAATCCCCTCAAGTTCCAGGGTCCATAGTCGGTGGGGAAGAGGCTGGCCTGCATTTCTCTCCAAGTACAAATGTAACGGAAGCTTCCATTACAGATACAATGAGAAGAACAGACAGTAGGGAGGAGACACAATGAGAAGAACAGACAGTATGGGGGAGACACAATGAGAAGAACAGACAGTATGGGGGAGACACAATGAGCAGAAGAGAAAGTATTGGGGAGACACAATGAGAAGAACAGAAAGTATGGAGGGGACGCAATGAGAAGAACAGACAGTAGGGGGGACACAATAAGGAGAACAGACAGTAGGGGGAGACACAATGAGAAGAACAGACAATATGGGAGAGACACAATGAGAAGAACAGACAGTATGGGGGAGACATAATGTGAAAAACAGACAGTATGGAAGAGACACAATGAGAAGAACAGACAGTATGGGAGTGACACAATGAGAAGAACAGACAGTATGGGAGAGACACAATGAGAAGAACAGACAGCATGGGGGAGACACAATGAGAAGAACAGACAGTAGGGGGGAGACACAATGAGAAGAACAGACAGTATGGGAGAGACACAATGAGAAGAACAGACAGTATGGGAGATAAACAATGAGAAGAAGAGAAAGTATGAGAGAGATACAATGAGAAGAACAGAAAGTATGAGAGGGATACAACGAGAACAGACAGTATGGGGAGACACAATGAGAAGTAGAGAAAGTATGAGAGGGATGCAATGACAAGAACAGATAGTATGAGGGAGACACAATGAGAAGAAGAGAAAGTATGAGAGGGATACAATGAAAAAAACAGACAGTATGAGGAAGACACATTGAGAAGAACAGAAAGTATGAGAGGGATATAATGAGAACAGACAATGGGAAGAAAAGAAATGATGAGTTAGAAACAATGAGAAGAACAGAAAGAATAAACACAATAAGAAGTGAGGGAGGGTTGGGGAAGACACAATCAGAAGAGGAGCAGAGTTGGGGGATGCACAATAAGAAGAGAAGCTAGGGTTTGAGGAGACACAATGAGTAGAAGAATAGAGCTGGGTGACACAATTGGAAGAAGGGGAGGTCTGGAGGAGACAAAATTATAAGCAGGGTAGGGCTGAGGGAGACGCAATAAGAAGAAAAGCAGGTTGGGGAAACACAATGGGTAGAAGAGCAGGGCTGGTGGAGACACTTTAAGAAGAGGATTGTGGCTGAGTGAGACGCAATGGGTAGAGGAGTAGGTTGGGAAAACACAATGGGTAGAAGAACAACTTCTATTCACAACTGAAATTAATTCATGCATACTTCAGTTGTGACTCATTTAAGCATTTGTCATATTGCATAAGGCCATATGAAAAGTGCTTTGAATGATGCTTACTGTATTAAATTTATTATATTTGAGAATAGTTTATGGTAACAAAACATCACTTGCAGTAGTACAACTGGCTGAGCTGATATAAAGCTAAAGAGTTTTAAACTCATGCCTTTAATTTGCAGTTGCTGCTCATGGGCGGGGCTTCAAACTAAGAACTCCACTAGCTTGGAGGATTTTTGACTTTTGGTTCAAAAAATCAATGTGCCCAGCAAGAAATGTTAATTTTTGTCTCGCCCATATAGCAAAGTTTGGTGAAAAGTTCTAAAAAGTGGTCTGCCCCTCACTGTACAAGAGATTGATGTTGTGACTTCCATAGGAACCATAGGGTTCGTCACCTTTGAACATTCCACGCACAACGCTAATGAATGCAAATCTCAGCAGTGTGGAGGGGACATGCTTACACAACATATAGGGCAAGATTACTAGTGGAGCGTTAACAGTTAAGGGGTTTATCGCAGGTGTTTACATTCATCTGATTTACCACTGGTATTACAAGTTGAAAGTAAATGTACCTGACACTGCACATGACACCGCACATGACACCGGACATGACACCACACATGACACCGCACATGACACCTCACATGACACCGTACATGACACCACACATGACACCGCACATGACACCGCACATGACACCGTACATGACACCACACATGACACCGCACATGACACCGTACATGACACCACACATGAAAACTCACATGACACCGTACATGACACCACACATGACACCGCACATGACACTGCACATGATACCGTACATGACACCGTACATGACACCACACATGACACCACACATGACACCGCATATGACACAGCACATGACACTGCACATGACACTGCAAATGACAGAGCACATGACACCACACATGACACCGTACATGACACCGCACATGACACTGCACATGACACTGCAAATGACAGAGCACATGACACCACACATGACACCGCATATGACACCGTACATGACACCGCACATGACACCGTACATGACACTGTACATGACACCACACATGACACCGCACATGACACTGCACATGACACTGCAAATGACAGAGCACATGACACCACACATGACACCGCACATGACACTGCACATGACACTGCACATGACACTGCAAATGACAGAGCACATGACACCACACATGACACCGCACATGACTCCGCACATGATACCGTACATGACATTGTACATGACACAGCACATGACACTGCAAATGACAGAGTACATGACACCGCACATGACACCACACACAACACTGCACATGACACTGCAAATGACAGAGCACATGACACCACACATGACACCACACATGACACCGTACATGACACAGCACATGACACAGTACATGACACCACACATGACACTGCACATGACACCGTACATGACACCGAACATGACACCACACATGACACCATACATAACACCACAGATGACACTGAACACGACACCATGCATGACATTGCACATGACACCGTACATGACACCGCACATGACACCACACATGACACTGAACAAGACACCATGCATGACATTGCACATGACACCGTACAAGACACCGCACATGACACTGCACATGACACTGCAAATGACAGAGCACATGACACCGTACATGACACTGTACATGACTTCGTACATGGCACCGCACAGCGCTCTAACCGAAAAAAAAAACCTGTAACTGTCACGATTCCGATTCACATTGTTCTCTTGGTGTCTTTTGCTGAAAAGCATATGTACATATCCCCAGTAGCACCAATCTACTCCTGGGAGCTAGTTAGTGGTTTGTGGATATGCCGATATGCACATTTGTCTCTTGTCATTGGCTCACCTGATGTGAGCAGCTAGCTCCCAGAAGTGTATTGCTGCTGTGGTTCTGGCTTTATCTATGTGTTTAATGCCTTTGCAGGAGTTAAACACTCTTATATGCAATGATGAAATGCATAATACACTATTTCTGTTTATGAAGTTATGTCTTATTGTTTCATATTCCCTGTATAACAACACAATGAATGAACAAGTTATGTCCTTTTGTTTCATATTCCCTGTATAACAACACAATGAATGAACAAGTTATGTCTTATTGTTTCATATTCCCTGTATAACAACACAATGAATGAACAAGTTATGTCTTATTGTTTCATATTCCCTGTGTAACAACACAATGAATGAACAAGTTATGTCTTATTGTTTCATATTCCCTGTATAACAACACAATGAATGAACAAGTTATGTCCTTTTGTTTCATATTCCCTGTATAACAACACAATGAATGAACAAGTTATGTCCTTTTGTTTCATATTCCCTGTATAACAACACAATGAATGAATGGGTTATGTCCTTTTGTTTCATATTCCCTGTATAACAACACAATGAATGAACAAGTTATGTCCTTTTGTTTCATATTCCCTGTATAACAACACAATGAATGAACAAGTTATGTCCTTTTGTTTCATATTCCCTGTATAACAACACAATGAATGAACAAGTTATGTCCTTTTGTTTCATATTCCCTGTATAACAACACAATGAATGAACAAGTTATGTCTTATTGTTTCATATTCCCTGTATAACAACACAATGAATGAACAAGTTATGTCCTTTTGTTTCATATTCACTGTATAACAACACAATGAATTAACAAGTTATGTCCTTTTGTTTCATATTCCCTGTATAACAACACAATGAATGAACAAGTTATGTCCTTTTGTTTCATATTCCCTGTATAACAACACAATGAATGAACAAGTTATGTCCTTTTGTTTCATATTCCCTGTATAACAACACAATGAATGAGCAAGTTATGTCTTATTGTTTCATATTCCCTGTATAAAAACACAATGAATGAACAAGTTATGTCCTTTTGTTTCATATTCCCTGTATAACAACACAATGAATGAACAAGTTATGTCCTTTTGTTTCATATTCCCTGTATAACAACACAATGAATGAACAAGTTATGTCCTTTTGTTTCATATTCCCTGTATAACAACACAATGAATTAACAAGTTATGTCCTTTTGTTTCATATTCCCTGTATAACAACACAATGAATGAACAAGTTATGTCTTATTGTTTCATATTCCCTGTATAACAGCACAATGAATGAACAAGTTATGTCCTTTTGTTTCATACTCCCTATATAGCAACACAATGAATGAACAAGTTATGTCCTTTTGTTTCATATTCCCTGTATAACAACACAATGAATGAACAAGTTATGTCCTTTTGTTTCATATTCCCTGTATAACAACACAATGAATGAACAAGTTATGTCCTTTTGTGTCATATTCCCTGTATAACAACACAATGAATGAACAAGTTATGTCTTATTGTTTCATATTCCCTGTATAACAACACAATGAATGAACAAGTTATGTCCTTTTGTTTCATATTCCCTGTATAACAACACAATGAATGAACAAGTTATGTCCTTTTGTTTCATATTCCCTGTATAACAACACAATGAATGAACAAGTTATGTCATTTTGTTTCATATTCCCTGTATAACAACACAATGAATGAACAAGTTATGTCCTTTTGTGTCATATTCCCTGTATAACAACACAATGAATGAACAAGTTATGTCTTATTGTTTCATATTCCCTGTATAACAACACAATGAATGAACAAGTTATGTCCTTTTGTTTCATATTCCCTGTATAACAACACAATGAATGAACAAGTTATGTCCTTTTGTGTCATATTCCCTGTATAACAACACAATGAATGAACAAGTTATGTCTTATTGTTTCATATTCCCTGTATAACAACACAATGAATAAACAAGTTATGTCTTATTGTTTCATATTCCCTGTATAACAACACAATGAATGAACAAGTTATGTCCTTTTGTTTCATATTCCCTGTATAACAACACAATGAATGAACAAGTTATGTCCTTTTGTTTCATATTCCCTGTATAACAACACAATGAATTAACAAGTTATGTCCTTTTGTTTCATATTCCCTGTATAACAACACAATGAATGAACAAGTTATGTCTTATTGTTTCATATTCCCTGTATAACAGCACAATGAATGAACAAGTTATGTCCTTTTGTTTCATACTCCCTATATAGCAACACAATGAATGAACAAGTTATGTCCTTTTGTTTCATATTCCCTGTATAACAACACAATGAATGAACAAGTTATGTCCTTTTGTTTCATATTCCCTGTATAACAACACAATGAATGAACAAGTTATGTCCTTTTGTGTCATATTCCCTGTATAACAACACAATGAATGAACAAGTTATGTCTTATTGTTTCATATTCCCTGTATAACAACACAATGAATGAACAAGTTATGTCCTTTTGTTTCATATTCCCTGTATAACAACACAATGAATGAACAAGTTATGTCCTTTTGTTTCATATTCCCTGTATAACAACACAATGAATGAACAAGTTATGTCATTTTGTTTCATATTCCCTGTATAACAACACAATGAATGAACAAGTTATGTCCTTTTGTGTCATATTCCCTGTATAACAACACAATGAATGAACAAGTTATGTCTTATTGTTTCATATTCCCTGTATAACAACACAATGAATAAACAAGTTATGTCTTATTGTTTCATATTCCCTGTATAACAACACAATGAATGAACAAGTTATGGTCTACTGTGTATAGTGGTTACATAAACTGCAAACTTATAAAGAAATCTTACAGATTTGTCACTTTGCACATTTCCTGGTGAAACTGAGACTTTATTATCTGATTGTCTCTGCTCACTCTGTATTTAGTAGCATTTCTGCTGGGGAGATACAATAACCTCACTGACTTCACAGCTGTATAATCTGTGCTTTGTAATTGGCGCTTTAACTCGTTGCTTTCAGTGGGTTGCTATGGCAGTGAAAGGGTTAGTTGTATCGTGGCACATAAAGTGGTTTTATATTTCCTAAACACATTAGAAGCGTTTAAGCTGCAGAAATAAAACCATTCAATAAAAGAAACAATTCAGCGGTTATGTTTTTTCCTTGTGTGTAGCCGGCTGTTTAAATAATTTGTTCCATTTAATAGCGAGTATAAGATTCATAGAACAATTACTTGTTACAATGTGAGATTACAGAACAGAGAGTAAAAAGCCTTGTCAAACAATCACATGCAACGTTCCGCCTGAGCGCCAGCAACACTAATGAGGGACAGTGGCTAATGGGTGGGGGTGGCACCAGATGTGCCAATCAAATGCATGTTACTGAAGCTGCTTTATATCAGTGCTGTCCAATATACGTTCAGGGGGCCAGAAAACTGTTGTTTGTATGTGGCCCTACTACAGCTTTACCCAGCCCCATTTGCAACACACTGTGTGCACCTCTGGTCTGTGACTGACTGTTCTGGGGTAAAACAAATAAAAAAAACATGAAATATAGAAAAACACAGCTAATTTGATTTGAACAGTCTCAAAAACACATTTTTAATTTTATATTATTAGTGATTAGTGATCTGGAATTTATTTGAAACACTTAGAAAAACTCCAGTATTGTGTAAAGTAATTGTTCTGTAGTGCAGAAGTTCCTTTTCTGATGTCTTCCAAAAAACTTGAAGTGTTCCCTCTCTGACAGATGAGGGGTTAACCACAGATCTCTGCTCTTTTGTTTATCCTGACTCTTGTGATATGAGGTAAATAAAACACTTTCTGCTAGATTACGAGTCTTGCGATAGCCTTAAAAAGGAGCGTTGAGAGGTCCCAACGCTGCTTTTTAACACCTGCTGGTATTACGAGTCTGGCAGGTACAGGTGTATCGCTCACTTTTCTTCCGCGACTCGAGCATACCGCAAATCCCCTTACGTCAATTGCGTATCCTATCTTTTCAATGGGATTTTCCTAATGCCGGTATTACGAGTCTTGGAAGAAGTAAGCGGTACAGCCTCTCCGGTTAAGACTCCTACCGCATTTAAAAGTCAGTAGTTAAGAGTTTTATTGGCTAACGCCGTAACATAAAACTCTTAACTAAAGTGCTACAAAGTACACTAACACCCAGAAACTACCTATTAACCCCTAAACCGAGGCCCACCCCACATCGCAAACACTTAAATAAAATTTTTAACCCCTAAACTGCCGACCGGACATCACCGCCACTATTATAAACATATTAACCTCTAAACCCCCGCACTTCCGCCTCGCAAACACTAGTTAAATTTTATTAACCCCCTAATCTGCCGTCCCTAATATCGCCAACACCTACCTACATTTATTAACCCCTAATCTACCGCCCCAATGTCGCTGCACCTATATTAAATGTATTAACCCCTAAACCTAAGTCTAACCCTAACACCCCCCCTAACTTAAATATAATTTAAATAAAACAAAATAAAATTACTACAATTAAATAAATTATTCCTATTTAAAACTAAATACTTACCGATAAAATAAACCCTAACACCTAGATTTAGAGTTTTGCGGCCAAAAGGGTGCGTTAGCTACGCATGTTTTTTTTCCCCCGCACCTTTTAAATAACGCTGGTATTTAGAGTTCTCTGAAGGGCTGCGTTAGGCTCCAAAAAGGGAGAGTAGAGCATAATTTACCGCCACTTCAACTCTACATACCAGTGTTGCTTACGGTAGCGGCCAGCTTGAAAAACGTGCTCGTGCACGATTCCCCCATAGGAAACAATGGGGCAGTTTGTGCTGAAAAAAAACCTAACACTTGCAAAAAAGCAGCGTTCAGCTCCTAACGCAGCCCCATTGTTTCCTATGGGGAAACAGTTCCTAAGTCTGCACCTAACACCCTAACATGAACCCCGAGTCTAAACACCCCTAACCTTACATTTATTAACCCCTAATCTGCCGCCCCCGCTATCGCTGACACCTGCATTATATTATTAACCCCTAATCTGCCGCTCCGGACACCACTGCAACCTACATTATCCCTATGAACCCCTAATCTGCTGCCCCCAACGTCGCCGACACCTACATTATATTTATTAACCCCTAATCTGCCCCCCCAACATCGCTGCTACCTTACCTACACTTATTAACCCGTAATCTGCCGACCGGACCTCGCCGCCACTATAATAAATGTATTAACCCCTAAACCGCCTCACTCCCGCCTCACAAACCCTATAAATTTTTTTTATTAACCCCTAAAGATGACGTCACTTAACTACCTAGTTAAAATAAAAACAAATTTTCCTGTAAAATAAATCCTAACCTAAATTACAATTACACCTAACACTACACTATAATAAAAATAATTTCCTAAATTAACTACAATTAACTACAATTAAATTAAATAAACTAAAGTACGAAAAAAAAGAAAACACTAAATTACAGAAAAAAATAAAATAATTGCAAGAATTTTAAACTAATTACACCTAATCTAATCCCCCTAATAAAATAAAAAAGCCCCCCAAAATAATTAAAATCCCTACCCTATACTAAATTACAAATAGCCCTTAAAAGGGCTTTTTGCGGTGCATTGCCACAAACTAGTGTTTGCGAGGCGGTAGTGTGGTGGTTTAGGGGTTAATACATTTACTAAAGTGGCGGCGATGTCCGGTCGGCAGATTAGGGGTTAAACATTTTATTTAAGTGTTTCCGATGTGGGGGGGGGGGCTCGGTTTAGGGGTTAATAGGTAGTTTATGGGTGTTAGTGTACTTTTAGCACTTTAGTTAAGAGCTTTATGTTCCGGCGTTAGCCCATAAAACTCTTAACTACGGACTTTTATAAAAGGGCTTTTTGCAGGACATTGCCACAAAGTAATCAGCTCTATAACCTGTAAAAAAAATACAATACACCCCCAACATTAAAACCCACCACCCACATACCCAACCCTACTCTAAAACCCACCCAATCCCCCCTTAATAAAACCTAACACTACCCCCTTGAAGATCACCCTACCTTGAGACGTCTTCACCCAACCGGGCAGAAGTGGTCCTCCAGAGGGGCAGAAGTCTTCATCCGATCTGGGCAGAAGAGGACCTCCAGACGGGTAGAAGTCTTCATCCAGGTGGCATCTTCTAACTTCATCCATCCGACGAGGAGCGGCTCCATCTTGAAGACATCCGACGCGGAGCATCCATCCAGACTGGCGACTCCCGATGAAAGACGGTTCCTTTAAATGACGTCATCCAAGATGGCGTCCCTTGAATTCCGATTGGCTGATAGGATTCTATCAGCCAATCACAATTAAGGTAGATGAAGACTTCTGCCCGTCTGGAGGACCTCTTCTGCCCAGATCGGATGAAGACTTCTGCCCCTCTGGAGGACCACTTCTGCCTGGTTGGGTGAAGACTTCTCAAGGTAGGGTTATCTTCAAGGGGTGAGTGTTATGTTTTATTAAGGGGGGTTGGGTGGGTTTTAGAGTAGGGTTGGGTGTGTGGCTGGTGGGTTTTAACGTGGGGTGGGGGTATTGCATTTTTTTTTACAGATAATAGAGCTGATCACTTTGAGGCAATGCCCTGCAAAAAGGCCCTTTTAAGGGCTATTTGTAATTTAGTATAGGGTAGGGATTTTTATTATTTTGGGGGGCTTTTTTATTTTATTAGGTGGATTAGATTAGGTGTAATTAGTTTAAAATTCTTGTAATTTGTTTATTTTTTTCTGTAATTTAGTGTTTGTTTGTTTTCCGTACTTTAGTTTATTTCATTTAATTGTAGTTAATTGCAGTTAATTTAGGAAATTATTTTAATTATAGTATAGTGTTAGGTGTAATTGTAATTTAGGTTAGGTTTTATTTTACAGGTACATTTGTATTTATTTTAACTAGGAAGTTATTAAATAGTTAATAACTATTTAATAACTATTGTACCTAGTTCAAATAAATACAAAGTTGCCTGTAAAATAAAAATAAATCTTAAGCTAGCTACAATGTTAGTTATATTGTAGCTATCTTAGGGTTTATTTTACAGGTTAGTATTTAGTTTTAAATAGGATTAATAATTTAATTGTCGTAATTTTATTTAGATTATTTTAAATTATATTTAAGTTAGGGGGGGTTAGGGTTAGTGTTAGACTTAGGTTTAGGGGTTAATATATTTATTATAGTGGTGGCGACGTTGGGGGTGGCAGATTAGGGGTTAATAAGTATAGGTAGGTGGCGGTGACATTGGGGGCGGCAGAGTAAGGGTTAATAAATAAAATGTAGGGTTCGGTGATGTTGGGGGCAGCAGATTAGGGGTTCATTAGTATAATGTAGGTGGCGGCGGTGTCCGGAGCGGCAGATTAGGGGTTAATAATATAATGCAGGTGTTGGCGATGTCGGGGGCGGCAGATTAGGGGTGTTTAGACTCGGGGTTTATGTTAGGGTGTTAGGTGTAAACGTAAATTTTCTTTCCCCATAGGAATCAATGGGGCTGCGTTAGGAGCTGAACGCTGCTTTTTTTGCAGATTCTGCCCCATTGATTCCTATGGGGGAAATCATGCACAAGCACGTTTAACCAGCTCACGGTTACCGTAAGCAGCGCTGGTATTACAGTGAGATGTGGAGCTAAATTTTGCTCTCCGCTCACGTTTTAGAGGCTAACGCCGGGTTGAAAAAACCCTGTAATACCAGTGTTGTCTGTAGGTGAGTGGTGAGCTGAAACTGAGAGTTAGCACCGCACCCCTGTTACCGCAAAACTCATAATCTAATGTGATGTTGTGTAGCAGACCATACTCTGTAGCACTGTACACCACAGTGGCCCTGCTTGATATGGGAGAGGGCGCACACAGGGAATTATTTCATTTGCAGTCCAGGCTGCCCAGTACTTTGTGTCAGTGACTGATGAACGAGCAGCTCAGATCGATTGCAGTATCAGTAGAGATCTTATCTGCATATTAACACGTCTTCTGTTACAATCAATTAGGTCCACAAGAGACCATGAGCCGCAGAGAGAGGCCGGTGTCACATTTATATGATCTGCATGACAATTCCGCACTTACAATCCTGCAGTATGATCCTTAGACCTGTCACCTCATGCTCATGCACCATGTCACCTGCACATAAACATTATTGTGTCACATTTATATGATCTGCATGACAAATCCGCACTTACAATCCTGCAGTATGATCCTTAGACCTGTCACCTCATGCTCATGCACCATGTCACCTGCACATAAACATTATTGTGTCACATTTATATGATCTGCATGACAAATGCTGCACTCAAAATCCTGCAGTATGATCCTCAGACCTGTCACCTCATGATCACGCACCATTCCACCTGCATTTGTGTCACATTTATATGATCTGCATGACACATCTGAACTTACATGTACCCAGCTTGATCCCCAGATATGTCACCTCATGCTCACAACTCATGTCACCTGCACATAAACATTATTGTATCACATTGATATGATCTGCATGGCACATCTGCACTCACAATCGCATGTACCTAGCCTGATCCCCAGATATGTCATCTCATGCTCACGCCCCATGTCATCTGCACATAAACATTATTGTGTCACATTGATATGATCCGCATGACACATCTGCATTTGCATATACCCAACCTGATCCCCAGATATGTCACCTCATGCTCACGCCCCATGTCATCTGCACATAAACATTATTGTGTCACATTGATATGATCCGCATGACACATCTGCATTTGCATGTACCCAACCTGATCCCCAGATATGGCACCTCATGCTCACGCCCCATGTCATCTGCACATAAACATTATTGTGTCACATTGATATGATCTGCATGACACATCTGCATTCGCAGTCGCATGTACCCAGCCTGATCCCCAGATATGTCACCTCATGCTCATGCATCATGTCACCTGCACATAAACATTATTGTGTCACATGTATATGATCTGCATGACACATCTGCATTCGCATGTACCCAAGCTAAGCATCAAATCTGTTATCTCATCCTTACACATACACACAGAAAGAGAAGCGCTCTACCAGGAACAAACAACAGCTCAGTAGCTTGTTCTATGGTGAGTTACCACCTAAGAGCAACCTCTTTTAGCCCAGTTGTGCTTGTCCCAAAGGAGAACTTTCCCAAAGTATATCAGCCGCATCCCACCTATTAAGGTCAGTCCAGCTCTGAAATACATAGAAACATACACCGAGATTACGAGTTTTGCGGTAACAAGGGTGCGGTGCTAACGAGCATTTTTTTCTCACCGCTCACTTAAAGGGACAGTCTAGGCCAAAATAAACTTTCATGATTCAGATAGAGCATGTAATTTTAAACAATTTTCCAATGTACTTTTTTCACCAATTTTGCTTTGTGCTCTTGGTATTCTTAGTTGAAAACTTAACCTAGGAGGTTCATATGCTAATTTCTTAGACCTTGAAGCCCACCTCTTTCAGAATGTATTTTAACAGTTTTTCACCACTAGAGGGTGTTAGTTCACGTATTTCATATAGATAACACTGTGCTCGTGCACGAGAAGTTATCTGGGAGCAGGCACTGATTGGCTAGACTGCAAGTCTGTCAAAAGAACTGAAAAAAGGGGCAGTTTGCAGAGGCTTAGATACAAGAAAATCACAGAGGTTAAAAGTATATTATTATAACTGTGTTGGTTATGCAAAACTGGGGAATGGGTAATAAAGGGATTATCTATCTTTTAAACAATAAAAATTCTGGTGTAGACTGTCCCTTTAAGACAACGCTGGTATTACAGGTTTTTTTAAACCCAGCGTTAGCCGCAAAAAGGTGAGCGTAGAGCAAAATTTAGCTCCACATCTCACCTCAATACCAGTGCTGTGGTGAGCTGGCTGAACGTGCTCGTGCATGATTTCCCCATAGGAATCAATGGGGGAGAGTCGGCTGAAAAAAACCCAAACACCTGCAAAAAAGCAGCGTTCAGCTTCTAACGCAGTCCCATTGATTCCTATGGGAAAATACATTTTATGTCTACACCTAACACCCTAACATGAACCCCGAGTCTAAACACCCCTAATCTTACACTTATTAACCCCTAATCTGCCGCCCCCGACTTTCGCCGACACCTGCATTATATTATTAACCGCTAATCAGCCGCTCCTGACACCGCCGCCACCTACATTATCCCTATGAACCCCTAATCTGCTGCCCCCAACATTGCCAACACCTACTTTTTATTTATTAACTCCTACTCTGTCGCCGCCACCTAACTACATTTATTAACCCCTAATCTGCCACGGCCAACGTCGCCGCCACTATATTAAAGTTATTAACCCCTAAATCTAAGTCTAACCCTAACCCTAACACTCCCCTAACTTAAATATAATTGAAATACATCTAAATAAAATTACTATCATTAACTAAATTATTCCTATTTAAAACTAAATACTTACCTATAAAATAAACCCTAAGCGAGCTACAATATAACTAATAGTTAGATTGTAGCTAGTTTAGGGTTTATTTTTATTTTACAGGCAACTTTGTATTTATTTTAACTAGGTACAATAGTTATTAAATATTTATTAACTATTTAATAACTTCATAGTTAAAATAAATACAAATATACCTGTAAAATAAATCCTAACCTAAGTTACAATTACACCTAACACTACACTATAATTAAATAAATTACCTAAACTAACTACAATTAATTACAATTAAATTAAATAAACTAAAGTACGAAAAAAACACTAAATTACAGAAAATAATAAAATAATTACAAGAATTTTAAACTAATTACACCTAATCTAATCCCCCTAATAAAATACAAAAGCCCCCCAAAATAATAAAAATCCCTACCCTATACTAAATTATAAATAGCTCTTAAAAGGGCATTTTGCAGGGCACTGCCCCAAAGTAATCAGCTCTTTTCCCTTTAAAAAAAAATACAATACCCCCCCAACATTAAAACCCACCACCCACACACCCAACCCTTCTCTAAAACCCACCCAATCCCCCTTTAATAAAACCTAACACTAACCCCTTGAAGATCACCCTATCTTGAGACGTCTTCACCCAGCCTGGCACAAGTGGTCCTCCAGAGGAGCAGAAGTCTTCATCCGATCCGGGCAGAAGAGGACCTCCAGATGGGCAGAATTCTTCATCCAGGCGGAATCTTCTATCTTCATCCATCCGGAGCGGAGTGGGTCCATCTTCAAGCCAGCCGACGTGGAGCATCCTCTTCTTCCGACGACTCTCAACGAATGAAGGTTCCTTTAAATGACGTCATCCAAGATGGCGTCCCTTAAATTCTGATTGGCTGATAGGATTCTATCAGACAATCGGAATTAAGGTAGAAAAAATCCTATTGGCTGTTCTAATCAGCATTTAAATTAGAATTTAAGGGACGCCATCTTGGATGACGTCATTTAAAGGAACCTTCATTCGTCGGGAGTCGTCGGAAGAAGAGGATGCTCCGTGTCGGCTAGCTTGAAGATGGACCCGCTCCGGATGGATGAAGATAGAAGATGCCGCCTGGATGAAGACTTCTGCCCGTCTGGAGGTCCTCTTCTGCCCGGATTGGATGAAGACTTCTACCCCTCTGGAGGACCACTTCTGCCCGGCTGGGTGAAGACGTCTCAAGGTAGGGTGATATTCAATGAGTTAGTGTTTTATTAAGGGGGGATTGGGTGGGTTTTAGAGTAGGGTTGGGTGTGTGGGTGGTGGGTTTTAATGTTGGGGGGTATTGTATTTTGTTTTAAAGGGAAAAGAGCTGATTACTTTGGGGCAATGCCCGGCAAAAGGCCCTTTTAAGGGCTATTTGTAATTTAGTATAGGGTAGGGATTTGTATTATTTTGGAGGGCTTTTTTATTTTATTAGGGGGATTAAATTAGGTGTAATTATTTTAAAATTCTTGTAATTTGTTTATTTTTTTCTGTAATTTAGTGTGTTTTTTTTTCGTACTTTAGTTTATTTAATTTAATTGTAATTAATTGTAGTTAGTTTAGGTAATTTATTTAATGATAGTGTAGTGTTAGGTGTAATTGTAACTTAGGTTAGGATTTATTTTACAGGTATATTTGTATTTATTTTAACTAGGAAGTTATTAAATAGTTAATAACTATTTAATAACTATTGTACCTAGTTAAAATAAATACAAAGTTGCCTGTAAAATAAAAATAAATCCTAAACTAGATACAAATGTAACTATTAGTTATATTGTAGCTAGCTTAGGGTTTATTTTATAGGTAAGTATTTAGTTTTAAATAGGAATAATGTTATTTAATTGTAGTAATTTTATTTTGTTTTATTTAAATTATATTTATGTTAGGGGTTGTTAGGGTTAGGGTTAGACTTAGGTTTAGGGGTTAATACATTTAATATAGTTACGGCAACGTTGGGGGCAGCAGATTAGGGGTTAAAAACTGTAGGTAGGTGTCGGCGATGTTAGGGACGGCAGATTAGGGGATAATAAAATGTAACTAGTGTTTGCGAGGCGGGAGTGCGGCCGTTTAGGGGTTAACATATTTATTAAAGTGGCGTTGATGTCCGGTTGGCAGATTAGGGGTTAAAAACTTTATTTAACTGTTTGCGATGTGGGGGGGGGCTCAGTTTAGGGGTTAATATGTAGTTTATGGGTGTTAGTGTACTTTTTAGCACTTTAGTTAAGAGTTTTATGTTACGGCGTTAGCCCATAAAACTGTTAACTACTGACTTTTAAATGCGGTATCAGTCTTGACAGGAGAGGGTGTACCGCTCACTTTCTCCAATACTCGTAATACCGGCGTTATGCAAGTCCAGTTAAAAAGATAGGATACGCAATTGACGTAAGGGGATTTGCGGTATGCTCGAGTCGCGGAAAAAAGTGAACGCTACACCTGTACCTGTCAGACTCGTATTACCAGTGGGCGTTAAAAAGCAGCATTGGGACCTCTCAACGCTGCTTTTTAACCCTAACGCAAGACTCGTAATCTAGGCGATAGATTTTGATGGCAGATAATAGTATTAAACCAGGCAAGTGTGTCCGATATTTCCTAAAAGTATAAACTTATCTAGTTCGTAGGATAGCCTTATGCTTATCCCAGGCATTAATTAGTTTAAAGGATAGCCTTATGCTTATCCTAGGCATTAATTAGTATAAAGGGTAGCCTTATGCTTATCCCAGGCATTAATTAGTATTTAGGATAGCCTTATATTTATCCCAGGTATTTATTAGTACGTAGGATAGCCTTATGCTTATCCCAGGCATTAATTAGTATAAAGGATAGCCTTATGCTTCTCCCAGGCATTAGTTAGTATGTAGTATAGCCTTATGCTTATCCCAGGCATTAATTTGTATAAAGGATAGCCTTATGCTTATCCAGGCATTAATTAGTATAAAGGGTAGCCGTATGCTTCTCCCAGGCATTAATTAGTATTTAGGATAGCCTTATACTTATCCCAGGCATTAATTAGTATGTAAGATAGCCTTATGCTTATCCCAGGCATTAATTAGTATGTAGGATAGCCTTAAGCTTACCCCAGGCATTAATTAGTATGTAGGATAGCCTTATGCTTTTCTCAGGCATTAATTAGTATAAAGGATAGCCTTATGCTTATCCCAGGCATTAATTAGTATAAAGGGTAGCCTTATGCTTATCCCAGGCATTAATTAGTATTTAGGATAGCCTTATACTTATCCCAGGCATTAATTAGTATGTAAGATAGCCTTATGCTTATCCCAGGCTTTAATTCGTATGTAAGATAGCCTTATACTTATCCCATGCATTAATTAGTATGTAAGATAGCCTTATGTTTATCCTAGGCATTAATTAGTATGTAGGAAAGCCTTATGCTTACCTCAGGCAATAATTAGTACATAGGATAGCCTTATACTTATCCCAGGCATTAATAAGTATGTAGAATAGCCTTATGCTTATACCAGACATTAATTAATAAGTAGTATAGCCTTATGCTTATTCCAGGCATTAATTAGTATGTAGGATAGCCTTATACTTATCCCAGGCATTAGTTAGTATGTAGTATAGCCTTATACTTATCCCAGGCATTAGTTAGTATGTAGGATAGCCTTATGCTTATCCCAGGCTTTAATTTGTATGTAAGATAGCCTTAAACTTATCCCAGGCATTAATTAGTATGTAGGATAGCCTTATGTTTATCTCAGGCATTAGTTAGTATGTAGGATAGCCTTATGCTTATCTCAGGCATTAATTAGTATGTAGGATAGCCTTATACTTATCCCAGGCATTAATTACTATGTAGGATAGCCTTATGTTTATCTCAGGCATTAGTTAGTATGTAGGATAGCCTTATGCTTATCCCAGGCATTAATTAGTACGTAGGATAGCCTTATACTTATGGTATAAGGCAAGCGGCCGCTCCAAACTCCCATGCCGGTCCGGACTGAGGCTCAGGGTGATGACGTCACAGACGCCGCCGTGGTAATGGCAAAGTTAAACAGGAAGGTCATGCGGTGACTGGGTGCAGTGCCTAAGATTGGCAATGAATCGATTGCCACAATACAGCATATGAAATAGAAAAGGCAGCACCAGCATTAAATTCAAAAAACTCACTTTATTCTCTTACAGGCAAAACAAGTGTGACATGGAAAGAACGTCTGACGCGTTTCACGCCCCCTAGTGGCGTTTCATCAGAGACTCTCTGATGAAACGCCACTAGGGGGCGTGAAACGCGTCAGACGTTCTTTCCATGTCACACTTGTTTTGCCTGTAAGAGAATAAAGTGAGTTTTTTTAATTTAATGCTGGTGCTTCCTTTTCTATTTCATAGCCTTATACTTATCCCAGGCATTAATTAGTACGTAGGATAGCCTTATGCTTATCCAAGGTATTAGTTAGTACGTAGGATAGCCTTATGCTTATCCCAGGCATTAGTTAGTATGTAGGATAACCTTCTGATTATCCCAGGCATTAGTAAGTATGCACGATAGCCTTATGCTTATCCCAGGCATTAATTAGTACATAGGATAGCCTTATACTTATCCCAGGCATTAGTTAGTATGCAGGATAGCCTTATGCTTATCCCAGGCATTAGTTAGTATGCAGGATAGCCTTATACTTATCCCAGGCATTAGTTAGTATGCAGGGTAGCCTTATACTTATCCCAGGCATTAGTTAGTATGTAGGATAGCCTTATGTTTATCACAGGCATTAGTTAGTATGCAGGATAGCCTTATGCTTATCCCAGGCATTAGTTAGTATGCAGGATAGCCTTATACTTATCCCAGGCAGTAATTAGTACGTAGAATGCGAGCTCAATCTGATTGGCTGATTGGATCGGATTGAACTTGATTCTGATTGGCTGATTCCATCAGCCAATCAGAATATTCCTACCTTAATTCCGATTGACTGATAGAATCCTATCAGCCAATCGGAATTCGAGGGACGCCATCTTGGATGACGTAATTTAAAGGAACCGTCATTCGTCGTTCAGTCGTCGGCCAGGATGGATGTTCCGCGGTGGAGGTCTTCAGGATGCTGCCGCTTCGCTCCGGATGGATGCCGCTTGGATGAAGACTTCAATCGGATGGAAGAACTCTTCTGCCCCGCTTGGATGAAGACTTCAGCCGGATCATGGACCTCTTCAGCCCCCCCGCTTGGGCTTGGATCAGGACATCGGAGGAGCTCTTCTGGACCGATCGGTGAACCTGGTATGGTGAAGACAAGGTAGGATGATCTTCAGGGGCTTAGTGTTAGGTTTATTTAAGGGGGGGTTGGGTTAGATTAGGGGTATGTGGGTGGTGGGTTGTAATGTTGGGGGGCTTGGGTATTGTATGTTTTTTTTTACAGGCAAAAGAGCTGTATTTCTTGGGGCATGCCCCGCAAAGGGCCCTGTTCAGGGCTGGTAAGGTAAAAGAGCTTTGAACTGTAGTAATGTAGAATAGGGTAGGGCATTTTTTTATTTTGGGGGGCTTTGTTATTTTATTAGGGGGCTTAGAGTAGGTGTAATTAGTTTAAAATTGTTGTAATATTTTTATTATGTTTGTAAATATTTTTTTATTTTTTGTAACTTAGTTCTTTTTTATTTTTTGTACTTTAGCTAGTTTATTTAATTGTATTTATTTGTAGCAATTGTATTTAATTAATTTATTGATAGTGTAGTGTTAGGTTAATTGTAGGTAATTGTAGGTAGTTTATTTAATTAATTTTTTGATAGTGTAGTGTTAGGTTTATTTGTAACTTAGGTTAGGATTTCTTTTACAGGTAAATTTGTAATTATTTTAACTATTTTAGCTATTAAATAGTTCTTAACTATTTAATAGCTATTGTACCTGGTTAAAATAAATACAAAGTTACCTGTAAAATAAATATAAATCCTAAAATAGCTATAATATAATTATAATTTATATTGTAGCTATATTAGGATTTATTTTACAGGTAAGTATTTAGCTTTAAATAGGAATAATTTATTTAATAAGAGTTAATTAATTTCGTTAGATTTAAATTATATTTAATTTAGGGGGGTGTTAGTATTAGGGTTAGACTTAGCTTTAGGGGTTAATCCATTTATTAGAATAGCGGTGAGCTCCGGTCGGCAGATTAGGGGTTAATAATTGAAGTTAGGTGTCGGCGATGTTAGGGAGGGCAGATTAGGGGTTAATACTATTTATGATAGGGTTAGTGAGGCGGATTAGGGGTTAATAACTTTATTATAGTAGCGCTCAGGTCCGCTCGGCAGATTAGGGGTTAATAAGTGTAGGCAAGTGGAGGCGACGTTGTGGGGGGCAGATTAGGGGTTAATAAATATAATATAGGGGTCGGCGGTGTTAGGGGCAGCAGATTAGGGGTACATAGGGATAATGTAGCTGGCGGCGGCGTGCGGACGGCAGATTAGGGGTTAATAAGTGTAGGTAGCTGGCGGCGACATTGTGGGGGGCAGATTAGGGGTTAATAAATATAATACAGGGGTCGGCGGTGTTAGGGGCAGCAGATTAGGGGTACATAAGGATAACGTAGGTGGCGGTCGGCAGATTAGGGGTTAAAAAAATTTAATCGAGTGTCGGCGATGTGGGGGGACCTCGGTTTAGGGGTACATAGGTAGTTTATGGGTGTTAGTGTACTTTAGAGCACAGTAGTTAAGAGCTTTATGAACCGGCGTTAGCCCAGAAAGCTCTTAACTACTGACTTTTTTCCTGCGGCTGGAGTTTTGTCGTTAGATGTCTAACGCTCACTTCAGAAACGACTCTAAATACCGGAGTTAGGAAGATCCCATTGAAAAGATAGGATACGCAATTGACGTAAGGGGATCTGCGGTATGGAAAAGTCGCGGCTGAAAAGTGAGCGTTAGACCCTATTTTGAGTGACTCTAAATACCGGCGGTAGCCTAAAACCAGCGTTAGGAGCCTCTAACGCTGGTTTTCACGGCTACCGCCAAACTCCAAATCTAGGTCCAAGCCTTTTAATATACTTTAAAGTTGCTATCATATCTCCTCTTTCCCTTCTCTCCTATAAGCTTTACATATTTAGGTCATTGAGCCTATCCTGGTAAGTTTTATTTTTTAGACCATGTACCATTTTGGTTGCCCTCCTTGGCACAGATTCCAGTTTGTTTATATCCTTCTGAAGATATGGCCTCCAGAACTGCACACAATACTAAAGATGAGGCCTAACTAATGATCTGTAAATTGGCTTAAAGGGCCACTGTAAGTAAATATTTTCTATGCCTTTTACTAACTAACTACCCCAAATACGCTTTTTATCAATAGTATTTCATTAACATATCTCTACCGTATATCAGAAATCTTGTCTGCAAATGTAATTGTTTTCCAAACCCACTCCGTGGGTATCCTTTGCTCTGTACCAATTCGTTTACAATACCTAGGTTTCAAAATGGCGCTTTAAACTCAATTTCATTGGTTTAAGTATTTTGAACACGCAGTGCTGAAAATAGTGGGCAGGATAACATCGGGGAATAAAAGATATAACTTTTATAACGTTATGAAACTTCGTTTCGGAGAAAATATAGGTCAGTAGGTTTTAATTAATGTTTATTAACTTTAATATGTTAGTTGTTTGGCTTAAAAATTATAACAAAAAGTAATCCTTTAAATACCTTACTATTCCTGCTGCAGATACCTCTACCTATACAACCAAGCACTCTACTGGCCTTACTCACAGTAATACTTACTATTCCTGCTGCAGATACCACTACCTATACAACCAAGCACTCTACTGACCTTACTCACAGTAATACTTACTATTCCTGCTGCAGATACCACTACCTATACAACCAAGCACTCTACTGACCTTACTCACTGCAATACTTACTATTCCTCCTGCAGATACTGCTACCTATACAACCAAGCACTCTACTGGCCTTACTCACTGCAATACTTACTATTCCTGCTGCAGATACCTCTACCTATACAACCAAGCACTCTACTGGCCTTACTCACTGTAATACTTACTATTCCTGCTGCAGATACCTCTACCTATACAACCAAGCACTCTACTGGCATTACTCTCTGCAATACTTACTATTCCTGCTGCAGATACTACTACTAATACAACCAAGCACTCTACTGGCCTTGCTCACTGCAATACTTACTATTCCTGCTGCAGATATCGCTACCTATACAACCAAGCACTCTACTGGCCTTACTCACTGCAATACTTACTATTCCTGCTGCAGATACCTCTACCTATACAACCAAACACTCTACTGGTCTTACTCACTGTAATACTTACTATTCCTGCTGCAGATACCTCTACCTATACAACCAAGCACTCTACTGGCCTTACTCACAGTAATACTTACTATTCCTGCTGCAGATGCCACTACCTATACAACCAAGCACTCTACTGACCTTACTCACAGTAATACTTACTATTCCTGCTGCAGATACCACTACCTATACAACCAAGCACTCTACTGACCTTACTCATTGCAATACTTACTATTCCTCCTGCAGATACTGCTACCTATACAACCAAGCACTCTACTGGCCTTACTCACTGCAATACTTACTATTCCTGCTGCAGATACCTCTACCTATACAACCAAGCACTCTACTGGCCTTACTCACTGTAATACTTACTATTCCTGCTGCAGATACCTCTACCTATACAACCAAGCACTCTACTGGCATTACTCTCTGCAATACTTACTATTCCTGCTGCAGATACTACTACTAATACAACCAAGCACTCTACTGGCCTTGCTCACTGCAATACTTACTATTCCTGCTGCAGATATTGCTACCTATACAACCAAGCACTCTACTGGCCTTACTCACTGCAATACATACTATTCCTGCTGCACATACCTCTACCAATACAACCAAGCACTCTACTGGCCATACTCGCTGCAATACTTATTATTCCTGCTGCAGATACCGCTACCTATACAACCAGGCACTCTACTGGCCTTATTCACTCCAAAACTTACTATTCCTGCTGCAGATACCACTAACTATACAACCAAGCACTCTACTGGCCTTAATTACTGCAATACCTACTATTCCTGCTGCAAATACTGCTACCTATACACCCAAGCACTTTACTGGCCTTACTCGCTGTAATACTTACTATTCCTGCTGCAGATACCTCTACCTATACAACCAAGCACTCTACTGGCATTACTCACTGCAATACTTACTATTCCTGCTGCAGATACTACTACCTATACAACCAAGCACTCTACTGGCCTTACTCACTGCAATACTTACTATTCCTGCTGCAGATACCACTAACTATACAACCAAGCACTCTACTGGCCTTAATTAATGCAATACCTACTATTCCTGCTACAGATATCGCTACCTATAAAACCAAGCACTCTACTGGCCTTACTCACTACAATACTTACTAATCCTGCTGCAGATACCGCAACCTATACAACCAAGCACTCTACAGGCCTTACTCACTGCAATACTTACTAATCCTGCTTCAGATACCGCTACCTATACAACCAAGCACTCTACTGGCCTTACTCACTGCAATACTTACTATTCCTGCTACAGATACCGCAACCTATTCAACCAAGCACTCTACTGGCCTTACTCACTGCAATACTTACTATTCCTCCTGCAGAGACTGCTACCTATACAACCAAGCACTCTACTGGCCTTACTGCAATACTTACTATTCCTGCTGCAGATACCTCTAAATATACAACCAAGCATTTTACTGAGCTTACTCACTGCAATAATAACTATTCCTGCTGCAGATACTGCTACCTATACAACCAAGCACTCTACTGGTCTTACTCACTGCAATACTTACTATTCCTGCAGCAGATAACTCTACCTATACAACCAAACACTCTACTGGTCTTACTCACTGCAATACTTACTATACCTGCTGCAGATACCGCTACCTATACAACCAAGCACTCTACTGGTCTTACTGCAATACTTACTATTCCTGCTGCAGATACTGCTACCTATACAACCAAGCACTCTAATAACCTTACTCACTGTAATACCTACTATTCCTGCTGCAGATACTGCTACCTTTTCAACCAAGCACTCTACTGACCTTACTCACTGCAATACTTACTATTCCTCCTGCAGATACTGCTACCTATACAACCAAGCACTCTACTGGCCTTACTCACTGCAATACTTACTATTCCTGCAGCAGATACCTCTACCTATACAAGCAAACACTCTACTGGTCTTACTCACTGTAATACTTACTATTCCTGCTGCAGATACTGCTACCTATACAACCAAGCACTCTACTGGCCTTATTTACTGCAATACTTCCTATTCCTGCTGCAGATACCGCTACATATACAACCAAGCATTCTACCGGCCTTACTCACTGCAATACTTATTATTGCTGCTGCAGATACCGCTACCTATACAAACAAGCACTCTCCTGGCCTTACTCACTGCAATACTTTCTATTCTTGCTGCAGATACCGCTATCTATACAACCAAGCACTCTCCTGGCCTTACTCACTGCAATACTTACAATACTTACAGATACTGCTAACTTTAAAACCAAGCACATTACTGGCCTTAATTACTGCAATACCTACTATTCCTGCTGCAGATACCGCTACCTATACAACCAAGCACTTTACTGGACTTACTTGCTGCAATAATTACTATTCCTGCTGCAGATACCACAAACTATACAACTAAGCACTCTACTGGCCTTAATTACTGCAGTACCTACTATTCTTGCTGCAGATGCCGCTACCTATACAACCAAGCACTCTACAGGCCTTACTCACTGCAATACTTACTAATCCTGCTGCAGATACCGCTACCTATAAAACTAAGCACTCTACTGGCCTTAGTCACTGCAATACTTACTAATCCTGCTGCAGATACCGCTACCTATACAACCAAGCACTCTACTGGCCTTACTCACTACAATACTTACTAATCCTGCTGCAGATACCGCTACCTATACAACCAAGCACTCTACTGGCCTTACTCACTGCAATACTTACTATTCCTGCTGCAGATACCGCTACCTATACAACTAAGCACTCTACTGGCCTTAGTCACTGCAATACTTACTAATCCTGCTGCAGATACCGCTACCTACACAACCAAGCACTCTACTGGCCTTACTCACTACAATACTTACTAATCCTGCTGCAGATACCGCTACCTATACAACCAAGCACTCTACTGGCCTTACTCACTGCAATACTTACTATTCCTGCTGCAGATGGTCTTACTCACTGCAATACTTACTATTCCTGCAGCAGATAACTCTACCTATACAACCAAACACTCTACTGGTCTTACTCACTGCAATACTTACTATACCTGCTGCAGATACCGCTACCTATACAACCAAGCACTCTACTGGTCTTACTGCAATACTTACTATTCCTGCTGCAGATACTGCTACCTATACAACCAAGCACTCTAATAACCTTACTCACTGTAATACCTACTATTCCTGCTGCAGATACTGCTACCTTTTCAACCAAGCACTCTACTGGCCTTATTAACTGCAATACTTACTATTCCTGCTGCAGATACTGCTACCTATACAACCAAGCACTCTACTGGCCTTATTTACTGCAATACTTCCTATTCCTGCTGCAGATACCGCTACATATACAACCAAGCATTCTACCGGCCTTACTCACTGCAATACTTATTATTGCTGCTGCAGATACCACTACCTATACAAACAAGCACTCTCCTGGCCTTACTCACTGCAATACTTTCTATTCTTGCTGCAGATACCGCTATCTATAGAACCAAGCACTCTCCTGGCCTTACTCACTGCAATACTTACAATACTTACAGATACTGCTAACTTTAAAACCAAGCACATTACTGGCCTTAATTACTGCAATACCTACTATTCCTGCTGCAGATACCGCTACCTATACAACCAAGCACTTTACTGGACTTACTTGCTGCAATAATTACTATTCCTGCTACAGATACCACAAACTATACAACCAAGCACTCTACTGGCCTTAATTACTGCAGTACCTACTATTCTTGCTGCAGATGCCGCTACCTATACAACCAAGCACTCTACAGGCCTTACTCACTGCAATACTTACTAATCCTGCTGCAGATACCGCTAC
This sequence comes from Bombina bombina, assembly GCF_027579735.1. Lineage (NCBI taxonomy): Eukaryota > Metazoa > Chordata > Amphibia > Anura > Bombinatoridae > Bombina > Bombina bombina. Next base: position 9,881,367 of record NC_069508.1, read on the forward strand.
CTATACAACTAAGCACTCTACTGGCCTTAGTCACTGCAATACTTACTAATCCTGCTGCAGATACCGCTACCTATACAACCAAGCACTCTACTGGCCTTACTCACTACAATACTTACTAATCCTGCTGCAGATACCGCTACCTATACAACCAAGCACTCTACTGGCCTTACTCACTGCAATACTTACTATTCCTGCTGCAGATACAGCTACCTATACAACTAAGCACTCTACTGGCCTTAGTCACTGCAATACTTACTAATCCTGCTGCAGATACCGCTACCTATACAACCAAGCACTCTACTGGCCTTACTCACTACAATACTTACTAATCCTGCTGCAGATACCGCTACCTATACAACCAAGCACTCTACTGGCCTTACTCACTGCAATACTTACTATTCCTGCTGCAGATACTGCTACCTTTACAACCAAACACTCTTCTGGCCTTATTAACTGCAATACTTACTATTCCTGCTGCAGATACCGCTACATATACAACCAAGCACTCTACTGGCCTTACTCACTGCAATAATTACTATTCCTGCTGCAGATACTGCTACCTATACAACCAAGCACCCTACTGGCCCTACTCACTGCAATACTTACTATTCCTGCTGCAGATACTGCTACATATACAACCAAGCACTCTACTTGCCTTACTCACTGCAATAATTACTATTCCTGCTGCAGATACTGCTACCTATACAACCAAGCACTCTACTGGCCTTATTAACTGCAATACTTACTATTCCTGCTGCAGATACCGCTACCTATACAACCAAGCACTCTACTGGCCTTACTCACTGCAATACTTCCTATTCCTGCTGCAGATACCGCTACATATACAACCAAGCACTCTACTGGCCTTACTCACTGCAATAATTACTATTCCTGCTGCAGATACTGCTACCTATACAACCAAGCACCCTACTGGCCTTACTCATTGCAATACTTACTATTCCTGCTGCAGATACTGCTACCTATACAATCAAGCACTTTACTGGCCTTATTCACTGCAATACTTACTATTCCTGCTGCAGATACTGCTACCTATACAACCAAGCACTCTACTGGCCTTACTCACTACAATACGTACTAATCCTGCTGCAGATACCGCTACCTTTACAACCAAGCACTCTACTGACCTTACTCACTGCAATACTTACTATTCCTGCTGCAAATACCGTTACCTATAGAACCAAGCACTCTACAGGCCTTACTCACTGCAATACTTACTAATCCTGCTGCAGATACCGCTACCTATACAACTAAGCACTCTACTGGCCTTAGTCACTGCAATACTTACTAATCCTGCTGCAGATACCGCTACCTATACAACCAAGCACTCTACTGACCTTACTCACTGCAATACTTACTATTCCTGCTGCAGATACTGCTACCTATACAACCAAGCACTCTACTGGCCTTACTCACTGCAATACTTACTATTCCTGCTGCAAATATCGTTACCTATACAACCAAGCACTCTACTGGCCTTACTCACTACAATACTTACTAATCCTGCTGCAGATACCGCTACCTATACAACCAAGCACTCTACATGCCTTACTCACTGCAATACTTACTATTCCTGCTGCAGATACTGCTACCTATACAACCAAGCACTCTACTGGCCTTATTGACTGCAATACTTACTATTCCTGCTGCGGATACCGCTACCTATACAACCAAGCACTCTACTGGCCTTACTCACTGCAATACTTCCTATTCCTGCTGCAGATACCGCTACATATACAACCAAGCACTCTACTGGCCTTACTCACTGCAATAATTACTATTCCTGCTGCAGATACTGCTACCTATACAACCAAGCACTCTACTGGTGTTACTCACTGCAATATTTACTATTCCTGCTGCAGATACTGCTACCTATACAACCAAGCACTCTAATGGCCTTACTCATTGCAATACTTACTATTCATGCTGCAGATGCTGTTCCCTTCACAACCAAGCATTCTACTGGCCTTACTCGTGGTTATTATTAAGTTATTATTTATTGAAAAAAATGGTCGCAAAGTGTTAAAAGTGGCCAGTAACACCGTTTTCGAAAGGAACATCCTCCCATTGGCTGGTTACTAATACTAGGTAACACAAGTATTTGGAAAGGAGCACCTTCTTCAAAAGAGGGTGGCTTGAGTGTGGCATAGATGCGTAAACCCTATATGAAAGTGCAGGAAGTGTGCTGCAATGTTTTAAAGATGTGCAATTTAAAAAAGCATATAGTGTGCTAGTTGTGTATATCAACGTAAGCTGTATCATAAAAATGAGATACAGTAGATCAGAAATGCGATCAAAAATGTGATTAAAAAAACTGTAACATTTTGAGTTGCAGTCTAAGTAACAAATCTCTCCGTGTGAAAAAATCACATAAAGTTACATAAAGAAAGGGGTTAAAAAGTTGCAGTCAAGGACACTATTACAAATCAGTACAAGTGAATGAGATAATTAAATTAGGAGATAGGAAGAATAACTAAGCTGTATAAAGAGCTTAAAGTGTGTAGAAAGCTGTTTCACATAGGAGTTGAAGTGTAACTTTAAATCCATTCTAGTACCGGATACACATGGTTTATGTGTCACAGGTGATATTCAATAAGTGCAGGTAGGAAGGCTTACTGTTAGGTATTACCTGGTAATACTAGTTTAATTTACAAATACAGAGCAACAAAACATTACAAATATAAAAATGAGTATATGTATCTCATAAATACATATTAAACCATACTTCCTAATCCTGCTGCAGATACCGCTACATATACAACCAAGCACTCTACTGGCCTTACTCACTGCAATAATTACTATTCCTGCTGCAGATACTGCTACCTATACAACCAAGCACCCTACTGGCCCTACTCACTGCAATACTTACTATTCCTGCTGCAGATACTGCTACATATACAACCAAGCACTCTACTTGCCTTACTCACTGCAATAATTACTATTCCTGCTGCAGATACTGCTACCTATACAACCAAGCACTCTACTGGCCTTATTAACTGCAATACTTACTATTCCTGCTGCAGATACCGCTACCTATACAACCAAGCACTCTACTGGCCTTACTCACTGCAATACTTCCTATTCCTGCTGCAGATACCGCTACATATACAACCAAGCACTCTACTGGCCTTACTCACTGCAATAATTACTATTCCTGCTGCAGATACTGCTACCTATACAACCAAGCACCCTACTGGCCTTACTCATTGCAATACTTACTATTCCTGCTGCAGATACTGCTACCTATACAATCAAGCACTTTACTGGCCTTATTCACTGCAATACTTACTATTCCTGCTGCAGATACTGCTACCTATACAACCAAGCACTCTACTGGCCTTACTCACTACAATACGTACTAATCCTGCTGCAGATACCGCTACCTTTACAACCAAGCACTCTACTGACCTTACTCACTGCAATACTTACTATTCCTGCTGCAAATACCGTTACCTATAGAACCAAGCACTCTACAGGCCTTACTCACTGCAATACTTACTAATCCTGCTGCAGATACCGCTACCTATACAACTAAGCACTCTACTGGCCTTAGTCACTGCAATACTTACTAATCCTGCTGCAGATACCGCTACCTATACAACCAAGCACTCTACTGACCTTACTCACTGCAATACTTACTATTCCTGCTGCAGATACTGCTACCTATACAACCAAGCACTCTACTGGCCTTACTCACTGCAATACTTACTATTCCTGCTGCAAATATCGTTACCTATACAACCAAGCACTCTACTGGCCTTACTCACTACAATACTTACTAATCCTGCTGCAGATACCGCTACCTATACAACCAAGCACTCTACATGCCTTACTCACTGCAATACTTACTATTCCTGCTGCAGATACTGCTACCTATACAACCAAGCACTCTACTGGCCTTATTGACTGCAATACTTACTATTCCTGCTGCGGATACCGCTACCTATACAACCAAGCACTCTACTGGCCTTACTCACTGCAATACTTCCTATTCCTGCTGCAGATACCGCTACATATACAACCAAGCACTCTACTGGCCTTACTCACTGCAATAATTACTATTCCTGCTGCAGATACTGCTACCTATACAACCAAGCACTCTACTGGTGTTACTCACTGCAATATTTACTATTCCTGCTGCAGATACTGCTACCTATACAACCAAGCACTCTAATGGCCTTACTCATTGCAATACTTACTATTCATGCTGCAGATGCTGTTCCCTTCACAACCAAGCATTCTACTGGCCTTACTCGTGGTTATTATTAAGTTATTATTTATTGAAAAAAATGGTCGCAAAGTGTTAAAAGTGGCCAGTAACACCGTTTTCGAAAGGAACATCCTCCCATTGGCTGGTTACTAATACTAGGTAACACAAGTATTTGGAAAGGAGCACCTTCTTCAAAAGAGGGTGGCTTGAGTGTGGCATAGATGCGTAAACCCTATATGAAAGTGCAGGAAGTGTGCTGCAATGTTTTAAAGATGTGCAATTTAAAAAAGCATATAGTGTGCTAGTTGTGTATATCAACGTAAGCTGTATCATAAAAATGAGATACAGTAGATCAGAAATGCGATCAAAAATGTGATTAAAAAAACTGTAACATTTTGAGTTGCAGTCTAAGTAACAAATCTCTCCGTGTGAAAAAATCACATAAAGTTACATAAAGAAAGGGGTTAAAAAGTTGCAGTCAAGGACACTATTACAAATCAGTACAAGTGAATGAGATAATTAAATTAGGAGATAGGAAGAATAACTAAGCTGTATAAAGAGCTTAAAGTGTGTAGAAAGCTGTTTCACATAGGAGTTGAAGTGTAACTTTAAATCCATTCTAGTACCGGATACACATGGTTTATGTGTCACAGGTGATATTCAATAAGTGCAGGTAGGAAGGCTTACTGTTAGGTATTACCTGGTAATACTAGTTTAATTTACAAATACAGAGCAACAAAACATTACAAATATAAAAATGAGTATATGTATCTCATAAATACATATTAAACCATATTGAAACACAGTGTTACATTTGCATATGTTAGAGCTGGTAATTGCTGCAGCAATAAGAACGTGTTAACAGCTCAAAAAAATATAAATAAAATACATATGATGATATTTTAAAAAATTAATTATAATAAGGGTAAATACGAAAAAATGAAGGGGAAAGAGAAAAAAAGAAAGTGCAAGATGTATGAATCCGGCTGAAGTAGTTGCAGGTTATCCGGGAGCAAAGTGAGGTCAGAGGCTGCAGAGTTCGGATCCCTAAAGGAAAAAGAAAAAAATACAGGTGCACCAAAAAACTCCTGCTCAAACAGGGTGTGCTCACTGTGTATCTCAGGCTGGTATGTCAAATGGGGGTCTGTCAACGCGTTTCGGCCTGGGGGGGCCTTTATCAAGACTATACCAGCACTCAGAATGACTAACATATTTAAACGCTAGTTCAGCCTATCAGGGAAGAGGGGGTGTGGCAAATTATGGCGCCATTTAGGAACATTTATGACATCCAAGCTTATTACAACCAAGCACTCTACTGGCCTTACTTGTGTTAAAAGTGGCCAGTAACACAGTTTTCGAAAGGAACATCCTCCCATTGGCTGGTTACTAATACTAAGAAGAGCCGGAACCAAAGTTTCAAAGTGGATATCTTTCTATTGGCTAAAAAAGGTCACGTGATCAAAGAAACAGATCGTAGCGCAAGTGGGCGGCTGCACAGAACACTTCACATCCTAGCACATCAGCATGGATCACTTGCGGTAAGAACGTTCTCCTTACACCATTAATAACTGAGCTATCATTCCTCTCCCTTTGTGAACACTTTATCCTATCATAGACTTATAATATACTTCCAGGAAATGGACTAAACTGTTATTTTCCATTTCAAAGGGACCCATTATAATATTTGTCGGAAAACTAAAACTGTGCCATATTCTTATTCAGATTTTTAAGTTTATTATTTTTTGCTTTGTTTTTTAACCCCCCCTTTTTTTTACTTATGTTAACAGTATACATTATTTAGCTTAACAGAATCATATATTCAATTATCTAATTAATTCTTATACAGATCTTTTTTATCCCCAGATAATGAAACATATTCATATATATAACTAATATAAAGGTTCTGGAGCTTACCCCAGTAATAAAGAGGCTATATAGCATATATATAAAGGTTCTGGAGCTTACCCCAGTAATTAAGAGGCTATATAGCATATATATAAAGGTTCTGGAAGTTACCCCGGTAATAAAGAGGCTATATAGCATATATATAAAGGTTCTGGAGCTTACCCCAGTAATAAAGAGGCTATATAGCATATATATAAAGGTTCTGGAAGTTACCCCAGTAATAAAGAGGCTATATAGCATATATATAAAGGTTCTGGAGCTTACCCCTATAATATGATGGTACTGGAACTTGCCTCTGTATTAGAGTCTGATTTTCACTGAGCTTTGTTTCCTTCTGATGAGCACAAAGTGCTGAGTTTCCAATTTCTCCCCTCCAGGGCGAGCAAGCTCTGCAGTTAATTTTACCTGTCAGTGGTAAATAAGTTCCATGTCAGAGTTATTAAGAGGTAATAATTAGGAGGCAGCCTGAGGGGTTAACAATCAGAGCCAGATGTGATCAGACATACAAGGTGAGAAAATAAATATTTTGTTAAAACATTTAGCTCATTAAGCTCCGGGCAAGACCCTGTGGGGGGTAGTTATCAAGCCGTCTACTTTTCTGGCTTCGCCGGCCCAATACGTCCGCCTAAGCTCGCCTACCTTCGCCGCCGCGGACCTTGAATACGTTCGCCTAAGTTATCAAATAAAGCTGTCAAAAAGCCGCGGGGCGATGAGCAGCGGACTGTGACAGTTATCACTCATCCGATCTCGCTGCCCTTCGGCTTTTTCCCAGCTTTATTGCTAGCCTGTCACTAAGCACTCACACTAAACTACACTGTTCTACCCCCTATACCGGCGCCCCCGGAGGCCCCCGCAACTAAATAAAGTTACTAACCCCTAAACCGCCGCTCCTAGACCCCGCCGCAAGTCTTATAAATGTATTAACCCCTAAACCGCCGCTCCTAGACCCCGCCGCAAGTCTTATAAATGTATTAACCCCTAAACCGCCGCTCCTAGACCCCGCCGCAAGTCTTATAAATGTATTAACCCCTAAACCGCCGCTCCCGGACACCGCTGCCACCTACATTATACCTAGTAACCCCTATCCTGCCCCCCCTATACCGTCGCCCTCTATTATAAAATTATTAACCCCTATCCTGCTGATCCCGCACCTCTCCGCAACTAAATAAATAGTTTAACCCCTAAACCGCCGCTCCATGAACCCGCCGCAACCTATAATAAATTTATTAACCCCTATCCTGCCCCCCACTATGCCGCCACTGTAATAAAATGATTAACCCCTAAACCTAAGTCTAACCCTAACCATAACGCCCCCCTAACTTAAATATTAATTAAATACATCTAAATAAATTAACTCTTATTAACTAAATGAATCCTATTTAAAACTAAATACTTACTTATAAAATAAACCCTAATATAGCTACAATATAAATAATAATTATATTCTAGCTATCTTAGGATTTATATTTATTTTACAGGTACCTTTCAATTTATTTTAACCATGTACAATAACTATTAAATAGCTATTAACTATTTAATAGCTTACCTAGCTAAAATAAACTGAAATTAACCTGTAAAATAAAAACTAACCTAAGTTACAATTACACCTAACACTACACTATACTTTAATAAATTATTCCTATTTAAAACTAAATACTTACCTGTAAAATAAACCCTAAGATAGCTACAATATAAATAATAATTATATTCTAGCTATCTTAGGATTTATATTTATTTTACAGGTAACTTTGTATTTATTTTAGCTAGTTAGAATAGTTATTAAATAGTTATTAACTATTTAATAACTACCTAGCTAAAAGAAATACAAAATTACCTGTAAAATAAATCCTAACCTAAGTTACAATTAAACCTAATACTACACTATCATTAAATTAACTAAATAAACTACCTACAAATAACTACAATGAAATACAATTACATAAACTAACTAAAGTACAAAAAATAAAAAAAGCTAAGTTACAAAAAATAAAAAATTAAGTTACAAACATGTTAAAAATATTACAACAATTTTAAGCTACTTACACCTAATCTAAGCCCCCTAATAAAATAACAAAGCCCCCCAAAATAAAAAAAATCCCTACCCTATTCTAAATTACATAAATTTCAAAGCTCTTTTACCTTACCAGTCCTTAAAAGGGCCATTTGTGGGGGCATGCCCCAAAAAGTTCAGCTCTTTTGCCTGTAAAAGAAAAATACAACCCCCCCCCCCCCAACATTAAAACCCACCACCCACATACCCCTAATCTAACCCAAACCCCCCTTACAAAAACCTAACACTAATCCCCTGAAGATCATCCTACCTTGAGTCGTCTTCACTCAACCGAGCCACCGATGGAACTGAAGAGGACATCCGGAGCGGAAGAAGTTAATCCTCCAAGCGGCGCTGAAGAAATCTTCCATCCGATGAAGTCATCATCCAGGCGGCGCTGAAGAAGTCTTCGATCCGGCCGATGTCATCTTCAAAGAGGCGCTGAAGAGGTCTTCTATCCGGGCGAAGTCATCTTCCAAGCCGGGTCTTGAATCTTCCTTCCGCCGACGCGGAACCACCTTCTTCACCGACGGACTACGACGAATGACGGCTCCTTTAAGGGACGTCATCCAAGATGGCGTCCCCTCAATTCCGATTGGCTGATAGGATTCTATCAGCCAATCGGAATTAAGGTAGGAAAATCTGATTGGCTGATGGAATCAGCCAATCAGATTCAAGTTCAATCCGATTGGCTGATCAAATCAGCCAATCAGATTGAGCTCGCATTCTATTGGCTGATCGGAACAGCCAATAGAATGCGAGCTCAATCTGATTGGCTAATTCCATCAGCCAATCAGATTTTTCCTACCTTAATTCCGATTGGCTGATAGAATCCTATCAGCCAATCGGAATTGAGGGGACGCCATCTTGGATGACGTCCCTTAAAGGAGCCGTCATTCGTCGTAGTCCGTCGGTGAAGAAGGTGGTTCCGCGTCGGCGGAAGGAAGATTCAAGACCCGGCTTGGAAGATGACTTCGCCCGGATAGAAGACCTCTTCAGCGCCTCTTTGAAGATGACATCGGCTGGATCGAAGACCTCTTCAGCGCCTCTTTGAAGATGACATCGGCCGGATCGAAGACTTCTTCAGCGCCGCCTGGATGATGACTTCATCGGATGGAAGATTTCTTCAGCGCCGCTTGGAGGATTAACTTCTTCCGCTCCGGATGTCCTCTTCAGTTCCTTCGGTGGCTCGGCTGAGTGAAGACGACTCAAGGTAGGATGATCTTCTGGGGATTAGTGTTAGGTTTTTGTAAGGGGGGTTTGGGTTAGATTAGGGGTTTGTGGGTGGTGGGTTTTAATGTTGGGGGGGGGTTGTATTTTTCTTTTACAGGCAAAAGAGCTGAACTTTTTGGGGCATGCCCCCACAAATGGCCCTTTTAAGGGCTGGTAAGGTAAAAGAGCTTTGAAATTTATGTAATTTAGAATAGGGTAGGGATTTTTTTTATTTTGGGGGGGTTTGTTATTTTATTAGGGGGCTTAGATTAGGTGTAAGTAGCTTAAAATTTTTGTAATATTTTTAACATGTTTGTAACTTAATTTTTTATTTTTTGTAACTTAGCTTTTTTTATTTTTTGTACTTTAGTTAGTTTATGTAATCGTATTTCATTGTAGTTATTTGCAGGTAGTTTATTTAATTAATTTAATGATAGTGTAGTATTAGGTTTAATTGTAACTTAAGTTAGGATTTATTTTACAGGTAATTTTGTATTTCTTTTAGCTAGGTAGTTATTAAATAGTTAATAACTATTTAATAACTATTCTAACTAGCTAAAATAAATACAAAGTTACCTGTAAACTAAATATAAATCCTAAGATAGCTATAATATAAGTATTAATTACATTGTAGCTATCTTAGGGTTTATTTTACAGGTAAGTATTTATTTTTAAATAGGAATAATTTATTAAAGTATAGTGTAGTGTTAGGTGTAATTGTAACTTAGGTTAGGATTTATTTCACAGGTACATTTCTCTTTATTTTAGCTAGGTAAGCTATTAAATAGTTAATAACTATTTAATAGCTATTGTACATGGTTAAAATAAATTGAAAGGTACCTGTAAAATAAATATAAATCCTAAGATAGCTACAATATAATTATTATTTATATTGTAGCTATATTAGGGTTTATTTTAAAGGTAAGTATTTAGTTTTAAATAGGATTCATTTATTTAATAAGAGTTAATTTATTTAGATGTATTTAATTAATATTTAAGTTAGGGGGTGTTAGGGTTAGGGTTAGACTTAGGTTTAGGGGTTAATAATTTTATTACAGTGGCGGCGGCGTAGTGGGGGGCAGGATAGGGGTTAATAAATTTATTATAGGTGGCGACGGTGTAGGGGGGGCAGATTAGGGGTTAATACATTTAATATCGGTTGCCGCGGGTTCAGGGAGCGGCGGTTTAGGGGTTAATACATTTATTATAGTTGCAGCGGGTTCAGCGAGCGGCGGTTTAGGGGTTAATACATTTATTATAGTTGCGGTGGGCTCCGGGAGGCGGCGGTTTAGGGGTTAATATGTATAGAGTAGCTTGCGGTGGGCTCCGGGAGCGGCGGTTTAGGGGGTAATAACTTTATTTAGTTGCGGCGGTGTAGGGGGGGTCAGATTAGTGGTGTTTAGACTCGGGGTACATGTTAGGGTGTTAGGTGTAGACAGCTCCCATAGAAATCAATGGGATGTCTGTCAGCAGCGAACTTGTACTTTCGCTATGGTCAGACTCCCATTGATTCCTATGGGATCCGCCGCCTCCAGGGGTGGCGGATTGAAAACCAGGTACGCTGGGCCGTAAAAGTGCCGAGCGTACCTGCTAGTTTTTTGATAGCTAGCAAAAGTAGTGAGAATGTGCCGCACTTGTGTGCGGAACATCTGGAGTGACGTAAGAATCGATCTGTGTCGGACTGAGTCCGGCGGATCGAAGCTTACGTCACAAAATTCTACTTTTGCCGGTCTCGAGCCTTTGATAACTAAGGCGAATCAGCCTCGCCACAAATACGCTGCGGAATTCCAGCGTATTTGAGGTTGACGGCTTGATAACTACCCCCCTGTGTCCTCACTTACAGCATCATGTGATCAACTAGTACCGGTGGTCTCGGGAGGGATCATTTCTTTACATAACATTAAACAAAAACACTTTCCCTCCCCTATTGGTTTATACAATGTATTCACACCCCCAGTATATATGTGCATAAGTATATAATGTCCTCACCATAAAGTGTAATACTTCTGTAGATTGTAAGCTCTTCAGATTAAAACCCCTCCTTCTGTATTTATGTGTTTTGTCTGTTTGTATCACACGTCAGTGTCACCAGCCTAGATTCCATAAACCTAATCTGTGAAACAAATCTCTTGCTTAAAAATCTCATTGCAAAATTCCCGCTAGAAACTGGAGAGATTCTAAGAGATTTGTACCTGTCCCTTGTTCACGCAGCGATTGGTGAAATCAATGGAGCTACAAACCATGACCGTGCCTCAAGAGCGCACAGGAACTCACACGGTCAGTGCATATTTTGTGTCTGTATAAAGCCCACATGCTTAGTTGCTTAGTTGAAAAACCATGACCGTACCTCGAGAGCCTTTGCTGCCCATTGCTACGAGACTTATCCCCTTCACTGCCCTAGGTTCTCATGCCGTGTCTGACAGCATGAGAACGAAGTTCCCATTGAAGCATATGGAAGTGCGCTCTTGTGGGCGCAAAGCTTCTGTGCAATGCGAACGCGAGGTTGCATTCGCATTGCAGCTAACTGATATTTCTGAGTGGAGTGCAAATATCGTGCTTGCGTAAGTGATATTTTGTGCTCCACTCGTAATCTTTGAGATCATCAGTACAGATTCCGTTTTATTCGGGCAGGTGACTAAAATATAACAAAACTAATGGGGATAGTTAAGAAACAAACACATTTACAGAACCTCTTAAGCAAATCTTTATTCACAAAGAGATGGATTGCAGGTGAATTGTAGGCAATTTGAAATCTTTCATTAACTTTGTATTATGAAGGGCCAAGCCCAGTGAGTATCTCCAAGGAGAGTGGCCCTGCACGATACATAGGTAATGCTTCATACAACTCACCTGGAATTCTGCTATTTTAGGGGAATACTATGTATTGTGCTGGGCTAACTCTGCGCTTCTTGCAGGAGATACTCACTGGGCTTCACCCTTCATAATACATAGTTAATCCCTAAATGATAAAATTGTAATTATTGTTTTTACCCTGCTTCCAGCGGCTCATGTTTGCTGTGAAAAATGTTGGTGTGTATTGGAGCATTTAATGCAATTAAACATGTTAATGACTAGAGCGACCACTGGTGAAGGGCTGACCAAGAAGAAAATAATAATAGTAAGAATAATAAAAATATTAATAAAAATAATAGCAACAAGCATAATAGTAATACTAACAATACTACTTACTACTACTACTACTAATAAAAATAATAACATTAATAAAAATAATAATAAAGCTCCGTAACGCAGCCCCATTGATTCCTATGGGGAAACAAAACCTAACATAATCCCCGAGTCTAAACACCCCTAATCTGCTGCCCCTGACATTGCCAACACCTACATTAACACTTATTAACCCCTAATCTGCCACCCCCGACATCGCAGCCACCTACAGTACACTGTTCCAATCAGCCAATAGAATGCAAGCTTTATCCTATTGGCTGATTGGATCAGCCAATAGGATTGAAGCTCAATCCTATTGGCTGATTGCATCAGCCAATAGGATTTTTTCACCTTTAATTCGGAATTCAAGGGATGCCATCATGGATGACGTCCCTTAAAGGAACCTTCATTCTTCAGTAGCCGTCGTCAGAAGAGGATGCTCCGTGCCGGGTGTCTTGAAGATGGAGCCGCTCCGCGTCGGAAGGATGAAGATAGAAGATGCCGTCTGGATGAAGACTTCTGCCCGCCTGGAGGACCACTTCTTGCCGTCTGGATGAAAACCTCTCCCGGCTTTGTTGAGGACTTCTTGCTACTTGGATGAAGACTTCTCCCGGCTTCATTGAGGATGGATGCCTGGTCTTCAAAAACTGTAAGTGGATCTTCGGGGGTTAGTGATTTGTTCCGATCAGCCAATAGAATGCAAGCTCAATCCGATTGGCTGATTGGATCAAAGGAACCTTCATTCGTCATTCAGTCGTCAGTTGAAGAGGATGGCTCCGCGCCGGCTCCTTGGAAGATGGCTCCACTCCGAATGGATGAAGATTGAAGACGCCGCCTGGATGAAGACTTCTGCTGGATGGAGGACCTCTTCTGCTCCACTTGGATGAAGAATTCGGCTCGGCTGGGTGAAGACGACTCAAGGTAGGGAGATCTTCAGGGGGTTAGTGTTAGGTTTTTTTAAGGGGGGTTTGGGTGGGTTAGAGTAGGGGTATGTGGGTGGTGGGTTTTAATGTTGGGGGGGTTGTATTTTTTTTTTACAGGTTAAAGAGCAAGGCCCCGCAAAAAGCCCTTTTAAGGACTGGTAAAAGAGCTGGTTACTTTGTAATTTAGAATAAGGTAGGGCATTTTTTTTATTTTGGGGGGGCTTTATTATTTTATTAGGGGGCTTAGATTAGGTGTAATTAGTTTAAACTTCTTGTAATTCTTTTTTATTTTCTGTAATTTAGTGTTTGTTTTTTTTGTACTATAGTTTAGTTTATTTAATTTTAGGTAATTGTAATTCATTTATTTAATTAATTAATTTAATGATAGTGTAGTGTTAGGTTTAATTGTAACAGGTTAGGATTTATTTTACAGGTAATTTTGTAAGTATTTTAGCTAGGTAGTTATTAAATAGTTAATAACTATTTAATAACTATTGTACCTAGTTAAAATAAATACAAAGTTGCCTGTAAAATAAAAATAAATCCTAAAATAGCTACATTATAATTATTAGTTATATTGTAGCTATCTTAGGGTTTATTTTATAGGTAAGTATTTAGTTTTAAATAGGAATAATTTAGTTAATAATAGTAAGTTTTATTTAGATTTATTAAAATAATATTAAAGTTAGGGGGGTGTTAGTGTTAGACTTAGGTTTAGGGGTTAATAAGTTTAATATAGGTGGCAGCGGGGTCCGGGAGCGGCGGTTTAGGGGTTAAACATTTAATTTAGTTGCGGCGGGGTCCGGGAGCAGCAGTTTAGGGGTTAATGAGTTTAATATAGGTTGAGACGGTGTAGTGGGGGGCAGGATAGGGTTTAATAACTTTAATATAGGTGGCGGTGGGCTCCGGGTGCGGCGGTTTAGGGGTTAAACAATTTATTTAGTTGCGGCGGGGTCCAGGATCCACAGGATAGGGGTTAATAACTTGAATATAGGTGGCGGCGGGGTAGTGGGGGGCAGGATAGGGGTTAATAGGTATAATGTAGGTGGCGGCTGGGTCCGGGAGCGGCGTTTTAGTTGATTATACATTTATTATAGTTGCGGCGGGGTCCAGGAGCGGCATTTTAGGGGGTAATAACGTTATTAAGGTGCGGGGGGCTCCGGGAGCGGTGGTTTAGGGGGGTAAAACAGTGTAGTTTAGTGTGGGTGCTTAGTGTCAGGCTATCAAGAAAGCTGCAAAGAAGCCGATGAGCAGCGAGATTGATGACTGTCAGTTAACAACAGTCCGCTGCTCATCGCTCCATTCTTGGTGCGCGGCTTCTTGACAGCTTTTTTGATAACTTTGGCGAACGTATTCAGGTCCGCGGCGGCGATGGTAGGCGAGCTTAGGCGAGCGTATTGGGCCGGCGAATGCAGGTAAGTAGACGGCTTCATAACTAGAGACCTTATAGTGTAATAAGTTCAAAAACAGAGGCGTATTTAGCTTGTGGTTGAAAACTGCTCTCCTAGTGTTACCTCAATCATATGAGGTAAGTGACTTGCGTTGGTAGGAAATATTTCCATACTGTGGTAAAGCTGGTGCCCTTACTTCCGTCTGTTACACCTGCTATGAATGTGGTAGTAAAGTATCCTCAAGTATTACATAAAGATGATTGCAGTTGTAAGAATAAAATACGAAATGTATTAGTTTACAGGAATTCAACCAATTTCTCTAGTTTCAATTAAAAGTTCTACTGGGTTAAGGTTGCAGCAAAAATGTCTGTACAAAATTGCTGTTTTTTCCCCACATTATCCAAAATCTCTAATGATTACAGATAATTCATTCTTTTCTTTTTTCGGGCACGACAAGCGCATTAAAGAGCAGTCACATCAACCAGCATAAATTCGCTCACTAATAATTAAGGGATCACCATAGTAACTGACCCCACCCACTCAGCCTTCAAATAAGAGGCCCCTGTAGGAGAATGGCAATGGATAGCCCTCTGACGAAATAATACACTCACAAAATGCGTAAGGGAGGAGCTACAAGCAGCAAGTGACTTCACTTCTGGTTTTTCGTAGTCCAGGCATCATGACAAGAGGCGGAGCTGCATCCTATACCTCTGAACAGGACTCACACAAGACTTACAGGGAAGTGAACTCTATGTGATTTACATGCTGGATGGATATCTCTTTTTAGAGAATTGGTCCGTATGGGACATTTTGGGCTTCTGAATTAAGAGCTGGTTTTCCCTCACCGGTATCCTGTTTACCACTTCCTTGTTATTCGTGAACTTTGGTTGCATAGCAGCAGTTTAACAGCAAGTTCGTACAGACATTTTTGCTGCAACCTTAACCCAGTAGAACTTTTAATTAAAACTAGAGAAATAAGTTTCATTCCTGTAAACTAATACATTTCATATTTTATTCTTACAACTGCAATCATCTTTATGTAATACTCGAGGATACTTTACTACCACATTCATAGCAGTTGTAACAGATGGAAGTAAGGGCACCAGCTTTACCACAGTATGGAAATATTTCCTACCACTTACCTCATATGATTGAGGTAACACTAGGTGAGCAGTTTTTAACCACAAGCTAAATACGCCTCTGTTTTTGAACTTATTACACTATGGCCTCTAGTTATTAAGGTCTGGCGGACCTGATCCGACACTGCGGATCAGGTCCGCCAGACCTCGCTGAATATGGCGAGCAATACGCTCGCCGTATTCAGCATTGCACAAGCAGCTCACAAGAGCTGCTGGTGCAATGCCGCCCCGTGCAGACTTGCGGCCAATAACAATGGTGTCTCTGTGCCATCCTGCTCTTGCTGTTTCAGATGATGTTACTAACAACTGGAGCCACCATTTGATACTCTCTGTGCCACCTCCTGCTCTTGCTGATTCAGATGATGTTACTAACAACTGAAGCCACCATTTGATACTCTCTGTGCCACCTCCTGCTCTTGCTCTTTCAGATGATGTTACTAACAACTGGAGCCACCATTTGATACTCTCTGTGCCACATCCTGCTCTTGCTGTTTCAGATGATGCTACTAACAACTGGAGCCACCATTTGATACTCTCTGTGCCACCTCCTGCTCTTGCTGTTACAGATGATGTTACTAACAACTTGAGCCACCATTTGATACTCTCTGTGCCACCTCCTACTCTTGCTGTTTCAGATGATGTTACTAACAACTGGAGCCACCATTTGTTACTCTCTGTGCCACCTCCTGCTCTTGCTGTTTCAGATGATGTTACTAACAACTGGAGCCACCATTTGATACTCTCTGTGCCACCTCCTGCTCTTGCTGTTTCAGATGATGTTACTAACAACTGGAGCCACCATTTGATACTCTCTGTGCCACCTCCTGCTCTTGCTGTTTCAGATGATGT
The DNA here is from genome assembly GCF_027579735.1 of Bombina bombina. NCBI lineage: Eukaryota > Metazoa > Chordata > Amphibia > Anura > Bombinatoridae > Bombina > Bombina bombina. The sequence goes on from NC_069508.1 coordinate 9,898,229, forward strand.
TTCTAACAACTGGAGCCACCATTTTATACTCTCTGTAACACCTCCTGCTCTTGCTGTTTCAGATGATGTTACTAACAACTGGAGCCACCATTTGATACTCTCTGTGCCACTTCCTGCTCTTGCTGTTTCAGATGATGTTACTAACATCTGAAGCCACCATTTTATACTCTCTGTGCCACCTCCTGCTCTTGCTGTTTCAGATGATGTAACTAACAACTGGAGCCACCATTTGATACTCTCTGTGCCACCTCCTGCTCTTGCTGTTTCAGATGATGCTACTAACAACTGGAGCCACCATTTGATACTCTCTGTGCCACCTCCTGCTCTTGCTGTTTCAGATGATGTTACTAACAACTGGAGCCACCATTTGATACTCTCTGTGCCACCTCCTGCTCTTGCTGTTTCAGATGATGTTACTAACAACTGGAGCCACCATTTGTTACTCTCTGTGCCACCTCCTGCTCTTGCTGTTTCAGATGATGTTACTAACAACTGGAGCCACCATTTGATACTCTCTGTGCCACCTCCTGCTCTTGCTGTTTCAGATGATGTTACTAACAACTGGAGCCACCATTTGATACTCTCTGTGCCACCTCCTGCTCTTGCTGTTTCAGATGATGTTACTAACAACTGGAGCCACCATTTGATACTCTCTGTGCCACCTCCTGCTCTTGCTGTTTCAGATGATGTTACTAACAACAGGAGCCACCATTTGATACTCTCTGTGCCACCTCCTGCTCTTTTGCATTTTCAGATGATGCTACTAACAACTGGAGCCACCATTTGATACTCTCTGTGCCTCCTCCTGCTCTTGCTGTTTCAGATGATGTTACTAACAACTGGAGCCACCATTTAATACTCTCTGTGCCACCTCCTGCTCTTGCTGTTTCAGATGATGTTACTAACAACTGGAGCCACCATTTGATACTCTTTGTGTCACATCCTGCTCTTGCTGTTTCAGATGATGTAACTAACAACTGGAGCCACCATTTGATACTCTCTGTGCCACCTCCTTCTCTTGCTTTTTCAGATGATGTTACTAACAACTGGAGCCACCATTTGATACTCTCTGTGCCACCTCCTGCTCTTGCTGTTTAAGATGATGTAACTAACAACTGGAGCCACCATTTGATACTCTCTGTGCCACCTCCTGCTCTTGCTGTTTAAGATGATGTTACTAACAACTGGAGCCACCATTTGATACTATCTGTGCCACCTCCTTCTCTTGCTGTTTCAGATGATGTTACTAACAACTGGAGACACCATTTGACTTTGGAGGAAACTTGCCTAGGATTTCCATCAGAAAGAGCTGCTGTCTTTTTTTATTTGTGGCCTTTAGTTGACACATTATTTCCTCATATTAGATATGTGTAATTTTTGTGGGTAGCGCTCACCTTTCTCATTTTGGTTATAAGTGGTTAGATTGATCACAAATGAGACCAGTCCTTGGAAAAAGGGGACAATGCCATTAAAAAAGGGGATGTCATGGAACAGTCAATAGAACTTCAGTTTTCCTGAACCATAATCATCAATCACCTCTGTGCTCACATTTCCTTTTTCTAGTTCATGTTGTGCTACTTTATGCACTGACACAGATGGGACTCTCATACAAAGTGTCTGAAGGTATTTTATTATTATTTATGTTGGGAATTATGTCCCTTACAAATGGCAATTCATTCTTTGTCTGTTAAACTATTAAAAAGGGAAAAAAAATCAGGAAAAAAAGAGGAATCCTATGAGAGTGATTCCTAGTTTTATTCTCTTCCCAGCCAGCTGGTGTTTGAAATTAATTACAAACGGTTGCCAAGGAAACCAATTCATTTATTCCCTAAAACGTACAATACTGTATTAAGTTATAGGACAACTCTAGGGGTCAAAGCAGAGAAATAATTAACGCACCCCAACATGGTTCCCATCTCACTCATCCACTGCTTGCAACTGTTTGCGCACAATGCTCTGATGTCTCAGACAACGTGGCGGCCATATTTAATGAGTACTGTGGAAAACATGCTTTATCCCCACAGAACTAATTAGAGTAAAAAGTTTGGGGATTTGGGGATTTTTACTGCAAAATGAATTTTTTTTTTTACCAGCCAGAGAATGAGCACATCGGTAACTCCTGAAGAACATTAAAGGAATGTTCTAAAACATAAACTGTAATTAATTATTAAATTGTTTTTGCATTATTTATCTTACAAGTGGGGTAACCACATATATAACGGCCCATGTTGCAGCTCCCAGGCAGAAAGGTTTCATTAGTTGATGAAGTTGCACAATAACTGCTCCTGATTGGCTGATCAACCGTGTCCTGCTCTGGAACTGCAAGGCTTGGAGAGGCAAAACTAGCAGATGATTGGCAGGGATGTAAAACTACCACTTCTGATTGGTTGACTGTCCATTACTGTTTAATGCTTTTGTGGATTTTACACATAGGGGTTTATCACAATCTTGTGTTTCTTTGTGGCAGATAATGATTTCTGAGCTTCAGCCGGTATTGTCAGTATCTATTTCCAGGGATAACAATCCCAATATCCTTCTGCCAATAATACCCTTGAAACCTCCTAAAAACAACACAATTAATATCTTCATCACTGACCTTGTGATTTAATAATCAAAAAACAAATCTAATAATAAATTGTGACTTTGCATGTTTAACAATTACATTACAGGTGGCAGGATCTGTATATTCATGGATCCATATAGTCTGTGGTGATGCTATGCGTAGGGATACATGTGTGTGTCTATTTAAGGAATTATCACTATAGAGGGCACATGTGTGTGTCTATTTAAGGAATTATAACTATAGAGGGCACATGTGTGTGACTATTTAAGGAATTATCAGTATATAGGGCACATGTGTGTGACTATTTAAGGAATTATAACTATAGAGGGCACATGTGTGTGACTATTTAAGGAATTATCAGTATATAGGGCACATGTGTGTGACTATTTAAGGAATTATCAGTATATAGGGCACATGTGTGTGACTATTTAAGGAATTATCAGTATATAGGGCACATGTGTTTGTCTTTTTAAGGAATTATCAGTATAGGGGTCACATGTGTATGTCTATTTAAGGAATTATAACTATAGAGGGCACATGTGTGTGACTATTTAAGGAATTATCAGTATATAGGGCACATGTGTGTGACTATTTAAGGAATTATCAGTATATAGGGCACATGTGTTTGTCTTTTTAAGGAATTATCAGTATAGGGGTCACATGTGTGTGACTATTTAAGGAATTATCAGTATAGAGGGCACATGTGTATGTCTATTTAAGGAATTATCAGTATAGAGGGCACGTGTGTTTGTCTAATTAAGGAGTTATCAGTATAGGGGGCACATGTGTGTGACTATTTAAGGAATTATCAGTATAGAGGACACATGTGTTTGTCTATTTAAGGAATTATCAGTATAGAGGGCACATGCGTTTGTCTATTTAAGGAATTATCAGTATAGAGGGCACATGTGTTTGTCTATTTAAGGAATTATCAGTATAGAGGGCACATGTGTATGTCTATTTAAGGAATTGTCTATATAGAGATCGCATCTGTTTGTCTAAGGAATTATCAGTAAAGAGGGCACATGTGTTTGTCTATTTAAGGAATTATCAGTATATAGGGCACATGTGTGTGTCTATTTAAGGAATTATCAGTAAGGAGGGCACATGTGTTTGTCTATTTAAGGAATTATCAGTATATAGGGCACATGTGTGTGTCTATTTAAGGAATTATCAGTAAGGAGGGCACATGTTTTTGTTTATTTAAGGAATTATCAGTATAGAGGGCACATGCGTTTGTCTATTTAAGGAATTATCAATATAGAGGGCACATGTGTTTGTCTATTTAAGGAATTATCAGTATAGAGGGCACATGTTTGTCTTTTTAAGGAATTATCAGTATATAGGGCACATGTTTTTGTTTATTTAAGGAATTATCAGTATAGAGGGCACATGCGTTTGTCTATTTAAGGAATTATCAGTATACAGGGCACATGCGTTTGTCTATTTAAGGAATTATCAGTATAGAGGGCACATGTGTTTGTCTATTTAAGGAATTATCAGTATAGAGGGCACATGCGTTTGTCTATTTAAGGAGTTATCAGTATAGGGGGCACATGTGTGTGACTATTTAAGGAATTATCAGTATAGAGGGCACATGTGTTTGTCTATTTAAGGAGTTATCAGTATAGGGGGCACATGTGTGTGACTATTTAAGGAATTATCAGTATAGAGGGCACATGTGTTTGTCTATTTAAGGAGTTATCAGTATAGGGGGCACATGTGTGTGACTATTTAAGGAATTATCAGTATAGAGGGCACATGTGTTTGTCTATTTATGGAATTATCAGTATAGAGGGCACATGTGTATGTCTATTTAAGGAATTGTCTATATAGAGATCGCATCTGTATGTCTAAGGAATTATCAGTAAAGAGGGCACATGTGTTTGTCTATTTAAGGAGTTATCAGTATATAGGGCACATGTGTGTGACTATTTAAGGAATTATCAGTATAGAGGGCACATGTGTTTGTCTATTTAAGGAATTATCAGTATAGAGGGCACATGTGTATGTCTATTTAAGGAATTGTCTATATAGAGATCGCATCTGTATGTCTAAGGAATTATCAGTAAAGAGGGCACATGTGTTTGTCTATTTAAGGAATTATCAGTATATAGGGCACATGTGTGTGTCTATTTAAGGAATTATCAGTAAGGAGGGCACATGTGTTTGTCTATTTAAGGAATTATCAGTATATAGGGCACATGTGTGTGTCTATTTAAGGAATTATCAGTATATAGGGCACATGTGTGTGACTATTTAAGGAATTATCAGTATATAGGGCACATGTGTGTGACTATTTAAGGAATTATCAGTATATAGGGCACATGTGTGTGACTATTTAAGGAATTATCAGTATAGAGGGCACATGTGTTTGTCTATTTAAGGAATTATCAGTATATAGGGCACATGTGTGTGACTATTTAAGGAATTATCAGTAAGGAGGGCACATGTGTTTGTCTATTTAAGGAATTATCAGTATATAGGGCACATGTGTGTGTCTATTTAAGGAATTATCAGTATATAGGGCACATGTGTGTGACTATTTAAGGAATTATCAGTAAGGAGGGCACATGTGTTTGTCTATTTAAGGAATTATCAGTATAGAGGGCACATGTGTTTGTCTATTTAAGGAGTTATCAGTATAGGGGGCACATGTGTGTGACTATTTAAGGAATTATCAGTATAGAGGGCACATGTATTTGTCTATTTAAGGAATTATTAGTATAGAGGGCACATGTGTATGTCTATTTAAGGAATTGTCTATATAGAGATCGCATCTGTATGTCTAAGGAATTATCAGTAAAGAGGGCACATGTGTTTGTCTATTTAAGGAATTATCAGTAAAGAGGGCACATGTGTTTGTCTATTTAAGGAATTATCAGTATAGAGGGCACATGTGTTTGTCTATTTAAGGAGTTATCAGTATAGGGGGCACATGTGTGTGACTATTTAAGGAATTATCAGTATAGAGGGCACATGTGTTTGTCTATTTAAGGAATTATCAGTATAGAGGACACATGTGTATGTCTATTTAAGGAATTGTCTATATAGAGATCGCATCTGTATGTCTAAGGAATTATCAGTAAAGAGGGCACATGTGTTTGTCTATTTAAGGAATTATCAGTATATAGGGCACATGTGTGTGTCTATTTAAGGAATTATCAGTAAGGAGGGCACATGTGTTTGTCTATTTAAGGAATTATCAGTATATAGGGCACATGTGTGTGTCTATTTAAGGAATTATCAGTATATAGGGCACATGTGTGTGACTTTTTAAGGAATTATCAGTATATAGGGCACATGTGTGTGACTATTTAAGGAATTATCAGTATATAGGGCACATGTGTGTGACTATTTAAGGAATTATCAGTATAGAGGGCACATGTGTATGTCTATTTAAGGAATTATCAGTATAGAGGGCACATGTGTTTGTCTATTTAAGGAGTTATCAGTATAGGGGGCACATGTGTGTGACTATTTAAGGAATTATCAGTATAGAGGGCACATGTGTTTGTCTATTTAAGGAATTATCAGTATAGAGGGCACATGTGTATGTCTATTTAAGGAATTGTCTATATAGAGATCGCATCTGTATGTCTAAGGAATTATCAGTAAAGAGGGCACATGTGTTTGTCTATTTAAGGAATTATCAGTATAGAGGGCACATGTGTATGTCTATTTAAGGAATTATCAGTATATAGGGCACATGTGTTTGTCTATTTAAGGAATTATCAGTATAGAGGGCACATGTGTTTGTCTATTTAAGGAGTTATCAGTATAGGGGGCACATGTGTGTGACTATTTAAGGAATTATCAGTATAGAGGGCACATGTGTTTGTCTATTTAAGGAATTATCAGTATAGAGGGCACATGTGTATGTCTATTTAAGGAATTGTCTATATAGAGATCGCATCTGTATGTCTAAGGAATTATCAGTAAAGAGGGCACATGTGTTTGTCTATTTAAGGAATTATCAGTATATAGGGCACATGTGTGTGTCTATTTAAGGAATTATCAGTAAGGAGGGCACATGTGTTTGTCTATTTAAGGAATTATCAGTATATAGGGCACATGTGTGTGTCTATTTAAGGAATTATCAGTAAGGAGGGCACATGTTTTTGTTTATTTAAGGAATTATCAGTATAGAGGGCACATGCGTTTGTCTATTTAAGGAATTATCAATATAGAGGGCACATGTGTTTGTCTATTTAAGGAATTATCAATATAGAGGGCACATGTGTTTGTCTATTTAAGGAATTATCAGTATAGAGGGCACATGTTTGTCTTTTTAAGGAATTATCAGTTTATAGGGCACATGTTCTTGTCTATTTAAGGAATTATCAGTTTAGAGGGCACCCTGACAGTGCCCTCCCCTCAATGACCCCTCCCCCACGGAGGACAAAAGGCTTATTGGGGAAACGGGCATGGAAGGCACGGAGGAGGGCGGGAGCATTAACATCAGAGGAGGGAACCTATGAACGCTCCTCTGGACCGTATCCCCTCCAATGAACCAAATACTGTACGCGGCCCCTGGACATGCGAGAGTCAATAATGCTGCTGACCTCATACTCCTCATGGTTGTCAACAAAGATAGGATGGCGACAAGGCAACACAGTGGTAAACCGATTACAAACCAATGGTTTCAAGAGGGAGACATGAAAAACATTGGAGATGCGCATTGCAGGAGGAAGGTTAAGAGCGTAGGCCACAGAATTGACCCATTGGAGTATTCGAAAAGGACCAACATAACGGGGATCCAGTTTATTGGAAGGCACACGAAGGTTCAAGTTGCGGGAGGACAGCCAAACTCTCTCACCAACCTGGTAAGAAGGTGCAGGCGGACGCCTACGATCAGCCTGGAACTTTTGGCGCTGCATAGAACGATGAAGGCAATCCTGAATCTACACCCACGTGGAACGGAGTTACCGAAGATGCTCCTCCAAAGCCGGAACAAGGATGGTTGAAACCCATAATTCGCCATGAACAGGGATAACTTGGAGGAAGCATTAATAGCACTATTACGAGCAAACTCTGCCCAAGGTAAAAGTTCAGACCAATTATTGTGGTGATCTGAGACATAGCAATGGAGGAACTGTTCCAGAGCTTGATTAGACCGTTCAGCAGCCCCATTGGATTGAGGGTGATATGCCGAGGAGAAGGAGAGCTGGATCCCCATTTGAGCACAAAAAGAACGCCAAAATCTGGAGACAAACTGGCTACCCCGGTCCGACACTATCTCCTTGGGTAACCCATGTAAACGGAAGACCTCCCGGGCAAAAATTGAAGCAAGCTCCTGAGCGGTAGGCAACTTCTTCAAGGGAATGCAATGTGACATTTTAGAAAACCGGTCAACCACCATAAGGATAACAGTATTGCCATTGGAAACAGGGAGCTCAACAATGAAGTCCATGGAAAGATGTGTCCAAGGACGCTCACCATTAGCATTAGGTTGAAGAAGACCCACAGGAAGACGTCGAGGAGTCTTATTCTGTGCACAAACTGAGCAGGAGGCAACATACGCAGCAACATCAGAACGAAGACCTGGCCACCAGAATTGTCGAGTGACAGACCAAATCATTTGGTTCTTGCCTGGGTGACCTGCGGCTTTAGGATAGTGGTAAGTGTGCAAGAGTTTAGTTAGAAGATTCTCAGGAACAAAACACTTACCACTATGTCTCTCAGGAGGTGCATTGGTTTGTGCAGCCAGGATCTCCTCCCCCAAGAGAGAAGTCAAATTAGTACATATGGCAGCCAAAATATGGTCAGGAGGTATAACAGGAGTAGGTACAGACTCCTCCTTGGACAGAGGTGAAAATTGTTGAGAGAGGGCATCAGCCCTAACATTATTACTACCAGGAAGGTAGGAGACCACATAATTAAATTGAGACAAAAATAGCACCCATCTGGCCTGTCGGGGTGACAAACGTTTTGCTTCAGATAGATAAGTTAAATTCTTGTGGTCAGTAAGAATGAGCACTGGCATGCTAGTACCCTCGAGAAGATGCCTCCATTCCTTGAGTGCCAAAATTATGGCCAGTAATTCCCTGTCGCCAATTTCATAATTGCACTCCGCTGGAGACAATTTCTTAGAGAAGAAACCACACAGATGCAAGGAACCGTCAGGCATAGGACGTTGAGACAAGAGGGCACCTACTCCAGTCTCAGACGCATCGACCTCAAGAACGAAAGGCAGGACAGGGTTAGGATGAACCAGAACTGGAGTGGCAGCAAAGGCAGTCTTAAGACTATCAAAGGTCTCAATGGCAATAGGTGACCAATGGAGTGGATCATTCTCTTTACGGGTCATGTCTGTGATAGGTTTGACCAAGGAAGAAAAGTTTTTAATAAACTTTCTATAGTAATTGGGGACCCCCAAAAAACGTTGAATAGACCGAAGACCAACTGGGCGAGGCCACTGCAGAACTGCAGATAACTTGTCAGGATCCATGGAGAACCCTGCAACGGAGATAACATAACCTAGGAAGGTTACTTGAGTCTGATGGAACTCACATTTCTCAAGTTTACAAAACAGGCCGTTCTCACGTAGTCTTTGAGGAACCCGTGTAACATCAGAACGATGAGCCTCAAGTGTGGGTGAGTGTATGAGGATGTCGTCTAAGTACACCACAACACACTGTTGCAACATATCTCGTAGGACATCATTAATAAATTCCTGGAAACAGCAGGAGCATTACATAGGCCAAAGGGCATTACAAGATACTCATAATAAATGCTCCTGGTGTTAAATGCTGTTTTCCATTCGTGGCCCTCCTTGATCCTAATGAGATTGTACGCTCCTCTCAAATCAAGCTTAGTAAAGACCGTAGCTCCCTTGAGGCGGTCAAAGAGTTCCGTAATGAGCGGAATAGGGTAAGCATTCTTAATGGTAAGATGATTAAGACCCCTATAATCGATGCATGGTCTTAACTCGCCACCCTTTTTCTTCACAAAGAAGAAGCCAGCCGCTGCAGGAGAGCAGGATTTGCGGATGATCCCCCGCTACAGAGCATCAGAAACATACTCCTCCATAGCACAATTCTCTGCAACAGACAGAGGGTAAACCCGGCCCTGAGGAGGAATGGCTCCGGGTTGCAGGTCTATGGCACAATCGTAAGACCGATGAGGAGGCAACGTACCGGAACGCACCTTGTCAAACACGTCTAGGAACTCTCGGTACTCCTCTGGCAATGGAGATACTGAAGAAGTGCACAAGACTTTAACTGGTTTCTGAAGACAAGTGGAAATACATTGCGGAGACCACAACAAAATTTCGGACCTGCGCCAGTCGAGACTGGGATTGTGCTTTTGGAGCCAGGGATAACCCAGAACAACCAGAAGATGCGGAGAGTTTATCACCTGGAACTGGAGGGTTTCAAAATGGAGAGCCCCAGCAGCCATGGACAATGGAGCGGTTTCATGAGCAACGAGTGCGGGCTGAAGGGGCCTGCCATTAATGGCCTCAATTGCAAGCGGAACGGACCGAGGCAAAACAGGAATGGAGTGCTTCGATACAAAATCACTGTCAATGAAATAGCCCGCAGCACTGGAGTCAACAAGAGCCTGGGTGACTATGGTGGAGTCCACCCAGGAAAGGACAACCGTGACCAAAGGTTTCTCCTTTAGCGGTTCCGGGGACAAGGATAAACCACCTAAGGTCTGCCCCCGACAGGACCTTAGGTGTGAGCGTTTCCCGGCCGTGTAGGGCAAGACTTCAAAAGGTGGCCCTGTAACCCACAATAGAGGCAGAGCCCCTCCCTCCTCCTAAAGGCCCTCTCCGCCGCGGAGAGATGCGTGAATCCCAACTGCATCAGCTCAGCAGTACTTGGTGACTTGGGACCAGGAGGCATGGGAGGAGAGGGAGGCATGTATAGAGGGCACATGTGTTTGTCTATTTAAGGAATTATCAGTATAGAGGGCACATGTGTGTGTCCATTTAAGGAATTATCAGTATATAGGGCACATGTGTTTGTCTTTTTAAGGAATTATCAGTATAGAGGGCACATGTGTGTGTCTATTTAAGGAATTATCAGTATATAGGGCACATGTGTTTGTCTATTTAAGGAATTATCAGTATAGAGGGCACATGTGGTTGTCTATTTAAGGAATTATCAGTATAGGGGGCACATGTGTTTGTCTATTTAAGGAATTATCAGTATAGAGGGCACATATGTGTGTCTATTTAAGGAATTATCAGTATAGAGGGCACATGTGTTTGTCTATTTAAGGAATTATCAGTATAGAGGGCACATGTGTGTGTCTATTTAAGGAATTATCAGTATAGGGAGCACATGTGTTTGTCTATTTAAGGAATTATCATAAGGGATTAAATGCCCTACATCTCCTGAGTGTCTGCTTGTAACTTAACTTATCATAACTTAACACTTAATATAACTTTATTAAATAATAAATAACAACACAACACAGTTCGTGGGTGAAAGACCCGTGGGTCGCATTTATTGGTACCAGCCATGGAACTGGCAGGTAACTTAACCACGGGTGGCGGCAATCGGGGCCTACATTCTAACTATGGATAACCCCTTCTAGAAAATGGCCAAGGGACACTGCTGCAGACCACAAGGCGGAGATACTCACGCAGCTTTATATTTAGGTGTTTTTCGGCCCAACAATAATCAGCCGAGCACGCCCAAGCATACCAAGCCTGTGACGTCACCCTGACCGCAATGGCCATTACTCAAACCTCCTTCCAGTCTGCAGCCGTGATCCTGACCACCCGCCAGATTAGGGTGCAAGCATTAGAAACTCCAAACCTGTAGGTCCAGCCTTGACTTGACGAACAGCATGTCAATAACTGGGGAGTTCAAAATTACCGTCCTTGGACTTAGGGAAGTAGTTCGAGTAACCCTCTTCCAGCCTCAGACACCTAGTCTCGAATAGAGACCTAACGAAAAACCGATTGCCGCCTTTTATATAGTTATCCGAATCAACAGTGCATTACAATTTCCAATCAGTAATGCATAACAAATCCAATCAAAGATGCATAACAAAACAAAACGACAGTGCATAACAAATTCAACAACAGTGCATAACAGGGATGGGAGGGTGGGGAAAGATCTTCTGGGTGTCCACAGGAACAAAGAGGAAGTAGAATCCCTGCACATCCTTCTTATAAGGTTAGTAAACCCCTCCCAACACAATGCAACATTGTAACTAACACACACACACAGCAGCACTCACTCCTCCAGGCCTCCAGGGCTATTTGCCCTGCACTTTCTTAAGGGATTAAATGCCCTACATCTCCTGAGTGTCTGCTTGTATCTTAACTTATCATAACTGAACACTTAATATAACTTTATTAAATAATAAATAACAACACAACACAGTTCGTGGGTGAAAGACCCGTGGGTCGCATTTATTGGTACCAGCCGTGGAACTGGCAGGTAACTTAACCACGGGTGGCGGCAATTGAGGCCTACATTCTAACTATGGATAACCCCTTCTAGAAAATGGCCAAGGGACACTGCTGCAGACCACAAGGCGGAGATACTCACGCAGCTTTATATTTAGGGGTTTTTCGGCCCAACAATAATCAGCCCGAGCACGCCCAAGCCTACCAAGCCTGTGACGTCACCCTGACCGCAATGGCCGTTACTCAAACCTCCTTCCAGTCTGCAGCCGTGATCCTGACCACCCGCCACAAGAGACTGACCTGCATATTCACTGGTCCTGACTCTTGCCGCCACCCTATACTCTTTGGAGTAACTCCTGCCTGATGTTCTGCAAGAACAAATCTACTCCTGCCGGTTCTAAATGAACCCCATCCTGCCTATACAAACCCTTATGGGCTGCCGAGATGTTCCCGTGCTCTACCACAAAACCCTCGAGTTCAACTACCTGCTTCCTCAGGTCCCTATTGATCTTTTTCCTGACCTGGAAAGGCGCCTTATGACACACCATGTGCCTCCATCTTAATCTAGGGATCACATTCGACCACACGATTCTCACACCTGGAAACCAGAGTTTGAACTGCCTCAGGTCTGACGGCATTGCCCGAATTAGATCCAATGTGGGAATGGCTCCCACGTTGTTGCCGCCGGCATGAATTATCAGAATGTGGGGTTTTTCCCACCTTCTCGCGGCATTCTGGAGCAATGCAGGCAGATCTGCCCAGGCCAAGCCACTGCGCCCTAGCCAATGTAACACAGCCCTGGACAAAGGAAATCCTAGCTGCTGTCCTCCTGGCATGGCTGCAGCTCTAATTGCGGCCCAGTGCACATATGAATGGCCGACGATCCACACCCGTACAGGACCTGGACGTGTTTCTGAAAACAAAGAAAACAAGAGTTAGCCCGCTTGCAGTAGACCAGATCCTCACAACCTTTGCCCATTACCTTTAGGTATCGCCCCCGCAAGCCCCCCTCTTGCATACTTGACCCTTGATCCCCGTTCTCAAACATACAGCGGCCTAACGTAAGACTTATACCGCTGCGACCTCCACCGCCCTAATGAGCGGATGCGATCCAAGGACCGACCCAACTCTGCTGCCGTCATCGCTGCCCCCACTCGGAAGGAGTGTGGGGCAATCCGAGACCCTTCAAGACCAGCCGTTTGCGCTGCCCTATCTAAAACCTTCCCAAACTGGTATCTGGTCAGCGGGTCTCCATTGGCATGTATTAGAAACCTGGAGGAGCCTCCTGGCCGCACTTCCAGGTAAGATGACACTAGCCGCACAGGGCAACAGGTAACACCAGGCTGCCCCGGCAAGGAAAGCCAAGCCCCCCGGCCTTCCTGGTCGGTTTTGGACCTGGGAATGAACAATAGCACGAAGTCATCCACCAGTCTGACATGGCTGTGCATGACCCCCCTGTGGCCGCCGTTTTGGCTCGCGGTACCAACTCGCCCACCCTTAATGCGCCATGAAACGCCTGGCCGAAGGCCGCCCCGAAGAGCTGAGCCTCGAAAGGTGAGGAACATACCTCTGGTAGGACCACCAGCAACTTTACCAGCCGTTCTGCCGTAATGGGCTCCCTTGCGTCCCGTTGTGGAACTTCCAGACGGCCCCACCCCCTAATAAGCTGCTTTACAAGGAAGGAGCGTGACTCGTCTTTAAAAGCGTATAGCCAGCCGAAGAAAGCCACAGCCGATAGCCTCGCGACCACCGCCCCCTTTTTTGCTCGCTTACCTCTTAGGTCCGCCAGCCAGTGCAACAGAAACCCCTGTTCACCCTCACAGGAAGGGAACTCACGTAGGTCGCAGAAACCTACCCACTTGCTCCAGTACCTTACGTATGCCGACCATGTGCTCGGTGCCAACTAAGCCCACAACAAAGGAATCAGTTGCTGTAGTCCCTCGCCATCTGCCACAAAAAGAGAGGGCAAGAAAGACCATTAGGAGCCGCGGCAGGTGCCACTGCCCTAAATGCCTCCCACTGGAAGCGAGACAATGCATCTGCAACTATATTCTGCACCCCTGGCAAATGCCGGGCCCTAAAGTCAATGTTCCATTGCAAACATCTCAACACCAGGTGTCGCAAATAATGCACCACCACAGGCGATGAAGCTGAAAGCTTGTTAACCGCAGACACCACGCTGAGATTATCCGTCCAGAAAATCACAGCCCTGCTACTAAACAGGTGACCCCACAGTTCCACTGCAACCAGTATAGGAAACAATTCCAGAAAGCAAAGATTGCGTCTAAGCCCTCTGGCCGTCCACTCGGTCGGCCAGGGCTCCGCACTCCATGCCCCTTCAAAGTTAGCCCCATACCCGGATGCTCCAGCGGCGTCCGTGAACAGATGTAATGCTTGGTTAGATATTGGATCACCTCGCCACATGTAGATGCCGTTAAAGTCCTGGAGAAACCTCTCCCAGACCTGCAAGTCCACCACGAGATCCCTCGTGATGCGAATGCGTGATACCGGAGCCCTTCCTCCGCCCAAACACCGATCTAACCGCTTGCTAAACACCCTACCCCACGGGATAACTCTCCCCGCGAAGTTAAGGAGACCAAGGAGTGACTGCAGCTCCCGCAGCCGAACACGTCTGTGCCGAAACCATGGCACGAACTGTCGCCAACATCTTGGCAACCTTTTGCTTAGGCAACCTACACTCTCCTGCCACCGAATCAATCTCGTTGCCTAAGAACGTCAAGCATGTGCACGGTCCCTCCGTCTTATCCTCTGCTAGAGGAACCCCAAACCTGGCCATCATGAACCTCATGACTTTCATTAAAGAGGCACATTCTTGCGAGTTGGCCGCCCCTACCAGGAGAAAGTCGTCCAAGTAGTGCGCAACTCTGTCACTTCCAGCCACCGAGACCACCGCCCAGTGCAGGAAAGTGCTGAATGCTTCGAAATACACGCAGGATATCGAACAGCCCATGGGTAGACAACGGTCAACATAATAACCCCCTTCAAACCAACACCCCATCAACCCGAAGGATGATGGGTGAATCGGGAGAAGCCGAAACGCGGATTCTATGTCTAACTTTGCCATCAACGCTCCAGGGCCCCGTTCCCTGACCATAGCCAGCGCGTTGTCAAACGACTGGTAACGGACTGAGCTCAATTCCTCCGGAATGGCGTTGTTTACTGACTGCCCTTTCGGATAAGAGAGGTGTTGTATGAGCCGGAACATACCCGTTTCCTTTTTGGGGACAACCCCCAGTGGGGAAACAACTAAATCTGGCAGTGGCAATTCCCTGAAAGGGCCAGCAACCCTACCCAAGGCCACTTCTTTTCCCAGCTTCTCCCTGACTGCCTCAGGGTACTGAGAAGATGATTTCAGGTTCTTCCTGTCTCAGGCTCCCACTACTCGACCAACTACTGGGATTACGAAACCCTCACGCAAGCCGCTATCCAAAAGCTGAGCAGCCACCCTGTCCGGGTACCTGCTCAACCATTTGCCAATGACCTGGAACCTAAGGGGCGAATCCGCCCTTACTTCCAGCGCCTCCCTTGCCCCCAAACCAATCAGTTTGGGTATCTCGCTTCTTGGAGCAATAAGCTCCAGGGTGTTGTCCGCTGCAGAACTTACAGACGTGCTTGAACGTGCACAATGTGCCCCGCTCTAATGCTTTGTCCAGATACCGCCAGCACACACCCCCTTGCCGCCGTCGAAAGCGCAATGTCTGCCTACCGCCGTGGAAACCCCCTTGCGCCCTCCTTTCCGCATCAAGATACGCCCATAGATGCAAATCCATTGTGCCAAAATCAAGCAATGGGTTGCCCACCTTCTTCTTCCAATATAGCATATCATACTCTCTCCACGCAGCATCAGCAAACTTTCTGTGTATTGCATCAATGGTGTCGACATACTTAAAGAGGGCAATCCCCTGATCGGGAAACCTCTCCAAGTAGCAAGTGGCGTAGACCCGGAAACACCGATGCCACTCCTCAAGGATATCGGGCCGCCTAAATTTCTTAGGGCCTGTACCATCCTCCGCCATTTCTTTAAACTTAAAAGCCTCTGCCGACAGTTCAAACATATTCACATACTTACCGTCCTGGATACGCTTCACCGTCTTAGACTTAAGGTGTGCATGCAAACTGTGTACCTGGCACGAATAAGTATCCCCATGTACCGCTGCTTTTCTGTTCACCGCCTGTGGTGACCCCCCAGCAACCCCTAGGAGTTGAGATGACTGTGCCACACTACTGGCATTGCCATCCATGTGATTGCCCCTACTAATCTTTCTCAACATTCTATACATCCTCCTATGCCCTTTCGTGTGCAAACACAGGGACCCATCTATCTCAGACCCCGAACCTGACCCACTAGAGCTGGAAGAATTACACCGCCCCCTAGGTAAACCAAGTTGCATCTCACCAGAGGAAGCACCCGATGCCGCCTGGCCTTGTCCAGAAGCACTGCTGACTCCTCTAGGCACGAGAGCTCCAGAACTCTGAGTCGCCATGTCCCTGCTGGATGAGGATGTCCTGGGTACCTGCAAAATAGAAGCCAAGAGGGGAGTACCTCGGGAAGAGCCAGCCGTCTCCTCCCTATCCCCCCCTTCCCCAAATTCTAGATACCCTTCCCGGTCGCTATCACTCACACCGCATGCCAAACTCACATCATCATCCGTACTGGTGGCCAGCCCACTAGCCGAATCCTCTTGAAATCTCACGGTCCTACTCCGACCCTGAGACTTCGATCCCCTGGCCTGTCGCACCTGCCCCCTCCCAGGGCTCTCCAGGCCTTCCCCAGGGCCATCACTAATGCTAGCATGCCCCCTTTTCACAGCCCCCCTTGTGGCTATTTGCCCCTACCGTGCTGGTGAGGTCCTGCTGGGCATCATTATACCCTGCAGACCTTGCTCCTGGGACTCCGCTACCGCTGTGTCACTACCTGAGCTATGTGCCACAATGGCCCCCTTATTTGCGGTCTTAGCCGCGGGGGCCTTTCCTTTACTTTGGGCCACGGCATGTGCGGGAGCCGCCTTAGCTTTGCCCCCTCCTAACGTAGGCCGCGAGTGCGAGGAGGGTGCCCTCTCGGCATCCCCTCCTTTATTGCTTGTTCCCGCTGCAGCTCTTGTGCGCACTCCCTGCTGCGCCACCCCCGGAGTGCCCCCCAAGAGGCCTTGCTGCCCCGCTTCCTCATTCTCACTTGCCCCATGACTCCTCGCTGCTGCCCCTTGTCCTGGCCTGCCATGCGCCCCCTCAGCCTCCTGAGGCCTAGCTGTTTTGCCCCCAAGAGCGGGTCCCCCCGAGGTGCTACCTTCTTACCTCCGGAGCCAGGGGGGAATGATCCGCTCGGTTCGCTGGCCAGATTGCGAGTGCCGCGAGCGGAAGTGACGTCACCGGAAGTGACGTAAGGACGCACAACGCCACCGGAAGTCGATGTGGCGGCCATTTTGGATGCCACGAGGGATGACGAACCGGAGGCCTGCACACTACCATAGGCCGAAGCCTGGGCCTGAAGTACCGCCTGAGCCGCCGCCGCACCCGCGAGGACCGACGCTAAGGACTGTAAGAGGGACACCGCCGCCACCACCGATTCCCCGGAGAGGACCACCGCCGCAGGTAAGGCCGCACTGCTCCCACCACCAACGCCAACGGAACTCTTTCCAGAGGTACCCGAACCCCTTATGGCCTCGCTGGGCCCCGCAACTACAGGCCCCTGCGTAAGGCCTACTCCGGAACCCCCGGGTGCATCACCGGGACCCCCGGAGCAGAAACCGGAGCTCCCCTGGGACCCCCTAGGCCCTACACCTGACCCTCCTAGTGCGCCTGCTCGCCCCTCAGGCCCTACATCCCCTGGGGGCCTACACTCCAACCCGACAGGCTGATAAGCCTATCCGGACCCACCATCCCCTACTAAATTCTCCCGTGCAGGAGAAGAAAATAACACAGGGCTACCATCCCCCCCTAAGGGAGAAACGGGTAGACACAGCCCAGACCCATGGCCCAGACCCACCGTGACATTTCCAGATGGGGATGGTGCAACCCAATCAACGTCCTCTAACTCCATTTCTTCCCATTCTCCAGATTCACCTTCAATTGGAAAAATGCTGCAAACTGCTAAGCTGAAAGATCTTCTGGGAGTCCACAGGAACAAAGAGGAAGTAGAATCCCTGCACATCCTTCTTATAAGGTTAGTAAACCCCTCCCAACACAATGCAACATTGTAACTAACACACACCCACAGCAGCACTCACTCCTCCAGGCTTTAACCCTTAGCTACGTTCCGGGCTATTTGCCCTGCACTTTCTGTATAGAGGGCACATGTGTGTGTCTATTTAAGGAATTATCAGTATATAGGGCACATGTGTTTGTCTATTTAAGGAATTATCAGTACTATAGAGGGCACATGTGTTTGTCTATTTAAGGAATTATCAGTATAGGGGTCACATGTGTTTGTCTATTTAAGGAATTATTAGTATAGAGATCACATGTGTTTGTCTATTTAAGGAATTATCAGTATAGAGGGCACATGTGTTTGTCTATTTAAGGAATTATCAGTATAGGGGTCACATGTGTTTGTCTATTTAAGGAATTATCAGTATAGAGGGCACATGTGTTTGTCTATTTAAGGAATTATCAGTATAGGGGGCACATGTGTTTGTCTATTTAAGGAATTATCAGTACAGGGAGCACATGTGTTTGTCTATTTAAGGAATTATCAGTATATAGGGCACATGTGTTTGTCTATTAAGGAATTATCAGTATAGAGGGCACATGTGTTTGTCTATTTAAGGAATTATCAGTATAGGGGTCACATGTGTTTGTCTATTAAGGAATTATTAGTATAGAGATCACATGTGTTTGTCTATTTAAGGAATTATCAGCATAGAGGGCACATGTGTTTGTCTATTAAGGAATTATTAGTATAGAGATCACATGTGTTTGTCTATTTAAGGAATTATCAGTATAGAGGGCACATGTGTTTGTCTATTTAAGGAATTATCAGTATAGAGGGCACATGTGTTTGTCTATTTAAGGAATTATCAGTATAGGGGTCACATGTGTTTGTCTATTAAGGAATTATTAGTATAGAGATCACATGTGTTTGTCTATTTAAGGAATTATCAGTATAGAGGGCACATGTGTTTGTCTATTTAAGGAATTATCAGTATAGGGGGCACATGTGTATGTCTATTTAAGGAATTATCAGTATAGGGAGCACATGTGTTTGTCTATTTAAGGAATTATCAGTATAGGGAGCACATGCATTTGTCTATTTAAGGAATTATCAGTATAGAGGGCACATGTGTATGTCTATTTAAGGAATTATCCATATAGGGGGCACATGTGTTTATTGGGTTATGGATTTTGATAATTTGTATTAATGTAAATATGCATATTATTCTTTTTTAACTTTAAAGGGACATGGAACCCAAAATGTTTCTTCCATGATTTAGACATAGCATATACTTTTAAACTACTTTCTATTTTACTTCTTTCATCTAATTTGCTTTGTTTCTTGGTATCTTTGTTGAAAAGCATACCTACATAGGCTCAGGAGCTGCAATGCACAACTGGGAGATAGCTGCTGATTAGTGGTTGCACACAGTCCCAGACTTCCCATAGGGAATACAGGGCTAGACCTGGTTGCCTTAGCCTCACCCAGTCACCATCATTATTTGTGCATGATGATGGGTCAGACCTGTCTCTAACTGCCTTGCTATGTCTGTGAGCCAGTCACAGAGAAGAGACTTCTCTTGATGATGCCTGTGGGTGCCTGTTTTTGTGTGATTGTGGATGTCTGGAGTGCTTTGTCTGTGCATGTGGGTAATGACTGCCTTTGGATGTCTTTGTGTGTTTTTTCTCTCTGATAGTGCAACTTATGTATAGTGACAAGTGCAAAGTTGACTCTTATTTTGAGTGATTGTGACTACACAGACTAATGAGCAATAAGCGTTTATTCTTTATTTAAATTAAATTACATTTGACTTTTTTATTATTTAATGACAACTAATTTACAAAATACTGTGACAAAAAAGTCTTACAAACTTTTAGGACCAAATACATGGGGAGAGGTATTTAATGGTCCTGCACTTACTCCTCTAGAAATAAGCTTTTTGCTTACTCCTAACTTTAAAGCAGTGCTTTTCAAACTGTGTGTCGTGACACATTAGTGTGTCGGCAGCAGTTTGTAGGTGTGTCCCTGCATCAGCACAGCTTTTTTTTAATTACAATTTTTTGGGGTTTCTGACTTTCCGCCTGCCTGCTATGCATATCACATTGTATAAATATATATATATATATATATATATATATATATATATATATATATATATATATATATATATATATATATATATATATATATATATATATATATATATATTATATACAGTATAGATGTCTGTACATATATACACATATAAATACATCTGTACACATTATATAAATAAATATATTATATACAGTATAGATGTCTGTACATATATACACATATAAATACATCTGTACACATTATATAAATATATATTATATACAGTATAGATGTCTGTACATATATACACATATAAATACATCTGTACACACATTATATAAATATATATATTATATACAGTATAGATGTCTGTACATATAGACACATATAAATACATCTGTACACATTATATAAATATATATATTATATACAGTATAGATGTCTGTACATATATACACATATAAATACATCTGTACACATTATATAAATATATATATTATATACAGTATAGATGTCTATACATATATACACATATAAATACATCTGTTCACATTATATAAATATATATATTATATACAGTATAGATGTCTGTACATATAGACACATATAAATACATATGTACACATTATATAAATATATATATTATATACAGTATAGATGTCTGTACATATATACACATATAAATACATCTGTAGACATGATATAAATCTATATATTATATACAGTTTAGAGGTCTGTACATATATACACAAATAAATACATCTGTAGACATGATATAAATATATATATTATATACAGTATAGATGTCTGTACATATATACACATATAAATACATCTGTACACATTATATATATATATATATATATTATATATATATATATATATATATATATATATATATATATATATATATATATATATATATATATATATATATATATATATATTATATACAGTATAGATGTCTGTACATATATACACATATAAATACATCTGTAGACATTATATAAATACAGTATATATATTATATACAGTTTAGAGGTCTGTACATATATACACATATAAATACATCTGTAGACATTATATAAATATATATATTATATACAGTATAGATGTCTGTACATATATACACATATAAATACATCTGGACACATTATATACATATATATATTATATACAGTATAGATGTCTGTACATATATACACATATAAATACATCTGTACACATTATATAAATATATATACCGGTATTATATACAGTATAGATGTCTGTACATATATACACATATAAATACATCTGTACACATTATATATATATATATATATATATATATATATATATATATATATATATATATATATATATATATATTATATACAGTATAGATGTCTGTACATATATACACATATAAATACATCTGTACACATTATATAAATAAATATATACAGTATAGATGTCTGTACATATATACACATATAAATACATCTGTACACATTATATAAATATATATATATATATATATATATTATACAGTATAGATGTCTGTACATATATACACATATAAATACATCTGTACACATTATATAAATATATATTATATACAGTATAGATGTCTGTACATATAGACACATATAAATACATCTGTACACATTATATAAATATATATATTATATACAGTATAGATGTCTGTACATATAGACACATATAAATACATATGTACACATTATATAAATATATATATTATATACAGTATAGATGTCTGTACATATATACACATATAAATACATCTGTAGACATGATATAAATCTATATATTATATACAGTTTAGAGGTCTGTACATATATACACAAATAAATACATCTGTAGACATGATATAAATATATATATTATATACAGTATAGATGTCTGTACATATATACACATATAAATACATCTGTACACATTATATATATATATATATATATATATATATATATATATATATATATATATATATATATATTATATACAGTATAGATGTCTGTACATATATACACATATAAATACATCTGTAGACATTATATAAATATATATATTATATACAGTTTAGAGGTCTCTACATATATACACATATAAATACATCTGTAGACATTATATAAATATATATATTATATACAGTATAGATGTCTGTACATATATACACATATAAATACATATGTACACATTATATAAATATATATATTATATACAGTATAGATGTCTGTACATATAGACACATATAAATACATCTGTACACATTATATAAATATATATATTATATACAGTATAGATGTCTGTACATATAGACACATATAAATACATCTGTACACATTATATAAATATATATATTATATACAGTATAGATGTCTGTACATATAGACACATATAAATACATCTGTACACATTATATAAATATATATATTATATACAGTATAGATGTCTGTACATATATACACATATAAATACATCTGTACACATTATATAAATATATATATTATATACAGTATAGATGTCTGTACATATATACACATATAAATACATCTGTACACATTATATAAATATATATATTATATACAGTATAGATGTCTGTACATATATACACATATAAATACATCTGTACACATTATATAAATATATATATTATATACAGTATAGATGTCTGTACATATAGACACATATCAATACATATGTACACATTATATAAATATATATATTATATACAGTATAGATGTCTGTACATATATACACATATAAATACATATGTACACATTATATAAATATATATATTATATACAGTATAGATGTCTGTACATATAGACACATATAAATACATCTGTACACATTATATAAATATATATATTATATACAGTATAGATGTCTGTACATATAGACACATATAAATACATCTGTAGACATTATATAAATATATATATTATATACAGTATAGATGTCTGTACATATATACACATATAAATACATCTGTACACATTATATAAATATATATATTATATACAGTATAGATGTCTGTACATATATACACATATAAATACATCTGTACACATTATATAAATATATATATTATATACAGTATAGATGTCTGTACATATAGACACATATAAATACATCTGTACACATTATATAAATATATATATTATATACAGTATAGATGTCTGTACATATAGACACATATAAATACATATGTACACATTATATAAATATATATATTATATACAGTATAGATGTCTGTACATATATACACATATAAATACATCTGTTCACATTATATAAATATATATATTATATACAGTATAGATGTCTGTACATATAGACACATATAAATACATATGTACACATTATATAAATATATATATTATATACAGTATAGATGTCTGTACATATAGACACATATAAATACATCTGTAGACATGATATAAATCTATATATTATATACAGTATAGATGTCTGTACATATAGACACATATAAATACATCTGTACACATTATATAAATATATATATTATATACAGTATAGATGTCTGTACATATAGACACATATAAATACATCTGTACACATTATATAAATATATATATTATATACAGTATAGATGTCTGTACATATAGACACATATAAATACATATGTACACATTATATAAATATATATATTATATACAGTATAGATGTCTGTACATATAGACACATATAAATACATATGTACACATTATATAAATATACATATATATATATATATTTATATATATATATATATATATATATATTATATACATACCTATCCATCTTTAGACATGTATATGTATGTATGTATCTCAATGTTGAAGCCGGTTGCCTGACTTTTTTGCTACACCTGAGACCTCATATCTTTGAGACCTTATAACTTAACTTAATTCCACATAGAGATCTATAGATTGTGACCAAGGCCATTGCTATGTTGCTTCAGTAATGGACAAAATGACGTATTCTGAAGAATTAGTGAGTGTGTTTTTATCACTGTGATTATCTGCACATAAACTGACAACAGGTTACACACTGGATGACGAGCCCCTTTTATTGTCAGTGTTATTTTTTCTTAAGCTAAAGAGGTCGCAGTGTCACTCAGCCCTCAGTATAAGGAATAATTTTACATAACACAAGAATTAGCCTTTAGCGGTAAAGAACTTGCTTGGGGCAAGGTAAGAATATTCAGTGACCACAGTGAAGAAATAGAGATACTGATGGCACAGATGCAGCAGGAGTCCCAGAGTAAATATATCTACTGCCCTGTCTGAGGCGTGAGGGCGAGTGCAGGAGGGAGAGGGGAAATGGAATATGCTATTAAACTGCATCATATTCAGGTTATATGGTGACTCTGTGTGTGTCTGTGTGTTTATGTTAGTGTGTGTATGTATGTGTGTATTTATGTATGTGTGAGGGTATGTGTGTGTGTATGTGTGTGTGTATGTGTGTATATGTGTGTGTATGTGTGTGTGTGTATGTATGTATGTGTGTATTTATGTATGTGTGAGTGTATATGTGTGTATATGTGTGTGTATGTGTGTGTGTATGTGTGTGTATGTGTGTATATGTGTGTGTATGTGTGTGTGTGTATGTGTGTATATGTG